>NC_081411.1:623843516-624151155 GCF_030272615.1 Cryptomeria japonica
GAGAGGGGAGGGTGGATCCTTAGGAGCTATTGGGGTTGAAGCTGGCGGTTCTAGGGTAGAAGAGGTTGGAGATGAGGAGGAGAGAGTGGCTCCTAGATAGGTTAGGTAGCAGATGGATGAGTAGGGAGGTGGAGAGGGGGAGATGGGGAGAGAGCAGGCAGTACCAGACATAGTACGGTGTTTGAGGGTGAGGGTGACAGGTTTGTAGTCACAGTTGATAGTAGCGCAGACACTGGCAGAGCGAGATTGACAACTTGCAGAGGTGAGAGAAAAGTGAGATGCTCTTCAATGAGAGGTTTTGCATCAGATGAGTCACGCAACTTATTACGTTGCAACTTATAGTGTAGCGGTCCTAGTAGCGCAATAGGTTGTTCTATATTCTCAGTATATGGCTCAATTTGAGGGAGCTAGGTCACCCAGACAGGATGTCAGTCAACAAGCACCACCTCCTCCACCCGACGATGAGGGAGAGGTAGAGAGCTAGATTTTTTATCTCCTAGATTTTGTTATATACCCCATTTTTGTAGCTTATACCATTCTTGCTCTGATGAGACATTGTGTTTGACAGTTGTTATCATTTGTACTCTTAAACACTAAGATTATGATGAGATATATGAGCTCTTGATTTGATTTCATCGTGCTTGTGTTGATTGATTATGAGATGTCTTTTTATATTCTTTATTCTATATGTATGCATATCTTTTCAGTATGGATGAATTTAATGGAGATGAGTATGGATGATGTTTTTTTATTTCTTTTTCATATGAAAATAAATGATGAAAATGAGTAACTAGTAATGCAAATGTTTATTTTTCATTCAATAATATGAATGCAAATAAGTATATAATGAAATGTATGGATCTATATAAGATGCTCATGTATGCAGCTAACATCTCAATACATAGGTACTCGATCGAAGAAACGATGATGAAAAAGGGTTACCACTTAGCTGAGAAATGACAATTGCTTCAGACTCTCATTCAAAAGATAAAGAGATCATTGTTATTTTGCCGAAGTCACTTGAAATGCATAAAATTTAGAATGAATGCAACCTAAACTTACTCATTGGATTTGGAATACTTAATTATCATCATTGAGCCTGTTACAAACACAGCTAGCAAAATAGAGTTCCTTCCATTTTATATGCAACTATTGATTATCTTGTCCGCAATGACTCTTTTATTGTTCATACCCTTGGACAGATTATGCATGCATCCATCCAAACTCCCTGTAGTATACAATAAGTAGAGTTGAGGTATCTATGGTGATTTCACCTTGATATGAAGGCACTTATCATAAACACCTAGTTGATTAGATGTTTCCAGATCATCGAAATAATTCCTACAAGAAGAAAACAAAGAAAAGTATTATGCCCCCAATCCTTGCTCCTCTTAGTCAAGATAGCCTTCCTCGAGTTACTCAGAGGGAATAATAATCAAAAACCAATTTAAAAGACAACACACAAAGAAAATTTCAATCATATCTCAAATAGTTTAGTGATTGTTTTGAGTAGTCTTGTTTTGCTTGTTTACTCAGTGATAAAACTCTTTAGTAGTGGATAGGAGACAGGTGACTAACTCAAAGTGGATGACCTGGTACTATTGATAGAAAGATGACTTGGTTAAATTGTTTAGGACATTTAGATTGATCAATTGATTACCCTAAGACTAGGACGTTGATCGGTTTCAGGACATGAAGGTTCCAAAAGAACCTAGATGTCACAAAAGCAACTAAAAGATAAAGCAAAGATGTAGCACTTTATTATAAGAGATAAGCTAACCTGGACGAAATGCAACAACCATACTGATCTATGTCATTGTTTTGATTTGATGATCATTGATAGGAATGTCTAGTTTCAAAGAGTAAGTACCCCGTATAAGACCGATTTATCTGGTTTTGAGTGTACTCTTCCTTGTATAAGACATATTGATGTTTGATAGAGTTTGATAGATTTATTAACAAGACATGTGATAAGTTTGATTGCAGACTTTGAGAGTTTATCTGTTGTTGATTTCATTTGATGGATGGTCTATGCTTTCTTGCTTTGATTTTGTCAGTTTTTTATTTAGTGAGTTTTTTATTTTTATTTTTTTGAGGATTTTTATGATTTTTTTTCAAGACATTTTATGATTTTTATGATTTTTTTGCAGCTATTCCCCCAGTATATAGACCTATATGACATGATGATCTGCAGAATGCATGTGAAGACAATAAATTTTCTATATGACCTATGTTAATGCAATATGCATGATGAAGATGCATTTGCTATTCGAACAAGGATGATTGTTTTTGTTTAGCACTTTGTAATACACCAATTGAATTGGAGGTACAAAACCTTTCATAGATAAGCGATCAATCGATCCTTAAGGTCCCTTGGAACATCCATATTAACACACTGAGTGACTAGGATTTACAAATGGAGATGCAAAAAACTTCCCCATTGGTTCTTGAAACTTTGATCTTCTTTTGCCCATGTGAATGCAAATGAGTTAATTCCTACTCTTGTATTCACTAGAGATCCTTAGCATCCTAGATGACTAACTACGTGGATTATTCTAATCTTCAAAAGCATCTTGAATAGAGCCTCGCTGCCAACAAGCTTTTAGAGCTCCAACGAGGTTATAGACTGTAATCTCACGAATATTGCTCCATTGCTAGCAGACGTCCATAGCCTTGATGGAGTTACTCGAATGTTCCCATAGTCAAGCTTTTTGTCGCCCTTGTATGCATGATATTTCAATTATATATCATTTCTCTTGTGCCTTGAGATGAATATTTGGCATAGCACTTTTTCTCTTTTTCTTTTTTTTTGCCTTGACTTATACGTAATGAAACCTACTTGGGTGTGACAATTTCAGCAGCACTGAAGTAGAATTTTAGATTTTTCACTAGTCATATGATCAGCTAGGTGTCTAGAATGAATTAGAGATTTTATTAATGTGTTTGAGATACAACAATTGATATATTTTGGGTTAACAAGTCTCAAATAGTGAAATCACTACCCAACCATAAGTAAAGCGTCATCACAGGGTAATGTTGAAAATGAATGACCTTATGACCTCAAGGACTTCATGTCTAAAAAACTAAGAAAGGAGACGACCCTTGTTTATCTTGAATGCAAACACATGATAAATTTGGACAGTTGCCTTGTTTGATTAATGCTGCTATATGCAAATACAAAAAAAATTGTGAATGCGATGCATAAAAAAAAAACTATATGTGATGCAGTGCTTTGAATAAAATGATATGCAGTGCATAAAGAAAAATTGAAATTAACACAACCCTTAGATATAATATCATTTAAGGTGCATGTTGTTCATAGGGTCAGGGAGTTTTGTGTAGGTAGTTCATTGGTCAAACATAAAGATGTCTTTCCAAGAAGGACTCAGCTAAGTGTCCATGTCCAACATCTCCAATGTTGATTTCCTTAGTTTTTGGATTTGGTGATGAAACTAGGGTAAAGTATTATGCAAAGGATCGGATAAGGGGCATGGGAAGATGAAAAAGAGGTGTTGGATAATGGATCATATATTGAAAGTTTGGTTCATGAGCGAATGGAAACATTTGTGGAATCACCAATGGCACACATCTTGAGGGATGGTGGATTGATGGAGGAAAAGTGGATCCCAGATTTTGAGATACGAATGGAGGAATAACCAGGGATTTTGGGACATAAGGATCCAAAATTGATGAAAGAGGTGATGGAGAAATAGATTTGGAAGGTTTGGTTGGAGGAACAACAGTCTTGGATGTTGATTGAGATTTCTGTTTAGACTGTTGTGCTTCAAGGAGATGCTTAGGGATCCACATGGTTTTTTATTTTTCATGCTTTTGTAGTTTCTTGGAACACATTTCTTCTACAAGTTCCTTAGGAACCCATATAGATTTTGATTTTTCTTTCTTTTGCTCAGTGAGCCTTTGTGTCCTTCTATATGGATGGAAGGTATGCGAATATTTACGCCTTTGTTGATCCTGCATAAGGGATGAAGGAATATAGGGTCCTAAAATGGATGGAAGAGATGAAGGGGAAGGTGTGTATTTGGATTTTGGTTTAATAGGGATACCACCATCTTGAGGAATGTCATTGAGGTCATGACCCTTAACATTTTCTTTAATATGGAGAGGTTCTTGCTTGTGAAGGTCTACCCCTTTGCGTTTATAAATATTTTGACTTGTAGGATCATGAGAGGGATTTGTAGGCATGATAGATCCTCGAGGTGAATGTGAAGGATTATGACAAGGAGATGAAGGTATACTTTGATCTTGATGTGGAAGATGACCATTGGATAGAGTAGGAAGGGTGTTTGACTCTTCATTTTGAATAGGATCATTTGAAAAGGTGGAAGAGGCATCATGATCTTATTTAGGAAGGATGATTTTCTCTTGAGATGGAAGGGGATAATATTGGAAGAAATGGAAAGGTATAATGGGATCATCATGGGATTCTAGGGAGGTAAGATCATTTTCAACCATTGGAAGGGGTGGCCCTTGAGATAGCCCTTGAGGGTCAACATGAGAAGATTCATCATTAGGTTTATCATTTGAGGGATATGGTATGGATTTTTGTTAAGATGTCTTAGGAGATGGAGGCATCATGGAAGAAATGGAGGCTACATGTGGGCCATTGCTAGACACAGGTTCATAATTTTGATCATGCTCAGAAATGACATCTGGTTTCTCCATAGGTGAAATTTTAGGATCTTCGATTTCAATAACACCATCATTAAGGAGGTCTTGAATTTTATGTTTTAATTTAATGCACATTAAAGTCTTATGTTTGTTATACCTATGATATGCACAATAATTACTCAAAATTTCACATCCCCATGCGGTCTTCTTAGGCAATATGATAAGATTATGCTCAAGAAGCTCTTCCAAAGCTGAATCAATAGATTTCCCTAAAGGTGTAAACTGTCTATTTAGGGGATATATGTCTTTTTGTCTTGGTGAAGGTGTCTTGTGATCTTGTATTAGGTTTGGTTTTTTATTTTCAATTACTTTCTGTTCCACCTTATGTAATTGTTTTAGCATTTCTTGAAGTCTAGTGTTCTTGATATCATGAAATTTTATCTCCAGAGGGGTCATTGAATCTTTTTGTTGGGATTGAATGTCATATATTTCTCTCTTGAGATCTTGAATTTGTTGGGCCAATGTATCCATAGGCTTCTTACTTTTGTTAGAATTTTTAGGAGAGCTTCTAGTTTGAACATGCATTTATAATTGATGTGACTGAGAGCTAGAAGTGATGTAGAAGTCAAGATCAAATTGAAGCTATTTGTTCATTTAATGTAGTGATTTGAGAGAAGTGACTTAGACTCAGTCTGGTTTCAGGAACGATATATCCTATATAAGATTTGATCTAAGTAACTTAGTGTGATTTAGTTTGATAAGTAGTTTATTGAACTAGTTGAAATATGATCGACAAAATCATGCAACACACCGACAGGGGTACACTATCAAGATTGTTTATGCTCATAATTATGATGACCAGATTTATGCTCACTATAGACTGAATAGGAAAGTATGATATTTCTGGAAAAGTGTACAAACAGACAACATTCTGGACTGAAAAATAAAAAAATCGTACGACAGAGTATTTAGACCCAGATGATAATTTAGCAAGTCTCAGATGATACAAACAGTTTCTCGTATGAGTTGCTGCCTATACTCACACAATAGTTTAAGGTTCTCTAGATGACAATCTGATGAGGATTATGTATACTCATACAACAATGTATTAAAGGTTAGATGACAATTCTGAAGACCAGGATGACAATTCTAACAAGACCAGATGATAAACTGACATGACCAATTAAGACTCGTATGACAATAGATATATAGCCAAATGATAATTTAGTAGACTTGTACGACAGAGGACTGGACAAAGACTAGTTTCTGACATAGACAAAGTTTTGATCACTGACAGACGAGATTCTGACAAGGATAAAGTTTTTGATCACTGAGTTTTTTTACGTTTTTGATTATTTTTTCCATTTTCAGTATTTCAGTTTCAGTTTCAGGGATGAAAACACAGTAAACACGCAAGATGTATGATGACTTCAAGAACAACACGCTAACCCTACGAAGTTGGCTTAGAGAAGAAAACATTTTCTTCCAGACTTAGCTACACACCCAATAGCTAATCAGAATACAGTCGTTGAGTCTCATGCAATGGATTCTCAGTGCCGTATTAGTCAACTCCAAATGCTAATGGGGGCACAAAATGGTAAGTATCTTGGGAGAGTTACTATCTCTCTTGCACAAAGATTATCCCCCTTTCGGAGGTGAATCAGGTAGCCTCTATCTTATAGTTCTTAGTAAGGAATTTCGTTCAAAATTACCCCTTGAAGTCACACAAGCATGATTGAGGCCTATAACCTGACAAGGTACCGAAACAAGTTGTAGTCATGTAAATGTGATTGAGACCGCGAGACCCTACAAAATGCCTGATATGAGAGATCTCAAAGAGAAAACTCAAATAATCTCATCCTCTGAGACTTTAATCACTAGAGGCCTATTTATTAGAGTGAGTTGGAATGCTCAAGTCTAGATGTACTCACTTGGGTCGTTTTGACAAGGTGATTACTTTTTCCCACTATGACAGGCCTGCTAAAGGTACACAAATCTCAAAACTTAGAAAAAGCTTCGAGGGTCTAGATTTGTGATTGTCTATGCAAACAACATCATACTCTCCTACCTCTTAGATTTTTCTTAAAACACAAAAGATAGATTTTTTCATTAACCTAATAGCAATTTAAGTGCCTAAAAAAAGAATTTAAAGAATACACGATATTCACTCGAATCTCCTCGGGCAACCTGCAAAAATAATGAATTAGTAGTCATATTGTTTTTGTGCGACAGGTGTGTTCTTTGATAAACATTCTGGAAAAAAAATGGTTAGGCTATCAAAATCTCTCAGGCAGACAGAAAACAATTCAGGGTTAGCTTCAGTATCATCAAAATTTAATTCAAAGAAAAACCCTGAAAGGTAATTTGTTTTTCAAAAAACCCTAGTCTAACTCCTCCAACCTACAAGAAATTGTTATAAACCTGCAAGAAGAAAAAGTTAGTGAAATATCAAATCTCTTGGTGGGCTTACACAAGCCTAATTTCAAATCTCGGTTACAAATTTTTCACTCCTAATGCTGAAATGCCCTGAATTTTGATTGTCTAAAATTTGGAAGATCCTCCAAAAACTAGATTTTGCATTATAACTCTTGGAGGTTCAAAACCCCTCTCAAACATCCTGACAATATATATGGAATATAACTTAAATTATAAGAAAGAGAGAAGAGAAAAGGAAATGTCACTTATACTTAACTGTTATATTCCATATATATTGACCTCCCACAAGCCTAATTTCTAGCAAACTCCTAAAGAAAACTCTCCTTTTTTCATAGGAAAGAACAATAACTCGTACAAGTATTCTCACCTGACCATATGAGAATTCTCACCAAACCGAACGAGTAAACCCAAAAGCAAATGAAAAAATTCAGTTACCCATACAATTACTCCCACAGAGCCGAACGACAAATCTCTCAAGGTCTCTCTGGAATTGTCAAAGGCTTATACAATCCAACATTCTGGCTGCTAACTTTAGCAAGTTGCCAAATTCTATATCTCTAAAAAAACTTCCTAACATCCTTATGAATCTGAGGCCAAAAGTAATTCTCGCTAACCAAGAATATTGTCTTATCAACACCAAAGTGTCATGCTAGTCCTCCACTATGCTTCTCTTTTATCAGGTTCTCCCTCATAGAGCTCCTAGGTATACACAACATGATTTCTCTTAACAACATCTCATCTTGAATGAAATAATCTAGCCACCTACTCCTATTTGTGTGTGTGAAAAGTGGATAAAGTCTGCAAGCTGTAAGACAAAACACTTCAATTAAGTTATTGCATGCATGGTTAGACAGATATAATCATGAATATAAAAAACCATAACAAATCAACCTATTGCCTTCTAAAAGATGCAAGTATAGACTTTCTCTCAGATTTGTCTAAGCAATACCAGTGACTAGACTACACCAAGACGAAGGATTTAATCTATATGAGCACAAGAATAAGCTAAATGGATGCAAGATTAAGCTAGATGAATGAATATTAAGCTAAATGAATGAAGATTAAGCTAGATGAATGCAAGCAATAACGATTAAACTAAGTATGCAAAAAGATAAACTAAGATGCAATAATCTCAAAGCACAATATTTTCAATGATTCCAGAGCAAAAACTGCACAATAATAATAAATCTCCAGGGTGTTTTGAATGAGAGATGAAGGTTGAATTTATAGAGACTCAAAAGAGAGACCAACGGTCACGATCGATTAACAATGAGTGGTTGAGATTCCTCAATAAAAAGCACATTTCAAGATAATTGAAATAATTGAGAGATCAGATTAAGTTAATCTTGAGATAGATTCCAATTATAGCTTGATTGAGTGCATTCAGATTATAAGTTTGAGTTTGCATTGGAGATAAAATTTAGTTGATTCCATGCACTTGAGATAAAAATAGGTGATTCCATTCACTTTTCTTTAATTTGCTCAAGATTTTTATTTAGAAAAAGCCTTTTCAATGTAACTGAACCTCTTTCCTTAAGAAAAGCTTTAAGTTTTATTTTTAGAGAAAATGATTAATTCAATTTAATTGCTTTTCTAATTTCTCAAGTTATCTCAATTTTGGAAAAATAAACATCTTAAGTTTGATTTCTTCTCTCAATTTAATTATTTTCTTTTGTTTTAAATTTAACTCTTTTTTTTGCAGATTAATTCCTCTTTTTGTGATTGATCTCTCTTTGCAAATTAAATTCCTCTTTTTGTGATTAAATGGAAAAAAAAATTTAAATATGCTAGGATATTTAATTAAATAAATAGGATAATTGATCAAAATGATTTACCCAGAATGATTAATATAGAGTGATTAACTTGCCATGTAACATTAATGATTGAAGAATTAATTAATTAGGTGCTCAATGTTGATTTAATTGCCTTTTGGTTAGGACCTTGGTGATGTTGTCAAGATTAGGGGCCCATGGTTTAGGTGACCATATTTAGGGTATTACACTATCTACCACAATAGGTTCTTTACAAGCTTTCCAAGGTTCTGCAAAATCAGGGTCTTTCTCATACAAGTTCTTCATTTCCTCAAAACCCAATACCTTGACTTTCATCTCTGTCAAAAAGTTCCTCCTTCTACTCAAGGCATCAACAACTTTATTTGACTTCCCACTTATATGCTTAAAAGAAAAATTATAACTCTGCAAAAACTCCACCCATCTCATATGTCTTTGATTCAGCTTACCTTGACTATTCAAATATTACAAATCTTGATGATTGATATACAACACAAACTCTTTAGGTAGTAAATAATGTATCCACTTCTTCAATGCTTGAATTATTGCATAAAACTCTTGATCATACATAGAAAATCTCCTTCTTGCATCATTCAATTTTTCACTGAAATAAGCTACTTGTCTTTTGTCCTGACTTAACACAACCCCAATTGCA
Source organism: Cryptomeria japonica (assembly GCF_030272615.1). Classification (NCBI taxonomy): domain Eukaryota; kingdom Viridiplantae; phylum Streptophyta; class Pinopsida; order Cupressales; family Cupressaceae; genus Cryptomeria; species Cryptomeria japonica. The sequence continues at coordinate 623,853,027 of NC_081411.1, forward strand.
TTCCACTTGCATCACAATCCACTTGAAATATTATTCTAAAATATGGTAAAGGCAACACAAACTGCTCTGCCACCTCTACTTCAACAACTCAAAACTCTTATTTACTCCAGATGCTACATGAAATCCTTCCTATCTCATCTCATTTCTTATGTCATAGGACTACAAATTGAACTGAAATTTCTGATGAACTTCTAGCAGAAACTAGCCAATCCATGAAATGATCTTACCGCCCCAATGCTTTTAGGTGTAGGCCATTCAACAATTGCTCTTACCTTTTTAGGATACATCTTTAATCCATCTGCAAATATCACAAATCCCAAATAGACAAGCTCTTCCTTCATAAAATATCACTTTTTAATGTTTATCAACAACTTCTCTTCTCTCAACCTCTGCAAAACTTGTCTCAAATGCAACTTATGTTATTCCTTGGGTTTTTTGAATATCAAGATGTCATCTAAGTACACTATAACAAACTTACATAATAATTTCTTCAATACCTTGTTCATCAACCTCATGAAAGTACTTAGTGCATTAGTCAGTCCAAAAGGTATCACCAACCATTCATTTAGTCCTTCATTTGTCTTGAATGTGATCTTCCACTCATCCCCTTCTCTGATTTTGATATGATTGTATCCACTTTTCAGGTCTATCTTTGTGTAATATTTGGCTCCACTTAAACAATCCATTATGTCATCCATCCTAGGAAAGGGAAATATGTACTTCACTATGATCTTGTTTATTGCTCTAGAGTCAGTACACATCCTCCATTCTCCATCCTTCTTAGGTGGTAATACTATTGGAACTAAGCAAGGGCTCAAAATTTCTCTAATCAAACCTTTCCTTAACAACTCCTTCACTTGTCTATTCAACTCCTCATTTTTTGTTGGTGTCATTTGGTGTGTTGCTTTATTAGGAAAACTAGCTCTGGAAATTAGGTCCATGTGATGTCTGATACTTCTCATGGGTGGTAATCCATCAGGTACATTATCTGAAATGATGCCTTCATATTCTATCAACAACTCTTTAATCTCTTCCGGTTGTCCTTCTTCACACTCCACATTTTCAGCCTTCTTAGGAACTAAAGCAAAACAAATATTCTCATGTCTTATCCCATCCAAAAATTTCCTTTCATCTACCAAACAAATCCTAACATTTGTACAAACTTCACTCTTAAGAGGCTTCTCCAAGGGTAACAGGGTCTATTTTCATCCCATTTGCAACAATAGTGTATAGGTTCTTCCTTCCATCATGTATTACTTGCCTATCATATTGCCAAGGCCTACCCAACAAGATATGAAATACATCCATAGGCATAATATCACACAAAACTTCATCATGGAAAGACCCAATTCTCAATTTTACCAGACATTGTTCACTTACTAGTACCTTATGATCATGTTGAACCCATGCTATCTAATAAGGCTTAGGATGCTTCAACCTCTCGAATTTCAACTTATTCACCATCTTCTCTACAACAAGGTTATCTGAACTACCACTATCAATTACAACTACAACATTTACTAGCTACCTTACATCTTGTCTTGAACAAACTACTTATCTCCGGTGTGGCATAATTCTCTCCTAATCGTTAATAATTCTCCATCTTTAGGTCTATTAGCTGATCCAATAGGTTCTTCTTCCACCAATGCTTCTCTTCCACTATTCTCATCCTTCTTACATTCAAAATCATGATGTCCTTCTCCTCCACACTTAAAACAGGTTCCTCTAATCATTTTCTTATCTTGTCTTTTGTATTCCTTTCCATAACCCTCATTTCGGTTACTATCATGTTCTCTTCTCCGATAAATTTTTTTTTCATCCCTCCAATGTGAACTACCATCTCTGCTATCTTCCTTGCCTTTGTTCTGATCCACATAGGGTCATATTCCTTCGGCATAGGTTCTTCCTCCCTGAAATCTTCCTCTTCTACCTCTTTGCTTCTGCTCATGTTTTTTATTCAACTTCTCCTCCGCCTTCAGGGCATATTGGTAAGCTTCCTCAACACTCTACAACTTCATTAGACTGATTTCATCCTATATAGACATCCACAACCCATTCAAGTATCTAGCGACTTGTTCAATCTCATCATCAATGTGTCCAGATCTGATATTCCACTTGTAGAAGTTGGCTTCAATATATTCCTTTACACTAGATTCCCTCTACTTCAGGTTTTGCAGCTTCTGAAACAAATTCATTTGATAATTAACAGGAAACAACTTCAATTTCATCTTGTTAACCATTTGCTCCCAAGATTTAATATTTTCTTTACCTGTCCTCTATTTATCTACCTACAAATGTTCCCACCAAAGAGACGCATGTTCTTTCAACTTGGTGCAAGCATTTTTCACTTTCTTCTCTTCAGTTGTGCTCTCAAATTCAAAATACTTTTCCATCTTTGTGATCCAATCAAGCAACTCATCTGAATCTAACTTGCCATCATGATCTAGTGGATTAAAATGTGGTTTGGTATTCACTCTTGTCAAGGCTCTTAGGAATCTCTCTTCTTCTGGATCAATCATCGGTGGATTTACTCCTTCTTCTCTTGCCACCTCTTCTTCTTCATCATCGCTCACATCTTCAACATGTCTACTGTGAGGCACTACCCCAACCCATCCTATCTCTTCAGTTATTTTCATTTTGGAACTATTTTGGATGCTAGTTTTGACACACTATGGATATAGAACTTTTCATGATTCCGCGATTTTGGTAACATTGATATATGTGGACGCTTCATTTCTATGCCTTGTGGATTATAGAATATTATATGATTCTAGATTAGGGTAATGTTGTGATGATGCAGGTTATTATCTGAATTTCAGGATTTGATATAATGTTAGGAAAATGTTTGCATATATTGTAGATGGATCAAAATTTTGAGGATTATGAGGAAATTGCTTTGATTTGTGACAAATCATATTTCGTAATGTCAAGTCTTTGCAGAATGAATGTATTGTATTCTGATTATGTGATTTTATATATTATATGAGGCTATTTGGGAAGTACTAATGTTTAAATTGAGATGTGCAGGAAAATATCCATGTGACCATGGAAATATTAGGGAGAATCAAGCCTAGGCCAATGTGCGTTAGTAAAACCAGGGGTTGTCTATTTGGAGAGACAACACCCCATATGTACTGTATTTTATTCGTAAATGTAAAATGTTGCATGAGTGTAATTTGTATTTATTGGATTGATTAAATTGTTTAAGGGACAATTGCCATGTGGTTATTGTGATGTGGAATTATTTTGCAGTGTCACTTGACACCTATGTAGTATGTTGTGTTGGCAATTGTCATGTCACCTTTTTGAAAGTTTTATTTTTATTAATGGTTATATCCCCTAATTATCCTTGAAGGAACCAAGAAATCTAGGTTAGAGGGCCACAAGGAAGGTCAACTCAGAGTTGACCCGTAGGTTAACTTCAGGTGGACTTTCTGAAGGTCAAATCAACTCCTAGAGTCAATTTTAGAGCTTTTCTATTAGGCCTCATGGGGTACCTATGGGTGAAGGCCAAAATTGGCCATGTGTCTTTCCCTTAGGACTTGTTTAACCACCCAAAAAAGTGGTTTTCCCAAGATGGACGAATTCCATCTATAGGAGTGCCATCCTTGGAAGGAGAACCTTCTTGGAGATAGTAATCCCCCTTCCCCATTCCATTTCCCTTCTCTAGGCACCTAGGTTAGGGAGTGTGTAAGACCTAGGGAAGACCAACCCAATGGGAGATCTCTCACTCTATCCAAGAGGTTGGAAGGAGTGAGAGAGGCCTTCTTAGGCTAAGAATGGAAGCTTAGTGAGCTAATCACCCACTCTCCATTCTTGGAGATTTTTGGAAAAACTTGGAAGAAAAAAAAAGAAAACCAATTTTAGGAATTAGAGGAAGTTGGGGGCCAAGGATTGCAGAAAGTTGTGTGGATTGGGCAGCTCATCTCTAGCTAAGTTTAGCATACCTATTGGCAGAATAAGGTTGGTTGTTATCTCCTCTTGGTTTTGTTGTCTATGTTAGTTATGTTGTTTTGTTGAAGGAAAGAAATGCTTGTAAAGAAAGTGTGTATGTAAATTGTTGTTGAAGAAAATAATGTGTAGTTTCATTTCTATGTTTTTCTGTTTTGTGTTCTTGTTTTGGGAGTGTCCAAGATCTTCTACTCTTGGGAGAGTAGGATGATCTTGGGGTGGAAGAAGCATGACAGCCTTGGGTGAGAGGCTCTCCTTAAGGAGAGTGATCTCAAGGGTGTCCTTTGTGACCCTTGCTGCATAGCCTTGTGTATGCATTTGGGGGTCATAAGGGGAGAGAAATGGCTTTGAGCCTTTGGGGGGGGCATAAGGTGGTTGGGATGAATTCTGTTGAGTATTTTGAGTTGCCATGAGGTGGCTAGTGTTATATTTTTGGCTACAGTCTCCCCAATGGTACTTGGTCCACTTCCACCCGTAGATTGATCACCCCAAGTGTGGTGAAAGTGTAGCTTGGATGGGAAAGTGTATGTGTTGTGTGTTTGCCCTATTGTTGTGTTGTATTGCCTGATTGTAACCCGTCTAGGTCTTGATTCTCCTAGCTCGGGGGTGGCTTCTGGTAAGCCTAGGCTGGGAGGTGAGCATCCCATGGTCACAGTCCTAAAACTTTACTTGCAGGTGGCTTGGGGAAAAAGACTAGGAGTTGCAGATTTTGTGTTGCAGACTTCTATTTCAGATCCCTGATTTTTATTTAAATGCAGAAAAGAAGAAAGAAATGTAACCTTATGATTTGTAGCAAAAGGAAGAGAAAGTGCACATGTAAATATAGGGCTTAAAATGATTTTGTTTCTATTTAAATAAATGTAATTTTTATTTTCTGTGTAAAGATTAGAGACAGATGACTGTTTAGATTTTCTACCCGTTTTCATATTTGGGTTATTGTAACTATCATTCTGGAAAAACAATGTAAATGTAACTTTTACTATATTTGATGACCATTGTGTTTGTTGTAGTCTACATTTAAATCTGGTTTGTAACATGTTATTTACTGCAATATTAAAGAAAAGAAAATAGAAAAAAAGGATGCATTAGGATTTCTTATTTACTATTTACTAGTTTATTTACTGCAAATGTTAAAGAAAGAAAAAGAAGAAATGCAGTAGGGTTATTATTTACTTGCTTAGTTTTATATTCTGTTATTTTATGTCTATTAGAAAGAAAGGAGAACCAGTATTGCTTGATTGCTGTAGAAAGTTTAAATAAAAGGAAGAAATAAATAGATCTATTCTAAATGCTGTAGAAGACTAAAAAGGGAATGTAGATGGTTAAAAACCTCAGATCAATATAAGGGTTTTTAACCCTATTACTTCAACATTTAGTCATATATATATTTCTATATGTATATAAGTATATATAATGAAAATATATACCTATATATATAGAAAATATATATATATAAGTTTCCTGTATATGTATACCCCTGTAACAACGAAATTAAAAAACAAAAACAAAAAAAAACATGTATTTTGAATCCGGTACATCTCTGTTACAAATCATATAAAATATAATGCAGAATAAACCCTTTAATCCTATATATATATATATATATATATATATATATATATATATATATATTCTGGATCAAAAAAATATGCTCTATGAATGCCTGTAGAAGAAAATATCTTCATATTCATAAATGATATTGTGCATATTATATATATATATATATATTATATACATTTGATATTTCAAAAAAAAACACAGCACATATTATTCACCCCCCACGAACTATGCATTTTAATATTGTTTTTTTTTTTTTAAAAAGAGAGGAGACACGAGGGTCGCTGTGCGTAACACAGTGGACGGCCACAGCCGAGCCACTGTGTTACACACAGTGGGCGGCGCCGAAGGGCACCGCACTGTGTGTAACACAGTGGGCGGTCGCCGCCGCCACTGTGCTACGCACAGTGAACGGCGCCCGCCACTGTGTGTATACACAGTGGGTGGCAACTATGCCGTCCGCCACTGTGCGTACACACAGTGGGCGGCGCTGCCGCCACTGTGCGTATGCATAGCGGTGCCCGAGACCCTTCCTCCTCCACCATGAAACCCTCCGCCTCCGTACCTGCAGTCACATTCCAAAACAAAAAAAAAAGAGAAAGAAAACAAAACAAAGAAAAAGGGTTAATATAAAACCCTAACCCATTTCCGGTTAGGGTATAATATGTAAAAAAAGGGTAAAAATAAAATAAGACAAGTGTAATATGTAAGAATGCAACCCTAACCCAATTTCGGGTTAGGGTTAGCATTATGAGAATTATATATATATATATATATATATAGGAGATTTAGATTGGAGCATTTAAATTGGTTTTTAATTTATAATGAAGGTTAGAATTTAAGAATTTATATTGTGATATATATATATAAGGAATTTAAATTGGAATTTTTGAGTTAGATTTTAGTATATAATTTGGGGTTAAGTTTATAATTGAATTATTATGGAATTTTAGACTTTTGATTTTAATATATATATATATATATTAGGGGTTAGATCAATAATTGAATTATTATATGTTCCCATTCTTTAGAAATTGAAATTTTAATTAATTCAAGGGGGGGTTAATAATAGAGGATTATTATAGTTGGATAAACTAGACGTTTAATCCAGCAATATATTTATTAATCAAAGGACTTACCCCTCCCCCATATATTAGGACGATAGGAAAATTGGAAAGGTGGAATTTGTAAAATTAGGAACCTTAAGCCCTTGAGATCGATTTTTGGTCGGATTGAAAATTAATTGACAAAATCAAGGGGTTTAGGGAAAATCAGAATTGGCCTTAGCTTATTGTCGGTTTTAGTGGGCAAATGACATTGTAGTAATTCGAAATCTTCATCGGGTGGATGTGTATAATAAAATTTATATAAGTATCAAATAATCATTAGCAATATCATTATATGACCTAGAATGATTTAATACGTCAAGCTAGCCAATTATCCCTTGATTTAATTAGCGGCAATTTGTCTTAGGTAATTGAGCTAGCTAACTAATCGGCAATGCAAATTAATCTACACCAATCAAGTCACTCGCTCGAGTTGGTTATTTAACTTAACCTTAGTAAGTAAGTTTAATTACATCCTAGATAAGACAAAACTTTAAATACAGTCGTTATGTATTAGGATTTATAGCGAGTTCATGACATCAAAAAAAATTTGTTGTTCCGTTTTTGTGCCCTAAAGTGTTGGGCACGACATTTTGGTATCAGAGCAAGGTTTCCAACACTAGGAACCTTTCTCCATTGCGTTTCGCTTTAATTATCTAAATTAATCAAATATTTTCTTAAACGGAAAATAAAAATATAAATATATGAAAATTAAATTATTTAATTAATTGTTTATCTATTTTATTTTTGTTTCCTCATAGGATGCCTCCGACTACGCGACAAGCTCGCAAGCGCGGAAGGGGTCCTAGGCGTACACGTATGGCACGCGAGGATGTTGCTAGGGAGGAACCGGTTCCAGAAGGGAACCCGGAAGCACCTCCCGAACCACCGATTGACCCTAACCAAGACATCTTGCTAGCTCTTCGGAACTTGATTGGGATAGTGCAGGACAGGCTTCCAGCAGTGGACCGTCATGCAGATAATCAGAACTCAGGGAGTCATAGATCAGTGGATAGGGAACGGAGTAGGATTCCACCTCCTAATTCCGTAGAGGGTGAGGCAGAGCATGAGCCAGAGTCCGTTCACCTACCCGAACCCCCTCCAGTAGCAGCACCTGTGTACTTTGAGAGAGCACGTCAGGAACCAGGAGACCTGATTAGAGAGGTTTTACGCCTCCAGCCACCATCTTTTGGAGGGACTACTGACGGAGTAGAGGCTGAGGCATGGCTTTTAAGCCTAGATCGGTGCTTCGCATTGCAATCTTATGAAAGCAATCTGAAGGCACGCGTTGCAGTCCACCTTCTGAGATCGACAGCCTCCACATGGTGGAAGCAAGAGGAATTCAAGTGCGGACTCATTGCAGATACCATCACATGGGAAATCTTCACAGAGAGGTTCAGAGAGAGGTACTTGTCAGAGCATTTCTGACAGCGTAGGATCGATGAGTTCCATGACCTCCAGCAGAAGGGTCTCACAGTGACCCAGTACGAGAGTAAGTTTATTGAGCTCCTACCTTATGTAGATTACCTGAAGGACGAGAAGCTACTCGTCAATCGATTTGTTAGGGGGCTTAATGCTGGGATAGCAGGACCAGTGAGGATGGCCGCTCCAGGGAGCCTTCGGGTTGCCGTAGAGAAGGCCCTTATAGCCGAGGAGATTCAGATCAGGCCACAGGACACGAGGGATCGGTTCCAGAACCGAAACCCAGCTTCCCAGCCTTTCGGGTTTCAGAAACCCCATTGGAAAGGCAACCACATAAATGTTTCGGGGTCCCATAAACCCCCTCCTCCACAGCAGTCACAGCAGAATCAGAGACAGAGGCCACCTCAAGGACAGCAGGGCTCCAGGCCCAAACAGTGGCAGTCACAGGGTCCTAGGCGTGACCAGAGAGTACAGGGTACCTACACACCCCCGGCACGGGCTCAGCAGTCCTCCAGGGGTGGGTACAGTGGTTCTAGCCGGACAGGTGGGCATCCTTTTACTAGGCCTCAGGGTGCACAGTTTCAGGCACGCGGTGCTTGCTTCACGTGTGGAGCCATGGGGCACATGGCGAGAGAGTGTCCACAGGGACAGATGACAGGGAATCAGAGGATGGCAACATCAGAGCCTACAGTTGGGGACATGGGCAAGTCCCATAGAGTCTTTGCAGCGGTTGATAACCGCCAGGCAGAGCACCAGGCCACAGTCATCGAGGCTGCAGGTAAGGTCAGAGGTAGTAGTATTTCTATATTATTTGACTCAGGAGCGACTGACTCCTTTATATCTCCATTGGTTGTGGAGCGTTGCGGGCTAGTGGTAGTAAGGCAAAGTGTCAGCTGGGAAGTGGAGTTAGCTTCAGGGGCTAGAGTGTCAGTGGATTCAGAGGTTAGGGGATGTCCGCTCCAGATTGGTAATACCACCACCTTAGTAGACCTTAGAGTTACACCACTCGGATCTTATGGCGTCGTACTTGGCATGGATTGGCTTTACGCCCACAGAGCCAAGATGGATTGTCGCTTGAAAAAGGTCGAGTGTGAGGATGATCATGGTGCTCCCATAGTAATCACTGGGATTCAGAGACCCGTGTCTCTTCGTATGATATCCGCTATGCAGCTTAAGCGGAGCATGCGGAAGGGATGCTAGCTGTTTGCTATCATAATCAGTGACCGAGAGGAAGAAAATGAGGAGGAGCCTTCCATAGATGATCATCCCATCCTTGAGGCATTTGCAGATGTGTTTCCTGATGAGCTACCGGGTATGCCGCCCAGCAGGGAGATTGACTTCCACATAGATTTGGTACCAGGAGCCGAGCTAGTTTCGAGAGCACCTTATAGGATGACCACTCATGAGCTTAATGAGCTCAAGATGCAGCTAGAGGAACTCTTAGAGAAGGGTCACATCCGTCCTAGCGTCTCCCCTTGGGGCGCACCAGTCATCTTCGTGAAGAAGAAAGACGGATCCCTTCGGTTATGCATGGATTACAGGCAACTGAATAAAGTAACCATCAAGAACCGCTATCCCTTGCCGAGGATCGATGATTTGTTTGATCAGCTCCAGGGTGCCAAAGTGTTTTCCAAAATAGACCTGAAGTCAGGATATCATCAGTTGAGAATTGTGGAAAGCGATATCCACAAGACCGCGTTTCGCACCAGATATGGCCACTATGAATTCACTGTGGTCCCATTCGGTCTTACGAATGCTCCAGCTGTATTCATGAGTCTCATGAATGGGGTATTCTGCACCTTCCTCGACCGATTTGTGATAGTGTTCCTCGACGACATATTGATCTATTCCCGAAATGAGCAGGAGCATGAGGAGCATTTGAGACAGGTTTTGCAGTGTTTGAGGGATAACCAGTTGTTCGGCAGTTTGTCGAAGTGTGCTTTCTTTAGATCAGAGGTCAAGTACCTAGGGCATGTTATATCCGGTGATGGGATCTCAGTTGACCCATCATGGATTGGCCGGCACCTACCAGTGTGACAGAGGCTAGAAGCTTCATGGGTTTAGCAGGATACTATAGACGTTTTGTGGAGGGATTTTCCAGAGTTGCACACCCCATCACATCCCTCCAGCGAAAAGGGAAGAAATTCGAGTGGACAGAGAAGTGTGAGAGGGATTTTCAGGATCTAAAAAGGGCACTTACTAGTGCACCTATTCTTATTGTGCCAGACCCCACGGCCGACTTCATGGTATGCACGGATGCTTCCTTAGATGGATTGGGAGCAGTTCTTATGCAGGAGGGTAGGGTTATAGCATACGAGTCTAGGAAACTTAAGACTCACGAGCTTAACTACCCTACGCACGACCTAGAGCTTGCGGCAGTTGTACATGCACTTGTGAGGTGGAGACACTTCCTTTTAGGTCATCACTTCGAGCTTCATTCAGACCATCAGAGTTTGCAGTATATATTCACCCAGCCTAACCTTAATGCACGTCAGAGGAGATGGATGGAGTTCCTTTGTGAGTATGATTTTGATGTTCATTACATCAAAGGAAAGGAGAATGTGGTCGCAGATGCCCTAAGTAGGAGACGACATGAGGTTTACACCATATCCATGAGCACTGATTTGAGAGACCGTATTTTGCAGCAATTGCCAGAGGATGATTGGTATCTAGAGGTTTGTCAGAGGATCCATAATCAGGAGACCCTGGAGGGGAAGTTTGTGGACTACTCTTTGGAGTCCGATGGTTTTTTATGCCATAGAGGGCGCATTTATGTACCCTCTCCTGGGGGTTTGCGAGATTTCATTATCATGGAGGCTCATAGAGCTCCTTATGCAGCGCATCCCGGGGTTAAGAAGATGCATGCTGACTTGAGGCAGTTATATCATTGGCCAGGAATGCGGCAGCTTATCGCCGAGTTAGTAGCCCGATGCCTTGAGTGTCAGAGAGTCAAGGCGGAGCACCGCCATCCAGGTGGGTTGCTCCAGTCCCATGCTATACCAGAGTGGAAGTGGGATACTATATCCATGGACTTCATTATTGGTCTTCCTATGTCATCGCGTCGCCATGATGCTATCTTGGTGACAGTTGACAAATTGACCAAAGTAGCCCACTTCTCACCAGTTCGGACTACCTTCACAGCTCCAGCAGTGGCACAGGTGTTCTTACGAGACATTGTTAGGCTTCATGGTGTCCCACGCAAGATTATTTCGGATAGGGATTCTCTCTTTACATCTTCCTTTTGGAAGGCATTGCAGACAGCGTTGGGCACCAAGCTTAACTTTAGCACAGCCTATCATCCAGAGACAGATGGACAGACAGAGCGGGTTAACCAGGTGTTAGAGGATATGCTCCGCATGTACGTCATGGATCATCAGACCCGATGGGAGGAGTACCTGCATTTAGTAGAATTTGCCTATAATAATGGGCATCACACTTCTTTGGGGATGCCACCCTTTCAGGCTTTGTACGGCAGACCATGCAGGACACCTTTGAGTTGGGATCGTATTGAGGATAGAGTGGCCATAGGCCCTGAGTTGGTTCGTGATATGGAGCAGCAGGTAATTTTGATTAGACAGCGCCTTAGAGAGGCACAGGATAGGCAGAAGAAATATGCAGATGCAAAGAGGATAGACCAGAGTTACATGGTTGGGGACAAAGTTTTCCTGAGAGTGCGACCGCATAAGAGTCCAATCCGCTATGGAAAGGGTTCTAAGCTCGCACCTCGCTTTGTCGGACCCTTCGAGATCCTTGAGAGGATAGGACCAGTTGCCTATCGCCTAGCTTTGCCACCTAGCCTGTCACGCATCCACGATGTGTTTCATGTGTCAGTTTTGAGAAAGTATATCTATGATGAGTCTCATATTTTAGATTGGGATGCCTTGCAGGTGGAGTCGGATGGGCAGCTAGCCTTGGAGCCCATTCGCATTTTGGCTCGCCGAACGTTGGCCCTTCGAGGTCGAGAGCTGGACCAGGTTAGGGTCCAGTGGGATTGCTATGATGAGGTTACAACTTCATGGGAGGATGCAGCACGTATGAGATCACAGTACCCTCATCTTTTTGATGAACTCCAGGAGGACGTTCATGCCTAGAGGGGGAGGGTGTGAGGCCCTACCCCAACCCATCCTATCTCTTCAGTTATTTTCATTTTGGAACTATTTTGGATGCTAGTTTTGACACACTATGGATATAGAACTTTTCATGATTCCGCGATTTTGGTAACACTGATATATGTGGACGCTTCATTTCTATGCCTTGTGGATTATAGAATATTATATGATTCTAGATTAGGGTAATGTTGTGATGATGCAGGTTATTATCTGAATTTCAGGATTTGATATAATGTTAGGAAAATGTTTGCATATATTGTAGATGGATCAAAATTTTGAGGATTATGAGGAAATTGCTTTGATTTGTGACAAATCATATTTCGTAATGTCAAGTCTTTGCAGAATGAATGTATTGTATTCTGATTATGTGATTTTATATATTATATGAGGCTATTTGGGAAGTACTAATGTTTAAATTGAGATGTGCAGGAAAATATCCATGTGACCATGGAAATATTAGGGAGAATCAAGCCTAGGCCAATGTGCGTTAGTAAAACCAGGGGTTGTCTATTTGGAGAGACAACACCCCATATGTACTGTATTTTATTCGTAAATGTAAAATGTTGCATGAGTGTAATTTGTATTTATTGGATTGATTAAATTGTTTAAGGGACAATTGCCATGTGGTTATTGTGATGTGGAATTATTTTGCAGTGTCACTTGACACCTATGTAGTATGTTGTGTTGGCAATTGTCATGTCACCTTTTTGAAAGTTTTATTTTTATTAATGGTTATATCCCCTAATTATCCTTGAAGGAACCAAGAAATCTAGGTTAGAGGGCCACAAGGAAGGTCAACTCAGAGTTGACCCGTAGGTTAACTTCAGGTGGACTTTCTGAAGGTCAAATCAACTCCTAGAGTCAATTTTAGAGCTTTTCTATTAGGCCTCATGGGGTACCTATGGGTGAAGGCCAAAATTGGCCATGTGTCTTTCCCTTAGGACTTGTTTAACCACCCAAAAAAGTGGTTTTCCCAAGATGGACGAATTCCATCTATAGGAGTGCCATCCTTGGAAGGAGAACCTTCTTGGAGATAGTAATCCCCCTTCCCCATTCCATTTCCCTTCTCTAGGCACCTAGGTTAGGGAGTGTGTAAGACCTAGGGAAGACCAACCCAATGGGAGATCTCTCACTCTATCCAAGAGGTTGGAAGGAGTGAGAGAGGCCTTCTTAGGCTAAGAATGGAAGCTTAGTGAGCTAATCACCCACTCTCCATTCTTGGAGATTTTTGGAAAAACTTGGAAGAAAAAAAAAGAAAACCAATTTTAGGAATTAGAGGAATTTGGGGGCCAAGGATTGCAGAAAGTTGTGTGGATTGGGCAGCTCATCTCCAGCTAAGTTTAGCATACCTATTGGCAGAATAAGGTTGGTTGTTATCTCCTCTTGGTTTTGTTGTCTATGTTAGTTATGTTGTTTTGTTGAAGGAAAGAAATGCTTGTAAAGAAAGTGTGTATGTAAATTGTTGTTGAAGAAAATAATGTGTAGTTTCATTTCTATGTTTTTCTGTTTTGTGTTCTTGTTTTGGGAGTGTCCAAGATCTTCTACTCTTGGGAGAGTAGGATGATCTTGGGGTGGAAGAAGCATGACAGCCTTGGGTGAGAGGCTTTCCTTAAGGAGAGTGATCTCAAGGGTGTCCTTTGTGACCCTTGCTGCATAGCCTTGTGTATGCATTTGGGGGTCATAAGGGGAGAGAAATGGCTTTGAGCCTTTGGGGGGGGCATAAGGTGGTTGGGATGAATTCTGTTGAGTATTTTGAGTTGCCATGAGGTGGCTAGTGTTATATTTTTGGCTACAGTCTCCCCAATGGTACTTGGTCCACTTCCACCCGTAGATTGATCACCCCAAGTGTGGTGAAAGTGTAGCTTGGATGGGAAAGTGTATGTGTTGTGTGTTTGCCCTATTGTTGTGTTGTATTGCCTGATTGTAACCCGTCTAGGTCTTGATTCTCCTAGCTCGGGGGTGGCTTCTGGTAAGCCTAGGCTGGGAGGTGAGCATCCCATGGTCACAGTCCTAAAACTTTACTTGCAGGTGGCTTGGGGAAAAAGACTAGGAGTTGCAGATTTTGTGTTGCAGACTTCTATTTCAGATTCCTGATTTTTATTTAAATGCAGAAAAGAAGAAAGAAATGTAACCTTATGATTTGTAGCAAAAGGAAGAGAAAGTGCACATGTAAATATAGGGCTTAAAATGATTTTGTTTCTATTTAAATAAATGTAATTTTTATTTTCTGTGTAAAGATTAGAGACAGATGACTGTTTAGATTTTCTACCCGTTTTCATATTTGGGTTATTGTAACTATCATTCTGGAAAAACAATGTAAATGTAACTTTTACTATATTTGATGACCATTGTGTTTGTTGTAGTCTACATTTAAATCTGGTTTGTAACATGTTATTTACTGCAATATTAAAGAAAAGAAAACAGAAAAAAAGGATGCATTAGGATTTCTTATTTACTATTTACTAGTTTATTTACTGCAAATGTTAAAGAAAGAAAAAGAAGAAATGCAGTAGGGTTATTATTTACTTGCTTAGTTTTATATTCTGTTATTTTATGTCTATTAGAAAGAAAGGAGAACCAGTATTGCTTGATTGCTGTAGAAAGTTTAAATAAAAGGAAGAAATAAATAGATCTATTCTAAATGCTGTAGAAGACTAAAAAGGGAATGTAGATGGTTAAAAACCTCAGATCAATATAAGGGTTTTTAACCCTATTACTTCAACATTTAGTCATATATATATTTCTATATGTATATAAGTATATATAATGAAAATATATACCTATATATATAGAAAATATATATATATATAAGTTTCCTGTATATGTATACCCCTGTAACAACGAAATTAAAAAACAAAAACAAAAAAAAACATGTATTTTGAATCCGGTACATCTCTGTTACAAATCATATAAAATATAATGCAGAATAAACCCTTTAATCCTATATATATATATATATATATATATATATATATATATATATATATATATATATATATATTCTGGATCAAAAAAATATGCTCTATGAATGCCTGTAGAAGAAAATATCTTCATATTCATAAATGATATTGTGCATATTATATATATATATATATATATATATTATATACATTTGATATTTCAAAAAAAAACACAGCACATATTATTCACCCCCCACGAACTATGCATTTTAATATTGTTTTTTTTTTTTAAAAAAGAGAGGAGACACGCGGGTCGCTGTGCGTAACACAGTGGACGGCCACAGCCGAGCCACTGTGTTACACATAGTGGGCGGCGCCGAAGGGCACCGCACTGTGTGTAACACAGTGGGCGGTCGCAGCCGCCACTATGCTACGTATAGTGAATGGCGCCCGCCACTGTGTGTATACACAGTGGGCGGCGGCTATGCCGTCTGCCACTGTGCGTACACACAGTGGGCGGCGCTGCCGCCACTGTGCGTACGCACAGCGGCGCCCGAGACCCTTCCTCCTCCACCATGAAACCCTCCACCTCCGTACCTGCAGTCACATTCCAAAACAAAAAAAAAAGAGAAAGAAAACAAAACAAAGAAAAAGGGTTAATATAAAACCCTAACCCATTTCGGGTTAGGGTATAATATGTAAAAAAAGGGTAAAAATAAAATAAGACAAGTGTAATATGTAAGAATGCAACCCTAACCCAATTTCGGGTTAGGGTTAGCATTATGAGAATTATATATATATATATATATATATATATATATATATATATATATATATATATAGGAGATTTAGATTGGAGCATTTAAATTGGTTTTTAATTTATAATGAAGGTTAGAATTTAAGAATTTATATTGTGATATATATATATATATATATATATATATATATATATATATATATATATATATATATATATATATATATATATATATATATATATATATATATATATATATATATAAGGAATTTAAATTGTAATTTTTGAGTTAGATTTTAGTATATAATTTGGGGTTAAGTTTATAATTGAATTATTATGGAATTTTAGACTTTTGATTTTAATATATATATATATATATATTAGGGGTTAGATCAATAATTGAATTATTATATGTTCCCATTCTTTAGAAATTTAAATTTTAATTAATTCAAGGGGGGGTTAATAATAGAGGATTATTATAGTTGGATAAACTAGACGTTTAATCCAGCAATATATTTATTAATCAAAGGACTTACCCCTCCCCCATATATTAGGACGATAGGAAAATTGGAAAGGTGGAATTTGTAAAACTAGGAACCTTAAGCCCTTGAGATCGATTTTTGGTCGGATTGAAAATTAATTGACAAAATCAAGGGGTTTAGGGAAAATCAGAATTGGCCTTAGGTTATTGTCGGTTTTAGTGGCCAAATGACATTGTAGTAATTCGAAATCTTCATCGGGTGGATGTGTATAATAAAATTTATATAAGTATCAAATAATCATTAGCAATATCATTATATGACCTGGAATGATTTAATACGTCAAGCTAGCCAATTATCCCTTGATTTAATTAGCGGCAATTTGTCTTAGGTAATTGAGCTAGCTAACTAATCGGCAATGCAAGTTAATCTACACCAATCAAGTCACTCGCTCGAGTTGGTTATTTAACTTAACCTTAGTAAGTAAGTTTAATTACATCCTAGATAAGACAAAACTTTAAATACAGTCGTTATGTATTAGGATTTATAGCGAGTTCATGACATCAAAAAAAATTTGTTGTTCCGTTTTTGTGCCCTAAAGTGTTGGGCACGACATCTACCTCTTCTTTGTTCTGTTTCAATAGCTTCCAATCGGGTTGTGATTCCTCTCAACATTTCCATCACAGTAGGGTCTGCATTGCCACACACTCCACCACCTATAGCATTTCCTCTTTAGACCATATTTACACTAGTCCTCTGCAGCCGCAGGTCGAATCCTCAATCCATTACCCCACAACAAAAATTCTTGCAGGACTTGCCAATCTCTGGAATGAAAACTCGCTCTGATACCACTTGGCGCAATCATGAAAGGGGAGAGTTCTCAAAGAGAACAATCTAGACTGTGTAACAAGAGTGACACAACAAAAGAAACACAATAGGGTGGAGGCATTGTAGAATCAAAATTATCTTATATGAAGGAATTTAAATACAAATCAGTTGACAACATGCGGGCCTACAGGTTTGGCACATAGGCCTGATTACAAACATGCTCAAAATACAATATTCAGGGTCTAGAAAGAAGGCGATCCAACTCCGAATCTTCTAATATTCTAATTAATCTTCTATGTTCCCCCCAATATAATTTCTTGATTACATTGATTTATATGATATTTATAGGTCTAGGATGATCTACGTGAGCCCAAGATGAAAACAATTGCCGATGAAGAAGGTGTAACATGTAGAATAACTAGGTCGACCTCCACCAAAAGAATTCCTCTAGAAAATACATAAAATGAGGTGTGGACCTAAGAGAAGGTTGGCCATAAGCCAAGGAACATTGGAGGCTATGAAATAAGGCTCTGCAAGCTACGAAAATGATCTACAAGATTCCCCATTAGCAGATAGGTCCAAGCGATTCCAGTGCTCTGAGTTAGAAAAATGACTCACATCCTGGAAATGATAACTTGTAAAAACAAGATCCAAATATACCGAGAACTTAGGATAAGGTAGATGAACATGTCCATAAACAAAACCCAGCTCCACAAGATCTGGTGAACAAATGTGGTAAATCGCAGAATGAAATAATAAAACTGCAAAGTCGAACTAAACAAAAACAAACTGGAACACAAATTCTTTTTGGTGATGCAAGATTGCCAAGAACTAGGGATGCTCTTGCATCAATGCAACATGGATGGGAGAGCTCTTTCACTATTTTTTCTTAGGCTTCTAGGAATAAGCCTAGTTATAGGGTGGAGGATGTAGTGCCCTTCCATAATACACTCTTTTATGATGCTTATGATAGATACTTGTGAACTTGTTTAGGTTCCTGATACTCTTTGCTTGTTGTTAGACTCTTTATTTTGAGATAATTTATGATGAAATTTGATATATTGTGTCATTATGTTGGATGATTTTATACTCAAGACTTGTGATTATGTTAGGGTTTATGTTTGGTTATTTTGTGTTTATTATTTATCTAGTAGATATGGTTTATATTTATTAATTATGATGATTTGTCATGTGCTAACCCTTATTCCATGATTTCATTAGATGTGGATGATGTCGATGTTATTGATTATGTTATATCTTTACTTTGATGTCTTATTATTGTGCATGTGAAAGGGACAATGTCACATCACTCATATGAGTGTGGTGTGATGTTGCGATTCTCTTTCACTTGCTTATGTATTTTATGGATATGTATATATTATGTATAGACGTTTGGTGTTATGCAGGATGCATGTACTAGGCATCGACTCCACCTAGTCTCACAGGGCTAAGCATGCCTTTAATCCCAACGGTAGTTGATCAGAGGTGACACTAAGGCCCTACTACATCTTAACCCTAGTCAGTGTCCTATGTGAATTTTAGTGTTCTTGGTCTAGAGTCCTCTTGTTAGGGTTTGAGTGGTTTTATGTATGATTTATTTAATTTAATGTTATTGATGGTTTGGTGCTATTTGGTGGTGGTAAATGATAAATAAACTCTAAAATATAAACCTAAGTGTGAATGATTAATTAAGTGGGATATATTAAGTGTGTGAATGATTAATTAAGTGGGATATATTAAGTGGGTCTCATATTATATTATTTATAATATTATTACATTTATGTTATGTGGGGGATTTATTATTTATTTATATATTATATTTGTGGGAAATGTAACTAGTAATGGATTTTAAATTACTATTTCATTTATTTGTTGCTTTGAGAGTGGTCTGTTGTTCGAACTCGGGTTGCTAATTTGGTCGAGAGTGCATGAGGAAAGTGGGGTTTTGCATTCAAGTGTGATTTGGTAATTTTGGAGAATGGTTTTGGGGATTCAGATGGTTGTTTTTTTTAGATGGTTTTTCAAAAGTTTTGATTGTTGAGAAGGGTTTCGATTTTCATGTGTTTGGAGTGGATTTTGATGAGGTTTTGAGAATTCAATTCATGAAGATTGTAAGGGGGTTTCATGGAATTGTTTTCAAAGACTTGGATTGAATTTGGAATTTCATTTTAGAGGCTTTATGTTTTGTGTTGAATTCTTGTTTGTGTGGAGGTTGTTCATCTTTGTCTTCATAGTCCTATTCTTCTTCTTCTAGGTTGGAGTTTTCTTGATTTTCTCCTGTTTAATGTAATTATTCTTTTATAAAATGAAAAGATGTTTTTATTTTGTGTTTGTATGATGTTTTGAAAGTTCTAGAAACATTTTCATTTCATGCATTGTTATTTTGTTCAATGGCTATTTAGGGTGCTTCCATTTCACTCCTTTAAAGGTTTATTTTTGTTGTTTATTGTGCTGTAATTTATTTGTCCGTATATTGAATTTTCTAAGTAGGTAAATCACCCATCTCAAATGGGTTTGTGTTGGATTTTGCATTTTTGGTCATTTGGATGTCGAGATTTGAGCCCAAAATCAATCCAGGGTCGTAGTCATGATTCTTTTGTAAAAGTACCAAAACAGAGAGAAAAAGCACTAAAACAAATATCATAAGCACTAAAACAAAAGGCATAAGTGCTAGAAGACATGTCATATGCACCATTTCATTAATCATATGCACTATTTCATAGTTTTTCTTATTTGATTGAGGTTTTGGGGTCCATGTCAATCCAAGTTGGACCAGAGGCTTGCGTTTGTGTTTTTGCATTCTTGTCTTGATTTTTTTAGTTTGTATTATTATTTTGAGATCGATTCATTTGTTTCCCTTCAGTTGCATGTGTTCTTTAATTATGGTTATTGATTCTACATTTATGATGATGTCTTGAGATCAAATGGTTGAAGGAATGAATTATGGATCAGAAATGATGTTATGGTTCAAATTATTTCTATGTAACCAATATTTTATGATTCTATGATGTTTTATTATGTGTTCTATGTTTTATTCTATATTTTAGGATATATTAGGGAGAGTGGTGTTGACGGGTGTTTTGACATACTCTCCAATAGTTAGGTAGTTAATGTGAACACTCACCACCTCTCTTGAAAAGCAATCAATCTCAAAAGACTAATTACTCCAAGGTCTCTATAGTCAGGTCTCGACAGTGATGGACAACTCAGTGGTTGATGCAATTGTACCTATCAAGGGGCCTATTGGTTGTAACTACTTTGAATTGCCTAATTTTTGTATTTTATGATTTTCACTTGAGAAAGAAACTTCAAAAGATTGGTCAGGGTAACAAGAGATAATAACTAAACCAATACTGAATAACTTAGTGTACTACAAAGTCAATGGATCACAACAAGGTATTATCCACAACATCTAATCAACATTCAAAAGGGACGTTCCAACAAATATGTGAAGTCATACAACCCACACATGAATGGAAATGGAAATCACAAGATCAGATAATCACTCCACTATTTTATCCTCATACACCATTAACATGCACAACATGATTCATATAAATAAATCTTGGAATAAAAAGTTGCTGATTCAAATGAAAGAAGATACCAGACTACAAAGAACAAAAATCCATAGAACATGTATTATGGATTAGACAATCCACAAGTTTCTTTTGTATTAATCCTTATAAAATGAATAATAATACTTCAAGAGTTTATGCGAAAGAAATTGCATAAAACTAAATTATCTAGCCAAATGGCCTTGAATCATCAATTCACGGACCCTCAAAATGACCCAAATTTTATAATTTATAGTCTTGCCCTACATCCTAGGAAAGAACCATTCCTACATACTAGGGTTACAAAAAGGAAGGAGTTACAGTTGACATGCAAGTCATTGCTTGAAAACTCCAGTTAAGTGTTACTAAATAGGCACTACATGTTGTTGGCATTTGGAGGAACTGATTATGTGTTGTATTGATGTTTTGTCTTTGATGGCAAGACCGATTATTTTGGTTGTTTATCGGTTTTTGGTTGGTTCCGGGAGAGAGGTTGATTGTGATATTGATCCGGTATGCTTAGGTTTGTGAAATTGGTTTGGATCTATTATTCATGCTATTTATATGTGTATCATGATTAGTTGGTTTGGGATTTGATGACTCAGGAGCTATCATTTATTCTAGTAAGCCTTTTGGTCATCGGTAAGGGTTTTATCGACAGAGCTTTGTTGAATATCTTTTGATGCACATGATAAGTGGTATTGGTGTGGCTTCTAGATGGATTTCAGGATGTTGTTGGTTAACATGTTTGTGTTCTAGTTTATCGGTGGTGTTGGATTTGGTTTATAGTGATCTATTTTGGGTCTGGTGTTATCTAAGTTATGGACCAGTTTCTATAACGTGTTGGAGGATGTTCCTGATGTGTTACCGGTGGGATTTAAGGATTGGTTTACATTATTTTTGGCCTAAGATGACTTAATTGATCATTGGATTGCGGGTTTATGTTATGAACTTATTGTATTATCTTTTGGTGGTCGACCTAATTGTTTAGGCCCCAGGTTGGTATAAATATGATGTAAGATCTCTTTGTAGATCATAGGTCAAGGTTATGGGATGATCTATGTGAGAATAATATTATAATTATATGCAGAAGGTTTGGTCGATCATAGGTGATCTAATTGGGTTTGTAAGAGAGGTTTAAAGCCTTCGGTATTGAGCTTAACTAGAATTGTACTCAGGCATAGGATATATTATACTTGTAGTTCACTCTTCTTTCTAGATTGTAGTCCGATGTTTTTGTAGTAAGTGAGGCTCCTTTTGTGATGAGAAGTTCTCTCTAGGTTGTTGGCCTTCTTGCATGTGCATGCCCCTCATATTGTAATCACATACTTACTGTAGAAGTATTATCTAACTGTGGGTAGGCTTCCCACTGTGGTTTTTCCCTTTATCGGGTTTTCCATGTAAAAATCTTAGTGTCATGTGTTATGGATGGATGGTAAATCTTATGTGATTTATGCTTATGTTTAATTGCTATATCTGTTATTTCGGTATTGAGTTTATGTGTTCAGATAATAAGGTTTTGAATGCTTAAAGTTTTGTAATCTAGCGACAACTGATTCACCCTCCCCCTCTTAGTTGTCCTCTGGTTATTTGAGTTGTCTAACAATTGGTATCAGAGCCTGGTCCTCTTTGTAGAAGCTTAACCACTTGAGGAAGATCCTATGGCATCTAGCAGTTCAAGTTCATCAAATACATCTACAACTATTTTCCGGAGAGAAATTCCTAGCCTGATGAAACAAATTACAGGGTATGGAAACAAGTTACATCATTTAATCTGGCATCTGGCAATCCTCCTCCGGTAGGTCTAGATAAAGAGCTTGATAATGATTGTAGAGCTAGAGAAGCCCTTTTATGTGTACTTTTCGATCAACAAATAATGAGACTAACTGACAAATCAATTGCAAAGGCTATATGAGACAAATTGGAGACTCTGAATGAAGGTGACTCTACTGTTAAACTTGCTAAACTTGATGGTTACCAAGTAAGGTATGAAAACCTGAAGATGGAAGAAGATGAAAGGATTACTGCTTTTATGGAGAGAGTTAAAGAGATTGTTTTGGGAATTTAATGTTGTGGTGGATCTCTGAGTGAAGAAATAGTTTCTAAAGTACTGAGAGATTTGCCATCGACTTATAAGATGAAGGATACTACAATTAATGAGTTGAGAACTATGGAAAACACCTCTGTTAATAGGGATACCTTGGTTGAGAAGTTATTTGCTTTTGAAGTTGAGCAATTTAGACCTTCTGGTGCTGTGAAATCTGAACCTCGCTTTCATGCATCTACATCATCTACCAACAAGAGTCATTATAAAGCTTTATATGCAAAGGAACTAGAGGATATGAAGAAAGAAGATGAATAGTTTGAGAAACTTGAAGCCTTATTTGCTAGAAGAGTACCTAAAGGACCGATAAGAAGTAAGTATGAAGGAAAATCACCTTTTAAATGCTTTGCATGTAATAAGATAGGTCATTTTGCATCTAGATGTCCTGAAAGGAATTCAAGATTTGAAGAAAGAGCTAGAAGATCTTTTAGGCCTAACCATGATTATCAGAACAAGCATAAGTATAGGAAAAACAAAGACAAATTATGCTACTATGCGGATGAGGAAGGTGTGACTGCTTTGATGATGAACTGGCATGAGATTCAACTAGTGGATCTAGCAATGGAAAGGAATGGGTATTTTTGGCTATCAAGGAAGATGATCTGGTACCTGAAGAGAAGGCCCTTGCTGCTAAAATTGAAGATAAGGATGAATGGGTAATTGACAGTGGATGTACACATCATATGACTGGAGAGAAAAGAAAGTTCTTATCTATGCAAGAATTTGGTGGTGGTCTGGTTAGATTTGGAGATGACAAAGCATGCATGATCAAGGAAAGAGGAACAATATTATTGGATGGTAAGCATAAAACCGATAATGTTTATTATGTTGAATGTTTTAGGCATAATCTTTTGAGTGTAGGACAGTTGGTGGATAAGGAATTTCAGTTCCAATTCAAGGATGGAAAATGCAAGATTATCAATAGATCTGGATTCGAAATTGCAACCGGTACACAAACTAAAGGCAATATCTTTCATTTGAACTCCAGTGAGAAGACATGTTTAATTGCTCAAATTGATGAGAATTGGCTATGACATAAGAGATTGTGTGATGTGAATTTTTACTGCATTAATCAGTTATACTAAGGCAATTAGACATATACCTAAGATTGTAAAGCCCTATAATTTGGTATGTAAAGAATATCAAATGGGAAAGAAAGTTAGAAGTTATTTTAAGAGTATACAAGACAAATCTAATGATGTTCTTGATCTTATTCATACTGATTTGTGTGGTCCTGCTAGAATCAAAAGTTTTCAGGGTGATAGATATTTTATGCTAATAATTGATGATTAATCTAGAATGACGTGGGTTACTTTTCTAAGGGAGAAGTCTAAAGAATTTGCAAAGTTTAAAATATTTAAAGCTAAAGTTGAGACAGAGACAAGATTGAAGATTAAATGTTTAAGGTTAGATCAGAGTGGATAATTCACATCCGGTGAATTTAACAACTATTGTGAGAAGAATGGGATAAGGAGACAGCTGTCTGCACCACAGACACCTCAATAGAATGGAGTTGTAGAAAGGAAAATAAAAACTATCTTGGATGCATATAGAACTATGATGATGGAAGCTAATCTACCTCACATCTACCAGAGAGAAGTTGTAAGCATGATGGTATACACATTCAACAGAGTTCATATCAAAGGAGATATCAGTAAGACACCTTATAAGTTATGGTTTGGTCATACACTGATAGTTAAGTATTTTATAATCTTTGGTAGTAAATGCTATATCAAAAGAGATGATTCCATTGGAAAGTTTGATCCTAGATGTGATGGAGGAATATTTCTTGGTTATTCTAATGAAAGCAAAGCATGTAGATGTTATAACAAAAGATTGCAGAGAATTGTGGAGAGCACAAATGTCAAAGTGGATGAGAAAAACATAAGTCAAATCAGAACCTAGGAGAGAGAACCAACATTGGAAATGATCATAACTGAACCAGTAGCACCTACACCAGAATATAATGTTGAACTAGTTACTCTGGCAGTATCAAAAAATTCAACAGTAACTGAAGATCAGGATAGAGGAACAAAAAACATAAGACTCCTAGGTATGTAAGGTTGAATCATTTAGAAGATCAGATTATTGGAGATAAAAGCAAAGGAGTGATGACAAGAAGAAGGTTGGCAGCTGATGAGGTATGTTTTATTTCTCAAGTTGAATTGGCATCAGTAATTGAATCTTGTAAAGATGAAAGTTGGATGAAAGCTATGGAAGAAGAATTAGATCAGATAGAAAAAAATAACACATTGACTTTAGTTCCTTGACTTAAAAATAAAAATGTTATTGGAACTAAATGGGTTTTTAGGAATAAATTAAATGAGGATGGACAAGTTGTGAGTAATAAATCTAGATTGGTTTGTAAAGGATATTGTCAGAAGGAAGGAATTGATTATGGTGAAACATTTGCACTGGTAGCTAGGATTGAAGCTGTGAGATTATTTCTTGCTTATGCTACACATAAGAATTACAAGGTTTATCATATGGATATTAAGTGTGCATTTCTGAATGGAGATATTGAAGAGGAAGTTTATATTGAGAAACCTAATGGATTTTCACTTTCAGATGACAAAAACATGGTTTGCGGGTTAAAGAAAGCTTTATATGGATTGAAACAAGCCCCTAGAGCTTGCTATGCAAGATTGGATAAATATCTTTTGAATCTTGATTTCACTAAAGGTAATGCTGACAGTAATTTATATTATAAGATCACTAATAATAACATATTGATTATTAAAGTCTTTGTTGATGATATCATTTTTGGAGGTGAAGATAAGTTGTATATGGATTTCTCTAACAATATGAAAAATGAATTTGAGATGTCTATGATTGGGGAGATGATATTTTTCTTAGGTTTGCAGATTACTCAAACTGATAAAGGTATTTTCATCTATCAAACTAAGTATGCTAGAGTTGTTGAAGAAATTTGGTATGGATTATTGTAAACCAGTTAGTACTATGATGGTTACAAGTGAGAAATTGACAAAGAATGATGCATCTACACTGGTAAATCCTACTAGGTACAAGTCTATGATTGGTGGTTCATTATATCTGACTCAGAGTAGACCGAATATAATGAATGCAGTTTGTATTGTATCAAGATATCAGAGTGATCCTAGAGAAAATCATGAGAGTGCGGTGAAAAGGATTTTCAGGTATTTGCAAGGAACAACTGAGTATGGTTTGTGGTATCCTAAAAATGATGACTTTACATTATGTGCATATACAGATGTAGATTGGGATGGAGATGTTGATGACCGAACGAGCACATCTGCTGGAGCTTTCTTTCCTGGAAAGAAACTTGTTTCATGGATTAGCAAGAAGCAGTCATGCACTTCTTTATCTACTATTGAATTTGAGTATGTTGTTGTTGCTACTAAATGCACACAAGTTCTATGGATGAAACAAATGTTGAAGGATATAAAGGTGGATTATAATGAACTGGTAGTTATTCACTATGATAACTCTACTGCTATTGATATATCAAAAAATATGGTATTTCATTCTAAGACAAAGCACATATCTATCAAGTATAACTTTTTATAAGAGAAGGTGGAAGCAAATGAAGTCAGATTGGTTTATGTGAACACTAAAGAGAAGATTACAGGCATTTTCACTAAACCTTTGCCTAAAGAATCATTTGACTACTTTAGAAATAGATTGGGGTTTTATGCCCCTCCGGTAGAGACTTGAGTGATGTTGAATGGCATTAGTCCGGTATGCATTATCAGAGCTATTATTCATTCTGGACTGATGTGGTGGTGCTACTACTCAGGGGGAGAAGTCAACGGTGTGAATCAGAGGGTTTATGACTTTTCTTTGATGTTTATGTAAGATTTTTGGCATTGATGTCAAAGGGGGAGATATATATGTGAAAAAATAGAGCTTAACATAATATCAATCAAAGGGGGAGTTTGGTTCAGAACTTCATTTCTATATGATTTTGTGGGAGATTGTTAGTTGTCTTCCATTGGGAGAGACTTGTTTGGCATTTCTTAGCACTTTGATGTTTTTCACATCTAGTGTTGCCTTCAATGCCAAAGGGGGAGATTGTTTGCATTTGGAGGAATTGATTATATGTTGCATTGATGTTTTTTCATTGATGGCAAGACCGGTTGTTTTGGTTGTTTACCGGTTTTTCGGTTGGTTCTAGTAGAGTGGTTGATTATGATATTGATCCAATATGATTTGGTTTGTGGAATTGGTTTGGATATGTCATTCATTCTATTCAAATGTGTATCATGATTAGTTGGTTCAGGATTTGATAACTTAGGAGCTATCATTTATTCTAGTAAGCCTTTTGGTCACCGGTAAGGGTTTTACCAGCAGAGCTTTGTTGAAGATCTATTGATGCACATGATAAGTGGTGTTGGTGCAGCTTCTAGATGGATTTTAGGATGTTGTTGGTTATCTTGTTCATGTTCTATTTTATTGGTGCTGTTGGATTTGGTTTATGGCGACCTATTTTGGGTCCGGTTTTATCTAGGTTATGGACTAGTTTTTGTAATGTGTTAGAGGATGTTTCTGATGCATTACTGGTGGGATTTAAGGATTGGTTTACATTGTTTTCGGCCTAAGCCGGCTTGATTGATCATTGGATTGTGGTTTTATGTTATGAACTTATTGTATTATCTTTTTGGTGGCTGGCCTAATTGTTTAGGCCTCGGGTTGGTATAAATATGATGTAAGATCTCTTTGTAGATCATAGGTCAAGGTTATGAGATGATTTGTGTGTGAATAATGTTGTAGTCATATGCAGAAG
Source organism: Cryptomeria japonica (assembly GCF_030272615.1). Taxonomy (NCBI): domain Eukaryota; kingdom Viridiplantae; phylum Streptophyta; class Pinopsida; order Cupressales; family Cupressaceae; genus Cryptomeria; species Cryptomeria japonica. Next base: position 623,880,559 of record NC_081411.1, read on the forward strand.
GTTTGGTTGATCATAGGTGATCGAATTGGGTTTGTAAGAGAGGTTTAAGGCCTCTAGTATTGCGCTTAACTAGAACTATACTCAGGCATTGGAGATGCTATACTTGTAGTTCACTCTTCTTTCCGGATTGTAGTCTGATGTAATTGTAGTAAGTGAGGCTCCTTTTTGTGATGATCAATGCGCTCTAGGTTGTTGGCCTTTATGTATGTGCAGGCCCCTCATATTGTAAACACATACTTACTACAGAAGTATTATCTGACTGTGGGTAGGTTTTCCACTATGGTTTTTCCCTTTATCGGGTTTTCCACGTACAAATCTTGGTGTCATGTGTTATGAATGGATGGTAACTATTTTGTGATTTATGATTATGTTTAATTTCTATATCTGTTATTCTGGTATTTGGTTTATGCATTCTGGTATTGAGTTTATGTGTTCTGCTAATAAGGTTTTGAATGCTTAAAGTTTTGTAATCCGATGACAATTGATTCACCCCCCTCTCAGTTTTCCTTTGGTTATTTGAGTTGTCTAAGACATGTCTACTTCTAAAACGGTGCTCCAATAACAAGTATTTTGAAACATGCAGAAATAACATCTCAAAAAGAAAGTTCGAGGTAAATTTCCAGTTGATAGCTAAGTTGAGATGGTGGTAGGGGTGATCCAACATGCATTCATCCTCCAAAACTACCCATTCATCCTTCACTTCTTCTTGTAGTTTCAGTAGTTGTTAATAAAGAATTCCAAGAAGCAGTTAGTGGATAAGCAAAATGACTTATCTGAAACCTAGATACTTTGAGTATCTCTTTTACACTTTCTATTTTACCAACCATCACATCCATCAAAGTCTCAGCTTCCTGACATTGGAATATTACATACATATATCTATTCATCATATTTACAGTGAACTCAACAGCCTTTGAAAAATTAGCCTCAACATACGTATCCCACTGACTGAGTACACTCTCTTGGTGTAATAGTTCATCTTTCTTGAGGCTATAACCATGACCTCCCAACAATTTAGTCAAAAGCCATTCATATTTATCAAGTGTGTCTAGGAGCAAAGAATGTTCCTTGATGAACTTGATAGGACCTTGCTCCATTACCTCCATTTAGAAATCCAAGATATCAGTGAATAATTGCAAATTAGCGACTGTGTCACCCCCTAACAGGTCTTCTCTAGTAATCACATCCTCCTCCAACTCCCTATCTTCTTCAAAATATTACACTTCTTAGAAAGCTGATGAAGCCACTGCTCCCATTGTGTAGCAAAATATATAGGAGCATTTTCATTAGAATAAGCTTTTTCTAGTATCTCCATTGTGTTTTGCAAAAATACTTTTACTTTACCCAACTGGTCCTCTGCCTAGGCTTTGATTGATGTAGCTACCTTTTTCATTTCATATATAGCCTTAATGTCACTAGGAGGGAGTGATGAAGTGGATGGAAAAATATCATTTGTTCGGGAATCAAGAGGCTTGGCGATATCCGTAATCAATTGCTTGTATTGCCTCAATTGTGCCTTAATCTTTGATTTAGTCTTATGTTCCTTTTCCATCCTTGATTGGATAGTAGATGTTACAACAACCAAGGTAGCCATCTCTCTCCACTTTGTATGTTTACCCAAGTTCACCATAGATACTTGATATTGGGGAGTCTCCTGAGAAGATCCTTCAACACCTTGTACTGGTGAAGCAATATCTGCGATCACTTCCCCAAAGTCTGTTATTGAAAAATGATGAAATTTTTTGGCTTTTTTCATTCTCCTCGGAGACTCTGTAATCACATCTTGTAATGTCAAGGTAGGGAGGATGACCTTCTCTTTCTTCTTGAAAGTAAAACTTAAGCCATTGTGGGATAATGTCATCATATTTCTCTCCCTATACCGCTACTTCTGCAATGACCTTATGAGCCTCCAAATTTTGTTCCCCCTCTTCTTGTTGTTGGGTTTCATCATGTTGCTCATCTTGTTGATGTTCTTGTTGATCCTGTTGATCTAGAGGAGTTGGGGGTTTCTGATGAAACTAAGCAACCTATTGGGCGAGACTACTTTGAAGAGATTGGTCAAGTTGATTCTGTATTCCTTCTAACCTTTTAAAGACCTCTTCTTCAAATTGCCTTTGTGCTTCCTCCTCATTTCCTTGATCATCTCCCCCCAACTGTTACAACAAAATCTCCTGATCTCTAGGAGTGAGAACCATCATTTCATCTTGTTCATCTCCTTTATCATCAAGTGCCTCTTCTCCTATAATCTACACATGAATCTCCATGGGTTGCACTTGTACTATTAGTTCTTCAACAGCTCCAATGGGTTCCCCCTGTAGCTCCTTTCGTACCCTCTCCACTTTCCTTATTTTCACTACAATCATGATAGGCTCATCATCTTCATCTGAATCTATTTCAATATTGTGAATGATGAATGTTTCTTGTGTTGGTACAGGAGTGGGTGTAGCTTTTTGGGTAGAGGGAACATGAAGAGGTTGGAAGTTGGATCCCCTCATCTGAGTGGTAGGAGGTGGCAATTCTTGAGTTGTCTCTGCTTGAGAACTACCTTCAACTGGAGCTAAACCAATTGTAGGAAGAATGACAGTCATAGAATCCTGTGGGAAAGCCTACAAACTTGTAGTAATCCTATGCTCCGCAACAATTTTCAAAAGTTGGGACTCTTTCATCTTAGCATCCAATTGTCTTTTGAGTTCCCAAGTATCAATTGGTGATGCCGCTTCTTCAGGATCTGTAGAGGTATTTTTCCTTGAATCCGACTTTGTTCTCCTTACATACTTTCCCCTTCTTACTTCCCTTTGCAACACTAGGACGGATCCTTAAACTTAACCATTGCCTTGTTCTTTCTAAAACTTTTGCAATAAAAATTTTAATATCCAATTCTTCTTGGTTAGACCATCTGACTGGAGTAAGTGGGTTTTGATGAATTCCTTTTTCTTTGAATTTAGGGTAAAGTAATTCACCGTCATCTCTCAGCTCCTTTGGAATATTCATTTAGATCTCAAAATTTTTGATCTGAGGCACTGACAACCTATAATACCTCTTTTCTCTAACTTTGAAACTATCTTGGAGGTTGGCCCAAAAATCCCCCAGTGCGGGCTTGTGTCCTTCATATGATTTAGGAATCATTTGCTTTAGCTTCCCATATGGATCTTACCACTCATGAGCATAATCAAACTCCTTTAAGCTCAAATCTTGCAGTTCTTGTTCTGTCGCCTTTGCTGCTTGAATGTTCAGACATGTGTAATATTCCAAGGAGACAGGCAAGGTGATTTTGGTCTTATTCTTGAGTGTCAGTAGCGCTTGCAAACCTACCAATTGCCTAGCATATTCTAAAATAATTATCCTATTGCTGCAATATCTAGGTAAGAGGAATGGGTTACCTGTGAACCCGTTGACCCTGATGTAAGTAGATCGTTGGTTTTGCAAGAACAAACACCCTGACATTTTAATCAATTGCATGGCTTCAACGGTCAACCTGTATCCTACATCTACTATTAATTTTATTATTACAATAAAAATAAATGCATTATTTATCCTTTTGAAGTGTAATTTTGCTTGGGAGAGAGGCTACTGAGTATAATACTCCCATACCCTTTTTTGTCTTGGTTCTTCCCCTAGCTTTCCTTCAATCCTAAGCCCTGGAAATTTACTGGCTCGAGCAACAACCCATATCACATAAGAAGTCATGAAGAACTTATTTATCTGTTGGACTGCAATCATTTGTTGTGAATATTGTCAGAAATGATCTGAGGCCAGTCAAAATGGTCCTTTTTTTATCAAAATTATGGTCATATAGTGAAACATCCACGTGTGGAAGTGTTTACAATCTGGTTTCCAAAGGCTCTGCTTAGCATGATAATTAGGTCTCCTTTGGGCTCTTGAAAATTGACCCTTAGAATATATGTTGCCTTGAGGCCTATTTTCCTTGGCTCTGAGAGCCACACCTCATTAATATGTCTCTTGTAGTTAAAATTATTCTTTACAAACAAAGAGATAGCCTGTTCTTTTGTGGTCATCAAAAATTTTGCAGGCACCGGTATCCCAAAGATCATCACTATCATGTCCGGGGAGAGATCTACAATCACATTGCCTTCTGCATCTATACATTGTCTTGTCTTCGCTTGGTAGTATTTTGCAATGGTTAAAACAAGTTCAGGTGATTGTACCGCCTGAGGAAAAATGGTCGCTTCCACCAAGCCTGACCTTTTAATTCTTCTATATGGTGCCCCCAATGTTTCGGCTTGCAGCTGGGTTTCAATGTCTTCTAACTCTATATGGCCAATCTCTGTGTCCGTGACTGATGGGATGGGGTTTGGGATAGACTAGCCTAGTCTATGCTCTTGCATCCTTCCCTTGGATCACCTGGTGTTCTCTTCACACCCTAGGGTCTCTAGGACTTCTCTTGCTTGAGGAATCCCTTGACCTTTCCCAATCCACCCACCAATGAGTTGCAATGCTTCTCCTAAGGTCTCACCTACTCATGAGACTCAAAACCCCTTACTATGGCTAATAAGGGCTTGGCTTGTCCTACTACTTCCTAGGTCCTAGCACGGTTAGGACAGGTCTTAAACCATGTTTTACATCCATCCATGTGCCTTCATGAAGTTTCAAGCTTTCAACCCCTTACCGATTTCACTATTTTGTGTTTTGCCTTCAAAATAGGGCTACAAGGATTAGGACCAATTAGGCCTCCTACCCGGTCCTTTAGGGATCCCTCTCACAAATGATGCACAAACTACCCAAACTCCCAAAATGGAATACCATTCATTTTGCAAGGGCTCAAGGATTTCTCTAGTTTTGGGCCTCCAAGTGGTCGTACAGTGCCTAGGGCGAATTTTGGGGTTTTTAAGGGTTTTGTGAGGGTTTCATGGTCTGCCCGGGTCACAGTGGATGTTTTGTGTTGTAGCCACCTAGCCTAGATTGGTGGAGGCTCCTCCTTCACACTATTGGTGCTTCACACACTCCTTTACACCTCCTCCAAGGGGTGCACTCTCCTCTAACCAACCTTTCTCTCCAAGACCTCTGCAACTTGACCTTTCCTAGCCGGGCACTGTTCAGTCTTGCCTAGGTGAGGGTCTTTATATGGCCTCCCTACATTTTTAAGGGACTTGCTTACATTTAAATATGGTACAAGGTCTTCACTCTCATTACCCATGGTTTCATGGTGGTTCCACAATGGGGAATGGAGTTATGCATCCATTTACACAAACCAGTCCAAAACTAGATAATGGGAAGGCAATTTACAAACTATTTACAAACACACTCAACCTGCAAATAAAAACCTAATCTAATTGCTCACAATGAAATTATTTACACCATAAAAGACATTCCACACAGTTTTGCATGCAAATCAATCCATTAACTTGCTTAGTTGCTTCATTCAAACTGACTGGTAACCAACAAAACAGTCACAGTCAGGTCACTTTGCTTGGGCCGTACAATGTCTGACATCCAACCCATTAATTTAGGGTTTGGAAATACTTATACTACCCTCTCCTCATTTTGTGTTCCCATATTAGGGTTTTCCATGCCAAACTAAGGATTTTGGCTTCTAGGTGAAAAAGTTGCTTGACAACTTTTAAAAGTTGTCATGCAAATTTTGCAACTTTTGAGCAACTTTCTCAATGTTGCTTTTCTTGACTCCTAGACCCATATTGGGCCAACCTAAGGACACCACCATTCTATGTAAGACCCCTAAAAACCTCAAAGGCACACATACCCTCTATTTTCAAGAAAATCTCAATCTTGACTTATGACCCTAAGACCTCAACTACGACCTTAACTATGACAAATGAGCACATTGCTCTTTATTTTATATACAATGGCTTCAAAAGAAGCATAAAACCAACAAAAAAAAGAAGGAGGAAGAGCTTGGAAGGGTGCTCCTGCACCATACTCCCCCTCTACACACAACTAAGAAATAGAAGAAGAGATGAGAGCCGGGTCTATGCCAAGTGTCTTGAACTTGCTCTCCTCCACCCAAGTTGCTTCAGATACAGGTTGGTCTGCCCATTTCACCAAGTGCTCCATGTAGACCTGGTGTCTAGTGGACTTCTTCACCCTAGATTCCAAGATCTTCTCTGCTATAGGCTTCTTCACCTATGGTAAGACATTAACATCTAGGTCCTGCAGTACCTTGGCTTGGTTCTCAGTCTGCCCTTCTATCTCACCCTTATACATGATCAGGTCAGCTACATTAAAGACTGGTGATATAGCCAAATCTAAAGGTAGGTCAACCTTGTAAGAATTCTCACCATATTTTGATAGGATTCTACAAGGTCCTACCCTCTTCATTTGCAGTTTGGTAGGCTTACCACTTTGCATCCTAGCTTTTCTCAAGTGGACCATCACATAGTCACCCACCTTGAACTGAACCTCTCTCCTTTTCTCATCCATTTTTGCTTTTAGTTTTTGAGTAGACTCAAGGATGGATTTCTTGACTTGCTCTTGGACTTCCTTGATGGTTTGAGTGAAGTCCTCTGCTTGCCTACTCTTCATATCCAAAGTACCAAGGTCTCTCAACTCACATACGCCCCTTGGATGTCTGCCATTCACAACCTCAAAAGGACTTCTACCAGTGGTCCTATTCACACTGTCATTATATGCATACTCTTCTTGATGAATGATTAGGTCCCATGTCTGCCCATACTCCTTAGTTAAACACCTCAATAAGTTGGCTAACACCCTGTTGATAACTTCAGTTTGACCATCGGTTTGAGGATGGTAAGTTGAGCTAAATGACAAGTTAGTTCCTAGTCTCCTCCATAATGTTTGCCAAAAATGGCCCATGAACTTCCTATCCCTATCTGAAACAATGCTTAAAGGGAGTCCATGAATCCTAACAATCTCTTTAAAGAAGAGATGTGCAACATAGCTAGCATCATGTGTAGTCTTACATGGTATGAAATGGCTCATCTTGGAAAATCTATCTACTACTACATAGATGCTGTCCATACTTGTCTTTGTCTTGGGAAGTCCTACTACAAAGTCCATGCTTATACATTCCCAAGGTCTATTTGGGACCGGCAATGGTTAATAGAGACCAGCATTGCTTGATCCTCCCTTTTCTCTTTGGCATACACCACATTGCTCCACATACCTCTTCACATCTCTTGGAAACTTTGGCCAATAGTAGTACCTCTGTACTAAATCCAAGGTTTTGTTGACTCCAAAGTGTCCACTTAAACTGCCATTGTGTTTCTCTTAGATGAGGTTTTCCCTCATAGATCCTCTTAGCACACACAACTGATTACCCTTGAACAAGAGACCATTTTGGAGAGTGTAATTTGCATACTCACCATGGAAATGGTTCTCAAACTCCTTGCAAACCTTGTAAGTTGATGAGAAGTCTTCATCTCCTTCATAGAGGTCCTTGAAACCTTCTATTCCCATGCTTTGCAACTGTAGTTCTTGAACTGTCAACAACTTCCTACTTAATGCATCTGCCACCTTGTTGAGTTGCCCCTTCTTATGCTTGATGGTGAAGGTGAAGGATTGGAGGTATTCCATCCATTTCAGATGTCTATTGCTAAGCTTCTCTTGAGTGTTAATGTAACTCAATGCCTGGTTGTTTGTGAACACCATAAATTCCTTTGGAAGTAGATAATGCCTCCATTTCTTTAGAGACTACACTAATGCATACAACTCTAGGTCATAGGCTGAGTACTTCTTCTTTGCTTCATTGAGCTTCTCACTGAAAAATGCCACAGGTCTTCCCTCTTGACTCAATACACCCCCTACTACAATTCCACTTGCATCACACTCTAAAGTGAATAGCTTATCAAAAGTAGGTAGGAGAAGGATAGGTTTTGTGGCTACTTCCTGCTTCAACAATTGAAATGCTTTGTCATCCTGCTCAGTCCATTTAAACTTAGTTTTAAGGCCTCCCTTTATGGTGTCAAGGATTGGTGCACATATGCCACTGAAGTTCCTCACAAACTTTCTATAGAATTGAGCTAATCCATGGAAACTCCTAACTTCAGTCCCTGTTCTAGGTGGAGGCCAATTCAAGATTGCCTCCACTTTGCATGGATCCATCTTCAAGGTTCCTTTAGACACCACAAATCCTAAGTAGACCAGCTCTTGCTTCAAGAAGTCACACTTCTCTAGGTTGATGGATAATTTCTCCTCATGCAACCTCTCTAAGACTAACCTCAAATGCTCAAGGTGCTCCTCTTTGGTTCTGCTATAGATGAGAATGTCATCTAGGTACACCACCACAAATTTGCCTGTGAAATCCTTTAACACCTCATTCATCAACCTCATGAAGGTGCTTGGGGCATTGGTGAGTCCAAATGGCATCACAAGCCATTCATACAATCCTTTTGTGGTCTTGAAAGCAGTCTTCCACTCATCACCCTCCTTGATTCTAATTTGGTGATAACCACTTTTAAGGTCCAATTTGGTGAAATACATAGCACCTCCTAAACAGTCCATTAAATATGTTGGCATATGCACACTCTAATGAGACATTGTATGTGATTGAAGGTTTTGTCATTGATGGCAACCTTGCAATCCTATGGGACCGACAAAGACATTATACCAGCATCAGCAGATCACACTCTACACTGGCACTTAGGACACTGGCACCGACACAAAAGAAAGGAAGTATACCGGCACAGAGGCCGACAGGATTTTGTTATATTATATTTTGTTTATTATTGTAAAAATGTGTAAGCTAACTTGGCAAATTGTATAATGAATCTTATATATAAAAGAGATCATTGTAGACATTTATAAGATGTGATGTAGAAGCATTAAGGAAAATATTAGATAGACCTAATGTGCGAAATATAGGTCAAGGGATATATGTAAAGAATAGAGCAGGAACCGGTACTGAATCAGGCATTGAAGATGCTATTGTAAAGCAGTACAAGATATTGGATTTGTATAATCCTTATTGTAAGTCAGTGAGCTCTAGGCAATTGGCCTTCCTGCATGTGCAGGCCCCTATTGTAAGTAATATTCTCTTATTGGCCAGTGAGTGAATATTGTGGGTCACAAATCCCACCAAGGTTTTTCCCACACCAGGTTTCCTCATTAACATCTTGTGTTATGGTGTGTTTTTCATGTGGATGTTCTTGATTCTGTTTATTGCATTATTTCTTGCATACTGGTACACTGTTATATTATGTTCTACATGTTTTAAGTTAAAAAATTCTAATTACCAATTAGATACTGATTCACCCCCCCCTCTCAGTATCTGTGGGACCCCTAACAATTGGTATCAGAGCATGGTCCTCTACTTTCAAAAGCCTAACAACTTGAGGAAGATCTTGACACCGGTAAATATGGAAAATTTGATGAAGCAACTGGAAGGAGCTCTTACAGACTATGATGTAGAAAAGTTGAAAAATATCAAATTAGAAGATGATTTAAGAGCAGCTCAGGACATCATTTAGGCACTTCAAGAAAATTTTACTATTGCAAGAAATAAGAGAAGAGAACTTTGTGAAAATTGCAAAATGAGAATGATGAAAAGGAATCACTTAATGATATGATAAGCAAGTTCAAACAAGAGATCATGACAACAAAGAATGAGATGCAGGATATGACTATGAGATTTTGCAAAGAGATTGAGGACAGGAAGAAGAATGAAGAAGAATTGACCAGAAGACTAAGTGATGTAGCAAATGAGAACACAAGACTTAGCTATGAAAATGACATGTTGAAGACAGATTTGATGCATACTCAGAATGACTCAAATGAACTGATGAGACAAAAAGAAGTCCTAGAAAGAGAACTAGAAACTGCAAATCAACACAAAGAAAAATTCAAGAAAAGCTCAGAGGAACTTGGCACCTTGCTGAAGAATCAAAAACCTAAAGGTGACACTTCTAGAATTGGCTTTGAAGTTGGTGAAAGCTCCGGTACTGCAAATACTCAGGATCACAACAAACCGGTAAGATAACCTAATGCTTATAAATTCAATGGTAAATGCTTTAACTGTAATAAGTATGGTCATAGAGCAAATGAATGTAGATCTAGAAATTATCAGAATATCAACACACCCACCGGTCAATGTTCTAAATGCAACAAAGTTGGTCAGAACTCTGAAAACTGCAAAATGAATGTGAGATGTTATGTTTGTGGAATATTTGGACATTTATCTAATCAATGCAGAACACAAACCGGCATAGGTTATGGGAAAGCTATTCAGAAAAATAATGTAACTTGTTATGCATGTAACAAGATTGGGCATATTGCTAAATTCTGTAGAAGTAAAGGAACACCAGTAGACAACAAAAGTTCTAGCTTGAAAGGTAAAGAAAAAGTTGAAGAGGTTAAGAAAGAATTCTCAAAACAATGGATTAGAAAAGGTGATCTAAATATTGGGAATACTCCTCCACCGGTAGAACCAACCAATGCTTCACCGACAGGATAGAGTGATGCTTCACCAGAAGGATAGAGCAGTGCTCCACCTGCAGGAAGTTCTTCATCTAATTGAAGAAAATTTCCTTGAGGGTTTGGAAATCTATTGATACATGTGCTATTATTCCCTCGGTTAGAGATAAGAAGTTGGAAATTACTTATTACCGGCAAACAATGTTAAGTGAATACTTAATCGACATGCAATTAATGTGATAGATGGCGAAGAGACATTATAAAGTTAAGGTTTTGGCTCCATTTCATTTCACCATGATTTCAAATTTTCGAAGAGCGTGAAGACTCCGAGCTAAGGCATTTCGAGCAAGAAGCAAGAACACTCCAAGCAATCATCCATCCAAGGCAATAAAAGGTATTTAATCATGGCATCCACCTCTGCAATTGAATACATAGTAAACCCTACTACTGTTGAAGTAATAAAAAGACCTAGGCTCATATTTCAGTTAGTTCCTGAGATAGCAAAGAAGGATGATACCCTAGGTGCTTTTTCTCAAATTCCTAAGGGAGTTGTATATGCTGAAGACCCCAAAATGTACATCCATTGCAACATTGAAGAGTTAGGAGATGAGGAAATTAAAACCATGTATAAAACTATGATATGTGATAATACCGGCAATATAAAGGATGAACACAAGATCATTGAGACCCTAGGATTTATAGAAATCCTTAGCATTCCTGAATATCCAAAGGATGTGATTAGGATAGTTTTGAGTAGGGTACATGGAGAATTTTTTTGGTTAGATGCAATCCATAAAATCACCAAGGAAGCTGTGAAAGCTGTCACAGGGTTACCGACCACCGGTAAAAGACCAGATAAAACCAAGAAAGTTTCCAATGACCTAGTTATAAACCTAACTGGTGCAACATTTGACAAGAGGTCTCTAAGGGTTAATGATGTAAAAGATATGAATGTAAGATTCATCAGTATGATATTAGGGTATAAAGCTACTCATGCTAATAGACTTAATTCAATTTCAAGTTTATGCATTAAGAGTGCTCATGACATGGTCACAAACAATGCAAAAATTGACATATGTGAGTGGTTAAAGGATGAATTAATTGACAATCTTGGAAAGATCAAGAAGGACAAGAAAGGAACTTTCAGATTTGGAAATTTGTTAGTATGCCTAATGCTACATATAACAAAACAGGTTCCTAGTATAGGTTACAAAGAACTTGGATATGACATACTGTTAGGCAAACAATTGACTGAACTATTCAATAACATGGGTGAGAACAAGGAAAACAATATTCATGACTTTTTCCAAGCATTAAAGACCAAAATGAAGAAAAGAGTAAGGTTATCATAGAAGATTGTAGATAAATACAAAGATGAAATATGCTTTGTCATCAAGAAAGATGAAATCTGGATGGAAGCGGTCATCCCAAGGACAGTTTGGGTAACCAAGATGGGATATGAAACAGATGATCACATAGTTGAAACATATGCTAAAGCACTTTTGGAAGCCCCCAAAGAACCAAAGGAAGAAGTATTTGGTAGTGTAGAGAATATTGAAAGACAAATTCAATCAAAGAAAAGGGTGAAAAAGGTCCAGACAAGCAAAAGCCATTAAGGAAGATGTATTGAAGAAAACCGGCATAACAGAGGATGAGTTAGTAGCTCCACAGCTTGAAAATCACCTATCACTGGTAGGTACTTCTTTAGGAAGTGACATGCCTGCACCTTTTAAAAGAGTTGTAAGAAAAAGAGATCCCTCACCGGCAACCACACCTTCACCTAGGAGGACAAGGCAAAAGCAACAAGCTGTTTGATCTCTGGTTAGAAAGGCCACACCAAAGAAGAAACTGACACCCAAGAAGAAGAAAAGGACAAACAGAGACTTGGCCCCTCTTGATATACTGCTGAATGAAATCATAGAGGAAGGTAAACTGAAGAACATAGAGAAAATATATGACACTCTAACAGCTGATGAGAAAGAACAAGTTGAAAATAGTGTTATATTGCACATGGATATGTACAAGAAATTTTTGATGGAAGTAGTCAATGAAATACCAGATGAATTATTCAAAAGACTAGAGGCAAGAAGACAGGCAGTGATAGAATTGGATAAGAAAATAAAAATTGAGAAGCTACTTGTTGTATATCTAGTAAACTCTCCACAAGAAATTGATGATCTAATTGCAAAGGCCAACCGGTCAGTATTCTCTACTGCACACTGGCATATTTCACTAATGGCAGGAAGAGTTAATGAAGTGACAGAGGAAACAGAAGATGGATGGGATATATTCCTGGTTGAGAAAGAAAAACAAGAAGAGTACAGGAACCCTAAACCCATAAAGGTATATCAGAAAGATAGAGACAAGGGGAAAGGTAAAGTTGGTGGACCACCAAGTATCAAGGTTAGAGAGAACTTACCCCCACCTTCTTTAAATACTCCACTGGTAAAATCAACAACTAATGAAGATCAACTGGTAGCTGAGAGTATGGATGTAGAGGATAATAATCCTAATCCTGAAGTCCTATATACTATGAATGTTGATACTCAGAAGATCAACATAGTAGTAGACAAAGATACAACAGAAGAGTCAGATATGGCTAGTGAGCCTCCGGTGACTAAGGAAACCGATAAACCGACAGAAGATAAAGAGCTAAAGGTAGATATTGAGACACAGACTAAGGCAATGAAACATACAAAGAAACAAACAGAGCTAAAGGCTCCAGAACAACAACAACTGGAACAGGTACTTAAGGAAACAGTACCACCGGTAACTAGTGAAGTAGGAAAACCAGTGCTTAAAGAAATGCAGACACAAACTGACCTACCAGAGGTCAATACAAGCTTGGTTACTTCCACCGATACTCAGATTGTTGGATCATCATTAGGATACAAATCAACAAATGTGACTGAGGTACTACTTGATTCTATCAAGAAAATAACTGACTGCAGCTCACAGGCTTACAAAGCAATTGATGATACCATACCAATTTTGAAAGTAATTGCACCTAACTGTAATATAGATAACAAAGATTCTTTAGGAAAATTGGATACACTATGTAAATACATCTTAGAAAATATTGAGAAAATAAAGGAAGATTCAGTGAAGGATAAGGTAGAAATTGAAAAACAAAAATTCTTTGATGAGCAAATAAAGAAATGTAATAGAGATTTTGACACACTTCTACTGGAACTATGTAATTTGTTGAAAGAATACAAAAATCTGTATAAAGATACCTATAAAACAAACTTTTTGACTGTAGATATTGACAAGAAAATGAGCAAGGTACAGGATTAGATAAATAAACTTGCAGACAGCTTTGTCAACTCACTTAATACACTATCAGTTTTTGATGAGAAGATAACAAATTTTGAGGAAGAACTACTCAAATTGGAAAGAGAGAAAGAAAGAATAATAAATAAGGCAAAACATTTGAGATCTAAACTAAGTCCAAGATTGGACTATCTAGCATCTCTACGGAAGGAAATTTCTGAGGCATTAATACAGGGAAGCAAAACACTAGCAGAGCATTTGCAACATCTCACTGGTATAGTGAAGAGAACAGAGACAACAATAAAGGATAGCAAAAAGTTTATGGATAGTATAAACTTGATTTTGGGAGATCTTTTTCAAATTATAACTACCCAGCTACAAGGTTGAAACCACAAACTCTACTGACATCTTGACAACCTTTGTCATTGATGCCAAAGGGGGAGTAGTGGGATGAGAAAATTCAAATCACAGGAATCATATGCTCAGGGGGAGCACACACATTTTTGGTAATATTTTTGGACTACACATTTTTGGATACTTTTTTTGAAATTTCTCATGAGTGTTGCCATCAATGCCAAAGGGGGAGATTGTTGGCATATGCACACTCCAATGAGACATTGTATGTGATTGAAGGTTTTGTCATTGATGGCAACCTTGCAATCCTATGGCACCGGCAAAGACATCATACTAGCATCAGCAGATCACACTCTACATCGGCACTCAGGACACCGACACCGACACAGAAGAAAGGAAGTATACTGGCATAGAGGCCGACAAGATTTTGTTATATTATATTTTGTTTATTATTGTAAAAATGTGTAAGACGACTTGGAAAATTGTAAAATGACTCTTATATATAAAAGAGATCATTGTAGACATTTATAAGATGTGATGTAGAAGCATTAAGGAAAATATTAGATAGACCTAATGTGTGAAATATAGGTCAAGGGATATATGTAAAGAACAGAGCAGGAACCGGTACTGAATCGGGCATTAAATATGCTATTGTAAAGAAGTACAAGATATTATATTTGTATAATCTTTATTGTAAGTCAATGAGACTTCCCATTGAGCAGTGAGCTCTAGGCAATTGGCCTTCCTACATGTGCAGGCCCCTATTGTAAGAAATATTCTCTTATTGGCTAGTGAGTGAATATTGTGGGTCACAAATCCCACCGAGGTTTTTCCCACACCGGGTTTCCTCATTAACATCTTGTGTTATGGTGTGTTTTTCATGTGGATGTTCTTGATTCTATTTATTGCATTATTTCTTGCACACCGGTACACTGTTATATTATGTTCTACATGTTTTAAGTTAAGAAATTCTAATTACCGGTTAGATACTGATTCACCCCCCCCTCTCAGTATCTATGGGACCCCTAACAAAATCCTCTATTCTAGGAATAGGAAACCTATACCTTATGGTGATCCTATTGATTGCCCTTGAATCAGTGCAAAGTCTCCACTTACCTCCTTTTTTGGATGCTAGCACTACCGAGATTGCACATGGGCTGATGCTCTTCTTAATCAGTCCTTGTTCCAATAACTCCTGCACTTGCCTTGCTACTTCCTTAGTCTAATCAGGTGAACTTATATGTAGCTTTGTTAGGTAGGGATGCTCTGGGAACAAAGTCTATTTGATGACTTATAGACCTTCTTGGTGGGAGTGTTGCAGGTGTTCCATCACTCACTATGTCCTTATACTCTTGCAACATTTGCTTCACCTCCATGTGTACTTCTGCCTGCAACTTGTCTTCTTCCTCTTTCGGCTTCAGAAAGATGGCACACTTCACTATCTCCTCCTCATGTAGCAAGTTTAAGAACTCTTTACCAGTAGCCAATAGGACACTAGGTGTTCTTGAAGTTCCCTCTTCATTCTCTATCAAAGACTGAATCTTAAAGGTCTTGCTGTCCTTCTTGAATGAAATGGAGTTCTCCTCTCCATCATAGATCACCTTCCTATCAAATTGCTAGGGTCTAACTAGTAATAGGTGATAGGCATCCATAGGTAACACATCACAAAGGATCTTATCCTTGTATCCTCCAATAGAAAACTCTACCCAAGTCTGTTCATTGACTAGCACACTCTGCTCATGGTTCAACCATGTCACCTTGTATGGGTTAGTGTGGGGTATCCTTGTAAGTTTCAACTTCCTAACTACCTCTTTTGATATGATATTGTCAGTTGAGCCTGAATGAACTATCACCTTGCACACTTTACCAAGAATCTTGCATCTCACCCTAAACAATGCTCTCCTATGCTTAGGTTCATTCTTGACTGGCTATCTTATCAAGACCCTATTGAGCATCAGATTTTCTCCAATCTCTGATTCAATATGGTCCACTTCAGGTGTCTTACTACTTGAAGAGTCTTCATGTGCATAAGCAAGCATCTTTCCACTGTTTGATGAGGTAGGCTTATCAGGGCATCTATATGCTGGATGTCCCAATTGTCCACAGTTGCAACACTTCATAGTTGCAAAATAGTTGTTACCTCTGTCGGTACCTCTACCCCTACTTGGACCACCTTGTGCACCTCTTCCTCTAGAATTCCCCCCTCTGAGATTGGTTTCACTGCCATGTTCAGTCAACTTGGCTTCTCCTTGGTTCCTTTGCTCATTTGCCTTGCTTTGGTAACCACCTCGGTGATTCATTTGTTCTCTACCTCTGCCTCTACCCTTGTTATTGGAGTCTCCTCTCCTTTTGTTCCTCTCTTCCACCTTGATAGAAAGCTGATGACATTTTTGAACAGTAGTAGGAGTCCATAGGCTTATCTCCTCTTGAATGTTCCACTTTAGGCCGCTTAGATACCTAGCCACCTTAATAGATTCATCTTCTTGGACTTTGGATCTAAGACAAAGTTTTTGAAATTCTTCAATGTAGGAGGTCACATCAAGGTCTTTTTGCTTCAATCCCTATCTCTTCTTATGAAGTTGGACTTCATAACCCTCTGGTAAGTAGTTCTCTTTGATCTTGCTCACCATGGCCTTCCAATTGGCAACAGGTAGCTTCCCCATGCTAACTCTCTCTTCTTGCAGGTACTTCCACCATGTTAAAGCTGCTCCCCTTAATCTTGATTTGGAAACCTTAACCTTTTGAGCCTCTGTCACTCCCTCACACTCCAAGTGGTTTTCCATGCCCTCAATCCATTCCATGACAGTGTCAATGTCCATCCTTCCACTGAAATGTGGTAATCCCTCAAAAGCTTTGGTGTTCAAAGCCTTAATAGCCTTCACAAAAGGTTCTTCATTAAACAAGGGATCTGGTTCAGGTATAATTTCATCCATGTCTATAGTTTTCTTGCCTTTGTCCTTGGTGTCTTCTCCCCAAGGTCCTTGTGTCCTCTGATCCACCACTTCTTGCAGTTTATCCCTTATCTCACTCATAGCTTCTTCAAGCAGTCTATTCTTCTCCTTCTACTCTTCTACCTCCCTAGCTAGCTCTGCATTAGTGACCATTCTACTCTCCCCTACTGATTCACCAGTATATAGAGACATACATAGTCCAACAAATCTTTAACTTGCTCTGATACCAATCTGATGGGATGGGGTTTGGGATAGACTAGCCTAGTCTATGCTCTTGGATCCTTCCCTTGGATCACCTAGTGTTCTCTTCACACCCTAGGGTCTCTAGGACTTACCTTGCTTGAGGAATCCCCTGACCTTGCCCAATCCACCCACCAATGAGTTGCAATGCTGCTCCTAAGGTATCACCTACTCATGAGACTCAAAACCCCTTACTACGGCTAATAAGGGCTTGGCTTGTCCTACTACTTCCTAGGTCCTAGCAAGGTTAGGATAGGTCTTAAACCATGTTTTACATCCATCCATGTGCCTTCAAGAATTTTCAAGCTTTCAACCCCTTACCGATTTCACTATTTTGTGTTTTGCCTTCAAAATAGGGCTACAAGGATTAGGACCAATTAGGCCTCCTACCCGGTCCTTTAGGTCTCCCTCTCACAAACGATGCACAAACTACCCAAACTCCCAAAATGTACCACCATTCATTTTTCAAGGGCTCAAGGATTTCTCTATTTTTGGGCCTCCAAGTGGCCGTACAATGCCTAGGGCGAATTTTGGGGTTTTAAAGGGTTTTGTGAGGGTTTCATGGTCTACCTGGGTCACAGTGGATGTTTTTTTTGTTGTAGCCACCTAGCTTGGATTGGTGGAGACTCCTCCTTTACACTAGTGGTGCTTCACACACTCCTTTACACCTCCTCCAAGGGGTGCACTCTCCTCTGACCAACGTTGCTCTCCAAGACCTCTGCAACTTGACCTTTCCTAGTCGGGCACTGTTCAGTCTCGCCTAGGTGAGGGTCTTTATATGGCCTCCCTACATTTTCAAGAGCCCTTCTTGCATTGAACTATGGTAAAAGGTCTTCACTCTCATTCCCCATGGTTTCATGGTGGTTCCACAATGGGGAATGGAGTTATGCATCCATTTACACAAACCAGTCCAAAACTGGACAGTGGGAAGGCAATTTACAAACTATTTACAAACACACTCAACCTGCAAATAAAAACCTAATCTAATTGCTCACAATGAAATTATTTACACCATAAAAGACATTCCACCTAGTTTTGCACGCAAATCAATCCATTAACTTGCTTAGTTGCTTCATTCAAACTGACTGGTAACCAACAAAACAGTCATAGTCAGGTCACTTTGCTTGGGCCGTACAATGTATGACATCCAACCCATTAATTTAGGGTTTGGAAATACTTATACTACCCTCTCCTCAGTTTGTGTGCCCATATTAGGGTTGTCTATGCCAAACTAAGGATTTTGGCTTCTAGGTGAAAAAGTTGCTTGACAACTTTTAAAAGTTGTCATGCAACTTTTGCAACTTTTGAGCAACTTTCTCAATGTTGCTTTTCTTGACTCCTAGACCCATATTGGGCCAACCTAAGGACACCACCATGCTATGTAAGACCCCTAAACACCTCAAAGGCACACATACCCTCTATTTTCAAGAAAATCTCAATCTTGACTTATGACCCTAAGACCTCAACTAGGACCTTAACTATGACAAATGAGCACATGGCTCTTTATTTTATATACAATGGCTTCAAAAGAAGCATAACACCAACAAAACAAAGGAGGAGGAAGAGCTTGGAAGGGTGCTCCTACACCAGTGACCCACTACACTTTGTCTTCTAACTTGGATACCAGAGTTTGTGCTTGATATTGGTATTTCATTGTTACAGGTTTCTTATCCAATTTCACCTCTTCTTTGGTCTTCTTCTTGCTCAAGGAAGGGTTCATAAATCTCTATTATCCTACAAGAAGAAATCCACAATCAACCATTATACAATCTTATAAAATCAACATAGTCTGGAACTCTGGGGTTTTGGTGTTCCGAGACATATATAACTTTAAAAATTGTTAATTTTGGGACTCCAGGGTTCCGATTTTGGCAAAGCTAGAAGAACAAATAAATTTGGAACTCTGGGGTTCCAGGGTTCCAAGTTTGACAATAGAGCTCACTAAGCTGATTTCAGAAGGAGTTCTAAGATGGGTAAAATATTTCTAAGGATCAACTTCGGAACTCTGGGGTTCTGCGATAGTTATGACTACCAAAAACTCCTAAATCCCGAAATAGGGTAAACTTCTTCAAAACATAGTTTTGGAACTCTGGAGTTCTGAGGTGGCTAAGACCAAAATTTCTCAAATTGAGCATGAGGGTTCGAGATTCTAGGGTTTCGAAATACTGAAGTGGGTAAAAAATTTCTATTCAATTACTTTAGAAATCTGGGGTTCTGGGGTTCCGAGGTGCTGAAGTTAGGGCTCCGTGAAATGAAAAGTCTAAAATTTATTAAAAACACACAGATCTAACCTAACCCTAGCTAGAAAACATAAAATATGAGAATAAAAACAAAGAAAAAACGTGAGAAAACCAACCTAGAAGGTTGGTGCGACGAAAGACACAAATGAGCGAGGAGGCTGAAGCACAGGAGAGAGAGCTCGGATTTCACCAAAGCAATTTGTGCAAATGAACACAAATCAACCATTTTGACATATTTATACTCCCCCTTCTGTGACCGTACAACTTCGCAAAACACACCTTGGGACTTCGAGGTTCTGGAGTTCCGAGATAAAACACAAAGAATCTTGGGACTCTGGAGTTCTGGGGTTTCAAGGCTCTAAAGAGAACAAAAATGGACCTTGGGACTCCGAGAATCTGAAGTTTTGAGGTGGAACATAAAACAAGCTAAGGATTTTGAGACTTCAAAATTCAAAAATTGACCACAACAAAACACGAAGAACTCAGGGTTTTGGGGCTCCAAAATCCCGAGGCTTCAACAAGACAGAGCCTCAAGGCTTCAAAAATTTGGGGTTTTGAGGTCTTGAAGCGAACACGAAAAAAACGAGGACCTTAGTACTTTGAGGTTCCGAAGTTCTGGGGTCCTTAACAAAACATAGAATGAAACATGGAAACAAACCTGGAACTCTGGGGTTCCAGGGGTTGGTACAAAACAAGAGGAAGATCACCTCAGGGCTCCAAGGTTCCAGGGTTCCGAAGTGATCAAAAGCAAAAGCAAAACAAAAGAAGAAAGAAACACAAGAAACAACAAGGGGGACCAACATTTTAAAATTGAAGAATTGACGGGGTGGGTATGCCAGGCATAACAAGTGGCTTCCAAGTCGGTGTCGGGGCCTTAAGTGGCTGCCAGGGAATCTCATTGGAAGTTTCCTTAATCAAGTTATAATATTAAATAATGAATATAGGGGTTGGGTAGTTCTCACATTAACAATATAAGTATGTTTCCTCATTCATAGCCTAGAGTGTTAGTTCTAGCTTAGGATGAGTTTGGGAAGGCCTGTTGGTATGATTGTACTTCTTTGTCTTCACAAAAGGATGAATCGGTTTCGCATGCATGTCAATTGGGTGTCAAGGTCTAGAGAGAGACTACTAGGGAAACCCTTGATGATGGCATGTGATGACACTCTTCCCTATGTGTGTCCTAGGACCTTATACTTTGTGTGTGGGGAAGCATTTGGTGAGTTTGTGTCTTATAATTGAGCCTATATCTAGTGAATTTTTTTCCTGATAGGGTTTCTCCATGAAAATTTGGTGTGTCTTTAGGTATGGTGATTTTGTATTTATGTTGAATGGTGCAATCACATATTTATTTTAGATTTGGTAATATTTATAGATTTGAAATTGCATAAGAAAGTTAATATTGTAATCTTTCTTCATCTTATTTCTCAACAAAAGGATCAAGTTGGAAAGGACAAAGAAGTCATGAATCCAGTTTCAAAGATTTTGGGATTTGGGATAAAAACTAGAAGAGTTTCTTAAAAGATTCCAACCATGCACAAAAGTGATGGGGAGGGGTTCTCAAAGAGAGTCACACCTAGTTCAATAGGTAGTTGAATAGTGTTTTAGTGGGCTCCTATCACTCTTCACTTATCCTTTCACAAGTCAAACACTCAAACTCTCTTGGAGTGCTCCCTATCAATTTGTGCTCTTTAGTTGCTTCAGGCATGATTGAGATTCACAAGGGTAAATCCAACCATTATGCTATCCAACTCTCCAACATGTACTTGTAGGGGTTTTAGGGGGTGTCTTTTAGGTGTTTTTGTTCCAATCAAATGGTTCTTCAATTGGTTTTTCACCATTTTCACATCGCTCCCTCTTTCTCCTATTTTCTAGGCCTAGTAGCCCTAGAGCCCCAATTAGCCCTACCTTACTAGTTTTTAGGAAATTACTCAAAAATATCTCAAAGAACCTTCCAACACCTTTGGTGATTTGAGTACCCTTTTGGACAAACTTTATGTTCTACTAGGTTAGGTAGTCTAGTTTGTCCGTACTGGTACGGATCCCCAAAAATGGCATTTTTAGAGGGTTTAGGACTTAGAAGTCTTCTCCAATGGATTTTGTTGCTCTCTCCATCATTTCACACCTCCAACTTTTCACAGAGGCTCTGTCACACATCACACTTTCAATCCAAACACTTGGCACATTCACAACTCTTCTTCCCTGCAAGCAAATACAATGTTTTCAATCATTTTCCTAACCGGGCTATGACTGAGCTTGCCTAGGAAATGATGGCAAGTTGTTTCCAAACAAATTCCAGGATATTAAAAAACATATTTTCACTGTACAATGGTTCCATGAATTGAATCCCAAGGGTCATTGAGCAAAACTCAAGGGATTTCAAGTTGGAACCATGACTGGGCTCTTGAACCCTTGCTCAGGCCGAGAGCAATACAAATTTGTAAACACACCTTAAAATTGCACTAAGGAAAAACAAAAACACCTTATGAGTAATAAAATATCATACACAAAACCACCATGAAATAACAATAGAAAGATCAATCCATGGTGTACGGACTGGTGCTCCAACAATTGAGAAATACAAGGTAAAATATAGAAATTGTCTTCAAAATCTATTCAAACTTACTCATAAATGTTCCAAACCATGTAAAATTATTCTAAGAGCATTTTATATGCCATTTGGGTCCTAACCAACTCTTCATCGGTTGCCTAACCACCGATTTTCTCAAAAAGTTGCAAAAAGTTGTCAAGCAACAATGACAACTTTTGCTCAAATGAGCATTTTTGCATTTTATGCCTTTCTACTCAAACCAAACCTCCTAGAATGACTCCCTAACATTAAAATGACATGCCTAAATTCCTAATGAGGCTTTACAATATTTTTTACATCATAATGCAAATTTATGCCATTTTTAGGCTTACAAGGGCTCATAGGCCAAATTTATGAAAACAAACAACCTTGGTGACAATCACCCTTCAAATGACTATCAAAAACACATGTGGACCTATGAGTAGTCCATTATTGAAACATCTAATCCAAAATATAGACTATCACACCAAAATTTTGAAAATGCACTAAAAACTAGGTGCTCCTGCACCATACTCCCCCAATGAGAAAGAAGTCAAGTGTTTCCTTGAGGAAACAAAGAGAGGGGAATTCCTAGCTTATAAAAGTATTCTTTAGGTACCCAAGTAGCCTCAGATGTTGGAAGTTTCTACCATTTGACCAAATGCTCCATATAAACGGTGTGCCTTGTCTTCTTGAGAATCCTAGAATCCAATACTTTCTCGGCTTGTGGCATGGTTGCAGGTGGTAAGGGCAGGCCTGAAAGTGATTGAGAGACCTCTGAGACTACTACATTCCTCTAGAAGTGTGCCCTTATACTACACCAAATCTGCAACATTGAATATGGGAGATAAAGCCATATCTCCAGGCAGGTCTAGTTTGTAGGCATTGTTTCCATACTTGGCCAAGACCTTACAAGGTCCAATCCTCCTCATCTAAAGTTTACTAGGGACACCTTTCTAAAGCCTTTCTTTGTTCAAATGAACCATGACCAAGTCCCCAACAAAAAATTATATATCCTTTCTTTTCTCATCTACATTTTCTTTGATCTTTTGAGAGGTGTCTAGTAGGGTTGTCCTAACCTGCTCATGAATCTCTTGCATGGATTGAGCCATGTCCATAGAATGTCCACTCTGTTGTCCCATCTTTCCAACATCTCTGAGCTCCAAAAGACCTCTAGGATGAAGGCCGTACACTATCTCAAAAGGGCTCTTACCGGTTGATCTATTCACATTGTCATTGTAGGCAAACTTAGCTTGATGGATGATCTGATCCCAAGCTTGTCCATACTCCTTTGTCAAACACCTAAGAAGGTTTCCAAGTGTTCTATTAACCACCTCTGTTTGGTCATCCATTTGGGGATGATAGGCTGAACTGAAAGACAAATTAGGACCTAATCTTTTCCATAAAGTCTTCCAAAAATGATCAATAAACTTTGCATCTCTATCCGATACTATGCTGATAGGTAAGCCATGAATCCTAATGAATTCCTTGAAAAATAAATGAGCAATATGACTAGGATCATGAGTCACCTTACATGGAATAAAATGGGCCATTTTGCTAAATCGATCTACCACAACATAGATGCTATCAAAACCTGATTTGGTCTTGGGCAAACCAACAACAAAATCCATACTTACACACTCCCATGGTCGGTTTGGGATAGGTAAAGGCTGATAAAGACTAACATTAGAAGAAGTACCCTTGGCTCTTTGGCTAACCACACATTGTTCCACATATTTTCTAATATCCCTTTGTATCACTGGCCAATAGTAGAACCTTTGGACAAGTTCCAAAGTGTCCACTTAAGCAACCATTATGCTTCTCTTGCATCAAATTTTCTCTCATGGACCCTCTAGGTACACAAAGTTGTCCTCCTTTAAACAAAAGACCATCTTGTAAGGTAAAATCTGCATATTCACCATGAAAATGATTCCCAAATTATTGACAAACCTTTTAGATGGTGGCAAAGTCCTCATCAGCTTGGTATAAACCCTTGAAACTATCCACTCCAATGCTCTTGAGCTGCACTTCTTACATTGTTAGCAACCTTCTACTTAATGCATCAACAACTCTATTACATTTTCCTTTCTTTGCTTAATGGTAAAAGTATATGACTGCAAATACTCTACCCATTTGATATGCCTATGATTCAACTTTTCTTGAGAATTGAGAAAGCAAGAGTTTGGTTATCAGTATAAACCACAAATTATTTAGGCAGCAAATAATGCCTCTATTTCCTAAGTGATTGAACAAGTGCATATAACTCCAAATCATAAGAAGAATACCTTTTCTTGGCATCATTGAGCTTCTCACTGAAAAATGCAACCGATCTATTGTCTTGACTTAGAATTGCTCCAATTGCTATATTTCTTGCATCACATTCAATGGTGAAGAGCTTGTCAAAGCTTGGAAGAACTAGCACTGGTTGAGTAGCCACCTTTTTCTTCAAGAGATAAAATCCTCTTTGTGCTTCTTTGGTCCATTGAAACATAGTCTTCACACCTCCTTTGATTGTATCAAGCATAGGTGCACATATCTCACTGAACCCGCTGATGGACTTCATATTAAATTGTGCCAAACCATGAAAATTCCTCACTTCACTTGTTGTCCTAGGTTTAGGTCAACTGATTATGGCTTCCACCTTAGAGGTATCCATCTTGAAATCACCACTTGAGATTACAAACCCAAGGTTACCAACTTCTGTTTCATGAACTCACATTTGTCCAAATTGATGGTTAGTTGCTCATCACATAATTTCTTCAATACAATCTCTATATGCTTAAGATGTTCATTTTTAAACTTGCTAATAATCAAGATGTCATCTAAATAAACAACAATAAATTTACCAATATAATCCTTGAGTACTTCATTCACGAGTCTCATGAATGTGCTAGGGGCATTTGTGAGTCCAAATGGCATAACAAGTCATTCATAAAGTCCTTCCGTGATCTTGAATGATGTCTTCCATTCATCTCCCTCCTTGATTCTGATTTGGTGATAACCACTCTTGAGGTCTATATTGGTGAAGTATTCAACACCTCCTAAAAAATCCATCAAATTTCCAATTCTTGGAATGGGAAATCTATACCTGATTGTAATATGGTTGATAACTCTAGAATCAGTGCAAAGTCTCCAAGTACCTCCCTTCTTTGGAGCCAAAATGGTGGGAACTGCACATGGGCTGATGCTCTTCCTTATCAGACCATTGTCCAAGAGCTCTTGTATTTGCTTAGCTATCTCTTTTTTCTACTCCGGTGTCATTTTATAAGTTTCCTTATTAGGCAATGAGGCTTCGGGTATGAAATCAATTTGGTGACTTATGGCACATTGAGGAGGCAAGGTTGCTGGTGTTCCATCCCTGATAATATCCTTAAACTTATTTAGAATCTGCTACACTTCATTGGGAATGCATACTTTCTTCTCCTTGATTTCTTCTTTTGGTTTTACTACCAGTGCAAACCCCACTCCTTCTCCTTCCTTAAGAGTGTTAATGAACTACTTCTCACCAACCAGCAGCACATTGGGACCTTTTGATCTGCCCTCTTCTTGGTCTCCTATGGACAAAATTTTATAAGGCGATTCCGTCCTTTTGAAAAGTGTAGGCATTCATTTCCCCATGGTGTATTGCTTTTCTGTCAAATTGTCAAGGCCTACCTAGGAGTAGGTGGCAAGCATCCATTGGAAAGATGTCACACAATATTTTGTCCTTGTAGCCTCCTATAGTGAACTTCACCCAAGTTTGTTTATTCACTAGAACATGCTATCTCTTGTTGTGCCAAGTAACCCTATAAGGATCACTATGTGGGATTCTTTGTAGGTTCATCTTACTCACTACTTCTTCTGACACTATATTATCAGTGGAACCTGAATCCACCACCACTCTACATACTTTATGATGAATACTAAGAGGGGGGGTGAATTAGTATACCAAAAAATACTGAACTTAAACACTTAAACAGTCTAGTAGTAAACCGGTAAAACAGTTTAACAAACAAACCGGTTGACACACATGCAAACCAAATAGCAAATAAGGCATTCACCCATAGGAGCAGTAACATCATAACCCAAGATATTTGACATGGAAACCCAAATGGGAAAAACCACGGTGAGATGAAACTCACAAGTAACTATCTGCAAAATAGAAACCAAACCGGTTAAGGTCATATAATGTTCTTTACCAGAACAGATCCTGTTAGGAATCTCAATCTCTATTAGGAGATAAGTCTGATTAAAGACTACCTTGTGAGAGGATTTTAGATCCACAGATGTGAACCACCTTGTTAGAGGATTTACAAAGGTTTTTCTGGGCCTACCCGGTTAAGGGTTTCTAACTTGTCAAAGATGTGAGTAATCAACAAGTGAGTGATCTAGCAAATAGCACAAATTGCTTGGTTAGATCCTTGATAGCTTATTCTTAATGCATTCCAGCATTACTTCAGTCTTCAACACATTTACACTCTGCCTTCTCTCATAGACCTAAACTTCTCTTCTCTGATCACACTTACAAAAACTCATCAACCACTTTCAAAAACCCTTCCAACCACCTAAAACCCTAGACATGACGTCCTTATAAAGGAATTTGATTTCATGTCAGTCCAATAGGTTTACAATACAATTTTCTAGGTTCAGTGCATCTAGACATATTTGGTAACATGACACCAAAAGCACCGCCAGAGTGTCGGCACCGCCAAACAATCGGTGGATAGTAACTCATCGCAAAATGTCGGTTGGTAACTCATCATAGAGTATTACCGGTTCATACAAAATACCAGTTGCCGATTTGTCGAAAATGAAGACTGGGAAATATGTGTTCTGCTGCTTTGATCCTCCATGCCGCTTGAGATCCTCGAACCGCTTGGGGTCTTCATATCGCTTGAGATTGGTAAACACTTTCTGCAAAACATTGATAGTCTAAAGACTAACATATGAAACTGGTTTGGAACAATTACTGGTTGAATATAATTCATACATTCAAAAAGTGATCTCATAGCAAGTGTGTGACCATCAATGATAATTACAACATAATCATCAAAAATGCCAATAATCTCCCCCTTTGGCATTGATGGCAACACTTAGGAAAATTTTGACATCTAAGTGTTTTACAAAATCCTACCATAAACAAAATTACTCCCCCTAAGCATATACACTATCCCTTTTGCAAAAAATACAATGTATACTACTCTTTATTAGAGATAAACATGAAAGTATACATCAAAACATCAAAATTTATATACTTCTCCCCCTTTGCCAACAATGACAAAAACATTGCAGACTAACCCCTATTTCATTAGTATTAAACTAATAAGTATTTATGACAATAAAGATTAAAACTTGTCAAAAACTGATTTAAAGTCCTACAAAAATTGCTTCATGGATAAGGACCATGACTCAAGTAGGGAGGTAGCCACCTCTTTCTTTGTCTGCATCTGGGAGACCTATTCTTCCATGGCATCTATTGTGCTCATCTCTTGAGTGACCATTAGGACATCAAGATTTAGATAGCATTTCTAGAGAATTTGCAATCATGGTAGTAGGATCAGTTGAAGTTCCTGCAAATTATGTGTCCAGTTGTTTACCTCTGCCTCTATTCTTCCAGACTGGATTTGAAGCCGGTGAACAGTTTGACCATATGTGGAAAAGCAATCATATGGCATCTTGAAGGTGCTAATAAATGACTGCATATCAAATTGTAGTTTGTCCTTCTGAGTGAGCACATCATCACAGAATAGATGAGGTTGACATGTCTTGCTGAGTAGTAGATTGCCCTCATCCATTGCATCTTAGATGCTCTTTTGTGTCTTCTAGAGTTCTGACCGGAGCTCATTCAACTTCTTCACCAAGGCAATGTTCAGAGCCTTTTCATACTCCTTTTTGGCATTTGATTCTGCAACTTCTTCCAAGCTTTGGGCCTGGTCATCCACAACTGTACATAGAAGCTTTAAACGGGCAAGTGAGGAATCGGTACTGGGGAGGTTCATACCGGGTATCAAATTGGTAAGTGTTTCCACCGCAGTTTAGATAACATCTTCCTCCTTTTTCCTCCTTAGAGCATCCAATCACTATTGAGCAAGCTTAATGCTCTACAACAGCTCTGATTCATTTGTAGACTAGAGGTCAATAGGACTGGTAATGTCAGTCGGTTTGGCTTGACTACCGGTTGCCTTTGGAGTCTCCATCTGAGTGCTCTGTGCTGCTTCTTCTTTCTCATTGGCTCTTTTCTTGTCTTCTTCTGCCTTCTTTTTCTCCTCTTCTTTTCGCTTCTCCTCATCTTCATCCTTCTTCTTCTTCTCCTCTTCCTCCTTCTTTTTCTCCTCTTCCTTTCTCTTCTCCGCTTCCTTTCTCTTCTCCTCTTCCTTTTCCGCTTCCTTCTTCTTCTTCGTATCTTCCTGTTTCTTATTTTCCTCTTCTTTTCTCTTTTCTTCCTCTTTCTTTTTCTTCTTATCCTCTTTCTTTTTCTTCTTTTCCTCTTTCTTTTCTTCCTCTTTCTTTTTCTTCTCTTCCTCTTTCTTCTCTTCCTCTTTCTTTTTCTTCTCATCTTCTTTCTTTTTCTTCTCTCCCTCTTGCTCCTTTTCCTATTCTGCCTGTTTTGTCTCTTTAGTCTCCTGTTTCTTCCTTTCTTCTTCTGCCTGTTTTCTCTTGTCTTCCTCCTGTTTCTCCTGACCTTTTGTTTCTACTAGTGCATCCCGAGTAACATTGTCACCATTTAAGGCATCAACATCAATTGGTTCCATTTGGGTGGTGACAGGTTCTCCTTCACTGTTGTATACTTCATCCGGTTGAGTGATTTCCAGTTCTTGCTCTGCTTTCCTGTTGGCTTCAACCACTTCATGCAGTCTTAAAGCTGATTGAGCAAGGGAGTGGGTATCTTTGACCACTTCCAGAACTTTTCCTTCCAATAATAGGAGTCTTCTTCTTCTCATGAAGAAGAGGCCCTTATATTTCTCCACCACTTCATACAGTCAGTTCTATTTTAGGTACATCAAGAAAGTATTGTGCAAATACTTCCTCTCTTATTTCTTGTTATTTTTCTATGGCAATGCACCACTTGTTGTCTAAAGAATTATACAAAGAATCAGGTGCCTCAGATTTAATTTTAGATGGCCACCGGTCATTAATGCATAAATAATTGATAACTTCTTGTTCAACTTCTTTCTTTTGATCATCATTAATATCATCAAAGCACTCTTTTAAATCACCAAGTACTTTTCTTCTAATATTCTTAATTGTTCTTTGACAATGTGTCAAAGGTTTGTAAGAGGAAATATCAATATTTACAGATGCAGATGCTCCCGGTTCATTCTTTGTCTTTTTCCTTGTTTGCCTAGTCTTTTTAGGCTGTTCTTCAGAGACAGTTTCCTCTGAGTCTGGTGAATTGCTTTTTGTCTTTCGCTTCCTCTCAAAGACTTTGGCAGGTGCCGCTTCTGGTTTCTTCTTTACTGGTGACTACTTGGTCACTTTGGGACTTGCTGGAGTAGCCGGTGCCGAAGCTAAAGGCACTGCCTTTCCCTTCTTTACTGAGGGTTCTTGAACCGGTGTAATCCTTTCCAAATAGGTGTCAATTCTCTTTTCCTTTGGATCAAGGGGCAAGGCAATTAGGGTAGAGGCATACCCATCTAACATGTCATTCATTACCTCATATCCCATTGGTTCCACTTCTTCCTATCTAGGCTCAACCGCCTCCATTATGCACTCATCAACTTGGATGGTGAAGCAGATGTCTTCCTCATACTTTTTGACTATATCACCAGATATTCTTATCCTTTGGTTCATTTTGCATCTGAACTCATCAAAATATTTGTTTAGCACTTCCGGATAGCCAGTTCCAACTGCTTGTAGGCTTTCCTTGATTTGCTTTGTCACCAGTTGGTTAGCAGACCACTGAATATCACATACTCCTAGAAAGTAGCCTTGAAAGTAGAACAACCCAACCAATAGTTGTCCAAGCTTAAATTTTAGGGCATTGTCTTGTTTGATTGACTTGAGGTTCAACAGGAGTTATCTTTGCATACCAGTGCACAAATCAAACGATGCATCTTCCTTTATCATCCTGTAGGTGACATTTACCGCTGCAACAGAGACAGAGTTGATTCTGCTAGCATGGAACATCTGGTATCCTATCACCATACATGCATATTTGACAAGATCCTCCTTGATTGAATTGACAGTCATTCCTCATGAATCACTCATAGAACTAGTGAGCTTAGTCATTTTTGTCTTGCTAATATTTCTTAGGGTTGGCACTTCACCAACATTGCAGAAACTGGTGATGACATGAATCACTTCTGGTGTGATATCAGGCATCCGCTCTAAGTATATCTTATCACCGTGTACCCTGCTCAGATTAATTCTAATGTGATCATCCGAAAATTCTTCAAGAAAATAGGCTACGTTGTGAAGTTTCTTCTTTTCTAGAATGTTGAATTCTGGTTTAATCTTCTTATCCTTTTTGCAGAATAGACTCAACTGGGAATGGATCATAAGAGATCCTAGGTTTTCAATCTTGCAGTCAATGAAATCTGAAATGCCTTCTTCCACTATGACACCAGCGGGTATTTGAGATAGGGCATTGTATTTTGCCTTCCGTTGAATGAAGTCTACAAATTCAATGGGTGCACTAGAGCTAGCATGTGATGCTGAAGCCATGATAAACAGGGAATTTTGAAAAATACCTTCATAGATCAAAATTTAGGGCTTCGCTTCACACTCTTCAGTTGCTGAGATACCACTTTGCGTTCTACACTTCTCCAACAGGTGTTTGCTTCAGATTCTTCTTCAGGTTTTTGATAAATTACTTGAATCGCAATGTAAATCGCTTTTCTTTGCTCTGCACTTGAAAAACTTCTTCGCTCAAAAAATGATAAGTGAGAAATGATCTGAAAATTCCTTTTAAAAAGATTCTCCACCTACCATAATAAATGCTCCATTATTAGGGTGTAAACCCTAGTTTGCCTTTTACCATTTCTGGTCTTTTGCCAACTGACAGGCATCACATACCGGTTAAGGTCTTTTACCGGTGTCAACCGGGGGTTCGAGATATTTCACCGTTTGCTCCCCCTAAGCTTTTCTGATCCTTAGTTTGTCGGTTCAGTGACTTCCACACTGGGTGCAGAAACCGGTTCTACTTGAATCACTTCTTCAAGCTTCTTCTTCCAGGTTTTCTTCATGGCTGCCTAAACAATTTCAATATCAATCTTTCCTTCTGGAGTGACCGGTACATCATCCGATATACTCTTTCTTGCTCTGCAGAATCTTGTTGTATGACCTAGTTTGTTGCGGTGATAGCAAACCATTCCAGGTGCTCTCCAAGGTCCATTATTCATGTTTCCATTCTTCCTTCTGCATGTTGTAGCAGTGTGACCATTACCATGACAAATCACATAGATTTCTCTCCATCCAGTTGCTGCTTGATAGTCACTGCTCCCTGACTGATGACTATAGGTATTAAACTAGTTTGGGTTTCGGTTCCGAGAGGGTTCAGGAAAAACTCCTTGATTCCTTTGAGGATACCTTCCGGTATTGTGCATGACAGACCCACATTCAAATGCTCTATGCCCAAACTTGTTGCATGCATAACAATTACCATTGAATCTATTGGATCTAGGCTTATCGTTTAGAAAATAAGGAAAATTATTGTAAGCCTTACTTCTACATACATTAGCAGTGTGTCCTTCCTTGAGACAGTTAAAGCAAACAGGTTTGAACTTTTTCTTACCTTTATCCTTTGATGTCGGTTGTTTCTTTGATGCTCCACTTTTTGTTCTAGAGGTCTCACCTTCCTCATATTTAGAGAAACCAAGTCCATTGGTATTCTTTACCGGTTTAGCTGATTCAAGCTTCTGATCTAGCTTGACAGAGCTTTTATTGAATTTGGCAAGTATTTCTTTTGACTCAGTGAGTTCTTTGGAAATGGCAGCATTGGATTCCTTCAAGGTTGCATTCTCAGAGATAGCCATATTCAATTCACCTTGCACTTCTTCTTTTTCTATTTTGCTTCCATGAAGACTAGCGGTAAGTGCATTGATCTCTTACTTCAGCTTGGAGATCTCATGATCTTTGTCTTTTACCAGATCTTTAGCTTTCCTCCGGTTCTCAAGCTCTTGGCACATTCGGATAGTCAATCCTTCCAACTCTTTTCTTAGGTTGGAATTGGATTCATTCAGCTTTTCTACTTCTTGAATTAGGGCTTCCATGTCCGCTTCATTAGAAGAACTATTTTCAGATAGCTCCATCAATTTTTTAGCATGCTCTATTCTTTTTGCCTGAGAGGCCTTATATTTGACCATAAGTTCAGCATAGGCTTGCTCAAACTGAGTGAGCCGATGAGTAAGTTCCCTCACAGTGTATTCCCCCATATCTCTTTCCAAGTGGTTAGACTTATAGAAAGGTTGTTGCTGACCAATTGATGAATACTAAGAGGGGGGGGGTGCGAAATTAGTATACCAAAAAATACTGAACTTAAACACTTAAACAATCTAGTAGTAAACCTGTAAAACAGTTTAACAAACAAACCGGTTGACACACATGCAAACCAAATAGAAAATAAGGCATTCACCCACAGGAGCAGTAACACCATAACACAAAATATTTGACGTGGAAACCCAAATGGGAAAAACCACGGTGAGATGAAACTCACAAGTAACTATCTGCAAAATAGAAACCAGACCGGTTAAGGTCATACAATGTTCTTTACCAGAATAGATGCTATTAGGAATCTCAATCTATGTTAGGAGATAAGTCCAATTAAAGACTACCTTGTGAGAGGATTTCAGATCCATAGATGTGAACCACCTTGTTAGAGGATTTACAAAGGCTTTTCTGGGCCTACCCGGTTAAGGGTTTCTAACTTGTCAAAGATGTGAGTAATCAACAAGTGAGTGATCTAGCAAATAGCACAGATTGCTTGGTTAGAACCTTGATAGCTCGTTCTTAATTCATTCCAGCATTACTTCAGTCTTCAACACATTCACACTCTGCCTTCTCTCATAGACCTAAACTTCTCTTCTCTGATCACACTTACAAAAACTCATCAACCACTTTCAAAAACCCTTCCAACCACCTAAAACCCTAGACATGATGTCCTTATAAAGGAATCTGATTTCATGTTGGTCCAATAGGTTTACAATATAATTTTCTAGGTTCAGTGCATCTAGACATATTTGGTAACACGACACCAAAAGCACCGCCAGAGTGTCGGCACCGCCAAACAATCGGTGGATAGTAACTCATCGCAAAATGTCGGTTGGTAACTCATCACAGAGTATTACCGGTTCATACAAAATATCAGTTTATGCAAAATACTGGTTGCTGGTTTGTCAAAAATGAAGACTGGGAAATATGTGTTCTACCACTTTGATCCTTCGTGCCGCTTGAGATCCTCAAACCACTTGGGGTCTTCATACCACTTGAGATCAATAAACACTTTCTGCAAAACATCGATAGTCTAAAGACTAACACATGATACCGGTTTGGAACAATTACCAGTTGAATATAATTCATGCATTCAAAAAGTGATCTCATAGAAAGTGTGTGACCATCAATGACAATTACAACATAATCATCAAAAATGCCAACACTTTACCCATAATCTTGCATTTTATCCTAAACAAGGATATTCTTTCGCTAGGTTCCTCCTTAACCAGTTCTTTAATCAAGACTCTTCTTATCATGAGATTCTCTCCAACCTATGAATCTAAACTCACTTATGATGCCTTCATGTTTGCTACATCTTCTTGAATATAACTTACTCTCCTCTCACCTCCTTGAGATGAAGAATATTTCGCAAGACATCTATAGGTCGGGTGTCCAAGTTAATGGCAATTGTAGCACTTCATTATGGCAAAACAAGACTCTCTTCCTAATCCATTAAACTTTCCTCTATATTTGTTCTTGCTATTGGAATCCCCACTTTGCTCTACCAACTTGGATTCCCCTTGGGATCTTTGGTCTACACTTCTTCCACCATAGCTACCTCTATGAACTCTGCCATCTCTTCCCCTACCTCTACCTCTGTTGCTTTTCTCTTGTTTCTTTTTGCTCTTCTCTTCCACCTTGAGTGCCAATTGATATCACTTATGAACAGTAGTAGGACACAACATACTCAAATCTTCTTGTATATTCCATCTCAAGCCATTCAAGTACCTGGCTACCTTGATGCTTTCATCTTCCACCACCTTAGATCTCAAACACAACTTCTAGAATTCCTCAGTATAGCTACTCACATCTAGTTCTCTTTGTCTCAATTTTTGTCTCCTCTTGTGTAATTAAATTTCATATTCTTCAGGGATATAGGCTTCTTTCACCTTGGCTAGAATTCCTTTCCAAGTGGCTATTGGGTTCTTACCCTCCTTTTTCCTCTCCTCTTGGATGAACTTCCACCAAGTCAAGTTTTCTCCTCTCAATATAGATTTGGCTACCTTCACCTTTTATGCCTCACTAATCCCATCACATTCAAAGTGATTCTCCAATCCTTCAATCCATTCCATGACTACTTCCACAAAAAAGTGGCACTCCTTCTAGGGATTTACCTCCTAAGGCTTTGATGGCTCTAAGGAAAGGTTCTTCAGGTAGAATAGGATCTGGTTCAGGTGTGCTATCCTCTTTTACTACTTCTTTACCCTTCCCTTCATTGATTTGGATTGTTACTTTCTCAGTCTTGTCTTCAACTACGTCTAGTTTGCTCTCCAACTATTGCAGTCTTACTCTGAGGAGTCTATTATCTTCCTCTTGATCTTCTACCTTCTTGGCTAACTCTGCATTGGTCAGCATCCTTAGACTATTTTCTCCTACTGACTCAATCTCTGACATGAACTAACTTCTTTCCAAATCTTAGCTTGCTATGATACCACTTTGATGGGGAGAGGTTCTCAAAGAGAGTCACACCTGGTTCAATAGGTAGTTGAATGGTGTTTTAGTGGGCTCTTATCACTCTTCACTTGTCCTTTCACAAGTCAAACACTCAAACTCTCTTGGAGTGCTCCCTATCAATTTGTGCTCTTTAGTTGCTTCAAGCATGATTGAGATTCACAAGGGTAAATCCAACCATTATGCTATCCAACTCTCCAACATGTACTTGCAGGGGTTTTAGGGGGTGTCTTGTAGGTGTTTCAAATCCAATCAAATTATTCTTCAACTAGTTTTTCACCATTTTCACATCGCTCCCTCTTTCTCCTATTTTCTAGGCCTAGTAGCCCTAGAGCCCCAATTATCCCCACCTTACCAGTTTTTGGGCAATTACTCAAAAATATCTCAAATAACCTTCCAACACCTTTGGTGATCTGAGTACCCTTTTGGACAAACTTTATGATCCACTACGTTAGGTAGTCCGGTATGTTCTACTAGTACAGATCCCAAAAAATGGCATTTTTAGAGGGCTTAGGACTTAACAGTCTTCTCCAATGGGTTTTGTTTCTCTCTCCACCCTATCACACCTCCACCTTTTCATAGAGGCTCTTCCACACATCACACTTTCAATACAAACACTTGGCACATTCACAACTCTTCTTCCCTGCAAACAAATACAACATTTTCAATCATTTTCCTAATCGGGCTATGACTGAGCTCACCTAGGAAATGATGGAAAGTTTCTTCCAAACAAATTATAGGCCACTAGAAAACATATTTAAACTATACAAGGGTTCCATTACTTGAATCCCAAGAGTCATTGAGCAAAACTCAAGGGATTTCAAGTTGGAACCATGACTGGGCTCTTGAACCCTTGCTCGGGCTGAGAGCAATACAAATTTGTAAACACACCTCAAAATTGAAGTAAGAAAAAACACAAACACCTTCTAAGAAATAAAATATCATACACAAAAAAACCATGAAATAACAATAGTAAGATCAATCCATGATGTACAGAGTGGTGCTCCAACAATTGAGAAAATACGAGGTAAAATCTGGAAATTGTCTTCAAAATCTATTCAAACTTGCTCACAAATGTTCCAACCCTTGTAAAATCATTCTTAGATCATTTTATATGATATTTTTTTCCTAACCAACTATTCATCGATTGCCTAACCACCGATTTGCTCAAAAATGCAAAGTTGCAAAAAGTTGTCAAGCAACAATGACAACTTTTGCTCAAATATGCATTTTTGCATTTTATGCCTTTCGACTCAAACTAAACCTCCTAGAATGACTCCCTAACATTAAAATGACATTCCTAAATGCCTAATAAGTCTTTACAAGATTTTTTACATCATAATGAAAATTTATGCCATTTTTAGGCTTACAAGGGCTCATGGGCCAAATTAATGAAAACAAACAACCTTGGTGACAATCACCCTTCAAATGACTATCAAACACACATGTGGACCTCTAAGTAGTCCATTATTCAAACACCTAATCCAAAATTTAGACTATCACACCAATATTTTGAAAATACGCTAAAAACTAGGTGCTCCTGCATAAAAAAGAGACAATGAGATTCCCAAATTCCCATACATGGACTAATCATGATCACACTGGTAAGCACTAGAAAATAATACACCAAGTGAAGTGGTCCAACTTGGGTTCTAGAACAACATACTAGATGGTAAGAAATTTGTGTTTCCAAACTAAGAACCACAATTGCAAATGTGAGCTTTGGTTTGAAATTAGGACCATGGGAAAATGTGGAGAAAGTCAATGATATCCAAGATGAGGTTTATAATTACGACACGTGATATGTGGACCCCACTTTCAATCTTTTTTCCAAGGTCTAGAAGATCAAATATAGATTTTTTGAACCATATCAACTAGAATTCTCTTATAATAGTGCCAACAAGTCCTGTGGTCGTAATTAGAGAGGCAAACATAGGATTAGTTTAATTCCATGATATAATACTCATAGAATTTATACAAAATAAATCTCATAGACATTGAATGCCTTTCTTGTGAAATTGTAAGGCTTGCACCAATGACAAATGATCTAAGGGTTGACATTGGTCTTGTAGGAAAGGGGACCACTAGATATTATATTGACTAATAAAAATTACATCACAAAATTTGAAACCACTTTAGAAAAGCCAAGGTTTGATAGCTTCTCAAGATCTCCATATTATTTTAGCCACAAAGTTTTCTTCAATGTGAATAACATACTTCATGGTGAGAAGGGTTTGAAAACCAATCCCCTTTTAGGTAGGTCAATTAACTAGATAGCCAGAGGAGATGTGATGTTAAAGTAGGATTTTATAGGCTTCATCTTCAATAAGGGCATGAATTGTAGTGCCCTCTCATATCACACTCTTTTATGATACTTTTGATAGATACTTATAGATTTATTTATGATTATGATGTTTCTAGTTAGATGTTAGATATTGCATATTGACAGTTGATACATTATGGTTTTATGTGGATGCTGATATACTCAAGATTATTATGATGATTGGATTAATTGATTGGTTAGTTATGTGAACTCGCTATATGCATGTTGTGGCTTATATTTATTATAATGATGTTGTGATATGTGCTAACCCTAATTCATGCTTATATTGGATGTAATGATATTGTCGATGATGTTATGGTTGTCATGTTTGCATTATTACTATGGATGTGAAAGGGACAATATTACACCACTCATTTATGAGGAGGGTGTGACGTTGTGATTCTCTTTCACTTGTTTGTTTACTTTATGTTTACACGAATATATGTTTGTTTATTTTTTGGGCAAAAGTGGTGAGCCACTGATATATATAGATAATAAAACTGATTCAAGAGCTCAATAGGGAAAGAATCAGGAAGAAAACCCTACATCCTTGCTCAGATACATGAATATATGTTATGTATGGACATATGGTATTATGCAGGTTGTAGGTACTAGACATAGACTCCACCTGGCTTCATAGGTCTAAGTGTGTCTCTAATCCCAATGCCAAGCTGATCAGAGATGGCATAAGGTCTTATCACACTCTAGGCTTAGTTGGTGTCTTGTTAATTCTAGTATTTTGGCTAGGGTTGTCTTGATAAGTGTTATGTGGTATTTGATTTAATTTATGTTGGATGATTTTATGAATTGTGATAATTTATTAATTAATTGATTAATTATTATGTATAGTTTATTTGTGTAAATCAATTATAATGGTAGGTATGAATATATATAAATACATGTTTATTTATTGGGAGTTTATAATAAATTAATGATTATTTTGTGGAATTATATTGGTTGAAGCTTTATGCATATTTGTGCATTTAATTAATGTAACTATTTAATTATTTTCTATTATTTATTTATTGATTGATTGCTTGATTGATTTGTTTATTTATTTATTGTTTATTATTTGTTTACTCACCCCTTTTTATTATTGGTCTTTGGGAATTGCAATTGGTGGTTATTATTTAATTTATTTTATTTTCTCTCAAATTTTACAGAAGGTTGTTGTTATTATTTTTTTATTTTTTGGGGGTATTATCATTGTTATTATTATCATTATGGTTACTATTGTGTGATGATTTATAGTTTTATTATGTAATTTTGGCTAAAGATGGCTTTGTCGTGAAGTTTTTCGGAGAAGATTTCCTGCATTCGATTTGAGGGGATTGGAGTTGCTTTTTGAATTTGCCTCTTGGTTGTGTGTGCATTGGAGTGTTTTGGTTGTGGATCATTTGGCATCTTTGGATTTGTTGTGCTTCATCTCTATTGCAATTTCATTTTCCATTTAGAGTTAATCCAGGTCGATGGTTCTGGATCCTATTTTATCTATGTGTTTTGCTTTCAAAAAAAATGGTTTGAATGTTGTGTATGTTTTAAAATAATGTTCTACGTGTTCTGATTATTCTATGTATCGATATGGGTTTCATGTTGTTGAAAATTATATTGGATCTCTATGTAATTTAATCTCTATCTTGTGATTGCTATTTTTTGTATTTGGTTTTAAAACATTATTTTTTATTTTTCCCCTTGGTCGTATATAAATTTTGAGCATCTCCGGTGATAGTCGTTGAACTT
The DNA here is from genome assembly GCF_030272615.1 of Cryptomeria japonica. Taxonomy (NCBI): domain Eukaryota; kingdom Viridiplantae; phylum Streptophyta; class Pinopsida; order Cupressales; family Cupressaceae; genus Cryptomeria; species Cryptomeria japonica. The sequence goes on from NC_081411.1 coordinate 623,919,451, forward strand.
TTACTTGCGTCTGAGTCATGTTGAGTTATCTATGTTATATGCGTTGCTCAACATATTATATGTGCCACTTTATATTTGTTATGTGTCGATATATGTTTCATAAGTGCTATTCTGGGTTGTATATCTGCTAGAAGAACAAGTAAAGGCACCAAATGAATTTGCAAAAGCGATAAAATATTCTATAAAAGTGTTGTTCTTCTATATTGATGTTTATGTCTAATTTTTGCAGTCTGTGTTCAGTCGAGTCAGACCAAAAGCTTATTTTTGGGACTATGTATCTTTGTATGTTGTCTTTTCCAATTTGATTTATTGGTTTCTTTGAGGAAGTTGTTGTAACCTTGTATTTTGCTTTTCCATATGTGTTATTTGGTATCTTGAGGGAATTGTTCTTAATTTGTATTATTAATTCATCGGATATATATTCTTGATTGTTATGATGGATTATTTGGAATATGGTTTAAAGGATCATAGTTGTTTGTGGGTTGGTATTATAATTAAAAAATTGGATTATTGTGTCGAAGATCAAAAGTTATTGAGAATTCAGTTCTTAATATAGATCCTTTGTGATGGTGTACTTATGTGGATTTCATGAGATTCTTTATTTATGTTTTTCCCTAGGTTTTAGGAGCATGATAGGGGGAGTGGCTTCCAAGTGGGTGTCGGGGCCCCCAAGTGGCTGCCAAGATATCCCATTGGAGGTTTTTGTAATCAAGTGATAAGATTAATAAATTAATCTAGGAGAGTTGGGTAGTTTTATCACATTAAACAAGATAATTGTGGTGTCTCATTCATGGCCTAGAATTCTTGTACAGGCTCGGGATGAGATTTGGGAAGGTCTTGTTGGAATGGTTGTACTCCCTTGTCCTCACGAAAGGTTGAGTTGGTTTTGCATGTGCACCAAATGAGGGGCGGGGTTTGGAGTTTGGAGAGGGTCTGACTCTGAGGATATCCCATGTTGGGGTATGTGATGACACTCTTCCCTATATGTGTCCTACTACCTTAGCCTTTGTTTTTTGTGCTAGCCTCTAGTGAGATTGTGTGTTTTGGTTAAGCCTTTCTTTGTAATTTAGCCTATGTGTTATGATGTTAGTCTTTGTTGTATTTTCGTCTATGTTTCATGTTCCTTGGAGGTTAGGTGTCAACCTAGGTTTAGAGTGTGTGTGGGACCTTATGTCATTGTCTAGAGCACGGGGGGTGGACCTTTTTGGTTCCACATGGTTGGGTGGTTTGATTCCTTCTTCCATTGGGATTTTCTTCATTGGATATTCATTGCGTATTGAGGATCCTTCATCTCTTATGTTCTTATGCTATGGAATCTTGGAGAAAACTATGATCTATTCTATATGATTGAAGAATATCATTGTAATATGTAACTTGGATACTATTCTTGTAGTTAGGGCATTATGATCTCTTATTTGAAAAAAAAATGTATGATTGAATTGATTATCTTGCATGAGATGTATCATGTTATGTAATTATTTTTTAAAAGATTTTATCTATTCAAAAATGACATTGATTATAAAGTAGGAACACTTAGAATGTCTAGTATGTAGGATGTGTACTTTAGGATACATTTGACACTAGTGTATTAAAAGAACTTATTGTGTTAGAGGTATTGTTTATGCTATAATTCATGGCTAGGTATTCAATGAAATTATGTGGTTATTTCCTATGGTATTGTTATGAAATGCTCCTTTGAGTAAGTAAGAGAAATCTTGTATCATTGTTAGTTAATGTTGCATTTATCTTTACTTCATCATATTCAAGTAATGACATTGAGATTACCCTAGAGTTATGGAATTTAAATGTTTCAATATTTCCACTTGTTCTTTTTAGTTAGTTAGATCATGTTTATTTGATGTATGCATTTCTTAAGTTACATAACTTGATGTATCTCTTTTTTTTTAAAAATTATCTCTATTTTCTAGTTGGTTGGTTAGTTTCTCTAGGTTATTCCTGGCCGACATTATATTAATAATAATTTCAACACAAAGAGCCAACCCTTGTCTTTGGGTAGATAACAACCCCATTTCTCTAGAATTGTAGGGGAGACAACATAATTCCTAGGTGACCTAATGAAATCCCTTTAGGTTGTTTGAGGAGTCCCAAAGAAATTTGGGAGAAGTTTCTCTAACTTCATATAAGAGGATTTGGAGGAACCCAACATTAAGAAGAATACACATGAATGTTTGTAAGAATTTTTTAGGAAACTTGAAACTTCCCTCCCAAAGAAAGGGGTTTTATAATTAAATAAACAAGCTTTTTCTCAATTTTGAAAAGAATCATCTATCATAGAGAAACTTGAGAAGCTTATAATTGAAGAAATATAAAATCATATCCATGACTGATCTATTTCTAATTTAAGTTGTGAATCTAAGCAGGTGAAGGAAGATAGGTATGTCTATAACATAGAGTCTTGTGTCATTGAATGGTCAAGATAGAAGCTTGACAAAAGTGATAACTCAAAGATGAATGACTAGTACCAAACTCGTACTGAGAGGGGGGGGGTGAATCAGTACAAACAAAAATACAATCCAAAACCAGTTTGACAGCAAATACTCCAAATGACTGGCAAACAGTAATACTGGTTGAAACAGAGTGCAACCGGTAAGACCCAGAACAACTAAAACAATCATAAACCGGTTACTCACTAAGCTTTCCTCTTAGCTCAATACTATAGCACCATTACACCCTTATGCATGAATAGGTAAACTATCATCAGATCTTCACAATAGTTAGTTCAATATGTTTTATAGACAGGAATAAAACACAGAACCATCATATGCTCAACAGGTAATAACGAAGCATCACAAGATAAAAGCATCTCACATGACACACATATTTTTCACGTGGAAACCCAACTGGGAAAAACCACAGTGGGGATGAATACCCACAAGCTGCTTTTTGAACTCTTTAGAAGTCCGCTCTGTTAGGAGCCTTGTCTGGTTAAAGACATTATAATAGGTTCTGCAAGGAACCGATCTTGTTAGGGATCACCAGGTTAAGGGATGGCTACAATACCCGGTTAAGGGTTAAACCCAGTTAGGGTTACCTTGTTAGAGGATTAAAAGAACTCAATAGCTAAAGGATCTCCAGAGCTCTATAGCTTCTCAGAACTCAATAACTTCAAGTTACCCTATTAAGGGATTTGTATCAAGCCGGTTAAAGCTACCCTATTAAGGGATTTGAATCAAGCCGGTTAAGGCTACCCTGTTAGGGATTTCACAACTGTTGAAGTGGTTAGAGATCAACAGGAATTACAATGATCTAGTAACAACACTCAATGCTAATGTAGATCCGTTTTGGCTCCTCTTCACCTTCTGCACATTCACTTTGCAGGTATCTCTTCTCTCCTTTGGTTTGGCAAGAATCACATATCACTTCCCTTGGATACACACACACAACTTTTACCAACAACTTTAGAAAGAAGCACAACATCGACCTTATAGGAAACAGACAGGTCGGTAGAAAAAACCCTAAACCCTAAACCTGTTAGGTTAAGCAATTCAAATGGTTCAATCTTGACCGTTGAATCATACTGCATTAAATGCAACAATCTTGAATTGATCTCAAGACATTCTCCATCATCCATTATCCATTGATTTCATGGCGGCTGATAACCCATCACGCGTTATCACCGTTTGATAAGCTTCGCACATTCCCAAGGTAGATAGGAATAGTCTTCTTCATGCAAGATCCTTCACATGCACAGGGCTTACGTGGCAACATGATCTGTTCTCTATTATACTACTAACTCATCACACAAAGATCATCGATTGAGTCACACAGGCTTGAGGTACTCCAACCAGAAATCTTGAAGTGGAAACTACCTACCAACCGATAGTCATGCAATGCTTCCATGTGTTGGTTCCCATAACTACATGCCGATTCACCTTGAGAAAATATTCCTCTTCACTTTGGCATATATACCGGTTGACACATATGCCAGTTCACTCTTCTCACATATCACATAAGATGGTTCACTTCATATCACATATTGACATCAATGACAACATACAATATCATTATGTCCTTATACCGGTTCACATAATGCCAACAAAAAGATGTTTGAACATTTGAGGGTATTTTGGATATTTTTCTCCTCTTTAATGAGCATAAGGAATGAGTCATATGCAAAATGGACATTAAAAAGGTGAGCTAATGAATTAGGAAAGGTAATTCCTCTAACTAACCCTAGAAAATCAAATGGGCTAAATGGTAGCCAACATATTTAGTAACAAGCATATTAAGCATAAGAGGCCAAAGGATAACCATGGTGAATAAAGTGGAAAATTTTAAAGGCATTGGATGGTGATGATTTGATGTTTCCTTTATTAATATCATTGCATAAAAATTTAGAATGGAAATCTTCTAGATATACTTTATATAGGTCCCCCCCTATGCAATCTTAGAGAGTCTAGTTTAAATTCACAAGGAAAACCATCACACCTAGGAACCTTATCATCAACCATGGTGTGAAGAACCTTATTGAGATTAGAAATGGGGAGAAATTGACCATAAAAGGCTTGTTGTAAGGAATAAATTTGTTAAGGAACAACTTGAAGGCATTCTTGGAGAGCACGGTCTCATTCAAGAGATATTTCTTGGATAGTGAAATATTTCTCATGGCACTTAAAAACATATTGGAGGATATATAACAATTATTTAAGTGTATTTTGACCATCCTTTATTTATTTTATGCCATGAGAAGTGTGATGAGTTCTAAGGGATTAAAAAAAATTCCTTAGTGGTCCTATCACCCATAGTAAAATAGTGAAGTATGTCATTAATTTGAGCATCTCTGTTAGATTGTTTATCTACAATATCCTTTTTATACCTCATCCCCATAATAATAGCATACAAAGAAAGGGAAAAGGAGTTGACATCAAGCACCTATGTGGCCTTACAAAGATTTGAGGTGGTCACCTCATATGCACATATTTAGAATATCGCTAGTTGGAGATCATAGATGTAAAGAAAATGACGTATACACTAATTGAATCTAATCCATAAAGTAATTCAACTAATTGGATAAGTAGGATGACTTTCAAGATTCCAAACATTTTTGATGTGATCCAATAAAAGTTGATGACTCAATTTATTTATAAAGAATTATTTTTAAAAAATGGATCTGCCAATTTTGGGGAGGCCCCACTTATCATTTAATCTTGAGCTACATGGGAAAGTAGTCATATGATGTGACTTCTAACAATAGATCTATTGGGAGTGAGAAACAACTAGAAAAGAGGAAAATGATTAAGTGTAAAGCATAGCATAATCAAGGTTTTTAAAGTCCCTATCAAAACTAACCCACAAATTACACCAGGCATGTAATAAAGGTTAGTTGTGGTGGCAACCCAAGTTGGGATTGTAAAGAGCCAATTTATTATGCATGCAATGCCACATCTCTCTCTCTCTCTCACTTATTATTTAGAAAAAAGGTAATGTCCTATGTTTATCATATGTCATATCAACCATATAAAAATCCCCACACATAAACCAAGTGGGGGTTTCCATTGAATAAATAATCCATCACCATAGAAGAGATCTTTTAACATCATCATTAGAAGAATGAACATTTATGATTCCAAAAGAATGATTATCGACATTTTAGACGGTGTAGATCAAACGGTTAGTGGGTTTAGAACTATGATCAACATGTAGAAGACACCTAAGAGAGAGAAAGGGGATAACCCATCCATGACCAATTTTGTGATTTACACAAAACATAGTACCGATAGGGCAAATGACATAACTTGCAACAAAGAACATGTGGTGCAGTCACTGGTTTGGAGGGACCTCAAAGAGATCAATCTAGATTAGTCAACAAGAGTAAACACAAGGATATGATGGAGGCAATGAAGAACTAAATGAATTATATCATGAAAAATGTTTACAATCAACTGGGTTATAGAAAACAACTCAGTGGCCTGCTAAAACATGCTTAATTACATGATAGCTCACAATCGGGACCTCAAATCTTAAGATCTATCTTCTATGTTCTATATCTTAACTTATCTCTATTCTAATTCTCAATTACAATTATTTATATGATCCCAGGGGATCCGATCAGCCCAAAAAGGGATCAAATGCCAAAGAAAAAGACCTAACATGTAAAACAACAAGATTCTCGAAGATGGCTCATTTCATACCTTGTAAGAAGACAACAGATGCAATGCATATAGCTGACCTATTTTTCAAGGAAGTGATGAGATTGCATGGATTACCTAAGAGCATAGTTTCAAACAGAGATACTAAGTTTGTTGGTTATTTTTTGGGAACACTTTGGAAGAAGATGAAGACAAATTTGAAGTTAAGTTCTACTTTTCACCCACAAATTGATGGACAGACATAAGTAGTTAACCAGAGCTTGGGAAATTTGTTAAGATGCTTAGTTGGAGACAAAATATAAAGTTGGGATTTGATTCTTACACAAGTAGAGTTTGCCTAAAATGATTCAGTAAACAGGAGTATTGGAAGGACACCTTCTGATATTGTTACCGGAGGACACCCCTGAGGAATATCAGAATTAAGAGATATTAGCAGTGAAGACCAGAGAAGTGCAGAAGCAGAAGAATTTGCAGATCACATAAAGGACTTACATATTCAAGTTAAGCAACATTTAGAGGACATGAACAACAAGTATAAGGAGAAAGCATATGAGAAGAGGAGACATAAGGAATTTAAAGTTGGCAATGAAGTGATTGTGTATCTGAGAAAAGAAAGATTCCTAGTTGGAACTTATAACAAGCTGCAGATGAGGAAGTTTGGACCTTGCAAGATTTTGAGAAAGTTTAGTTCTAGAAATGCATATGAAGTGGAGTTACTGGATAGTCTAAGTATTTCACCTGTATTTAATATTGCAAATCTACATCAGTATCATGAACCAAAATTCAGTGTGGACAGTATTGCAGACTTGGAGAAACAGTTGTCGTGGAAGGAACTGGATCAGATTGAAGACATTTTGGACAGTAGGATTGGGCACAGTACCCAAAGCAGTCAATATAAGGAGTATCTAGTAAACTGGAAAGGAAAACCAATTGAAGATTCATCTTGGATTTCTCAAGAAGAGGTAGATCGCCTTGGTTTTCCTCTGACCCTAGCAAAGTGAGAGACTCGCTTTTTCAACAACCTCGAATGTCTAATGCAGGAGCATCCCCAGTTCTTGGTAATCAAGCATCAACCAAAAATATTTCCTTTCTATTTTACTTTTTGTTTTGCAGTTTTTGTGTTTCATTCTGCATTTTCTGGAATTAGCTCACTGGATCTCAAGGAGTTGTATTTTTTCTTGAAGACTTGATCATCTACCTTATTTCTAAACTGTGGGGCATTTGGATCATTTTCCGGCAAGTTATCGCTATCGGTTGCTTGGACCTATTTGCATTTGTGATCTATCGGATCCCTTTCATAGCTTGTGGAGCCTTGAGGGTTGATTCAAATGTTCCTTGGCATGTGGTTGACCTTCCCTTTGATCTAGATTTCATCCTTTGGATTTTTCAAAGTAATTTCTTTGACGGTAGACCTTGTTGTTTTACACGTTAGGTCTTGTTCTTCAGTATTTGATCCCTTTTTGGGCTGACTGGATCCCCTTGGATCATATAAATCATTGTAATTGAGCATTAGAATAGAGATAAGTTAAGATATAGAACATAGAAGATAGAGCTTAAGATTTGAGGTCCCAGTTGTGACCTATTATGTAATTAAGCATGTTTTAGCAGGCCAATGAGGTGGTTTTTGTAACCCGACTATTACTAGTTGATTGTAAACAGTTTTCATGATATAATTCATTCAGTTCTGCATTGCCTCTATCATATCCTTGTGTTTCCATTGTGTTTACTCTTGCTGACTGGTCCAAATTGATCTCTTTGAGGTCCCTCCCAACCAGTGACTGCACCAACATGACACCAAAAAATTTCACTTATTGCAAATAAGGCACATATAAAATAGATTGTCGTTGATGAGTGTCTAATATGGAATGATTCCTAGGGGGGTTAATGAGGCATTATAATTTATAAGAGAAAAAAGTCATGGATGACAGTCAAGCATATCATTGCTATTTGACTCCTCAAGTGTGAAAAAATGATTTTGTATAAATTTTGAAGAAAAAGAACCCAACTAGATGTTGGGCGATAAAATCCTCTTTTCTCAATAACATATTCACCCTAAACTTTGTGTTAAGGAGGTCTATGATACCATCACAAGTATTTTGGAGATGAGGGAGATTGAGTAGGCATTTTTGTTTGCAAAGAAAGAACTAATGTTGGTTTTGCCGTCTAAGACAACCTCAGTCTAGAGGGCATTTTTTTTTAGGGTGAGATAACCTCTTTCCTCTTCTTAGAGGGGTTTGAAATAGCTACTAGTTTCACCTTGGTAGTAGAATAATCTATAGAGGGTTGATATTTAGCTTGGATCTTGACAAAGTTAGTATTTTTGCCTTTTTAGTGCAAAATTGTGGCCTATTTTTCATTAGGTTTAGAGGTAGTAGTCTTTGTAGATCAAGACACTTTGGCTACCCAAGGAGGATACTTGACTCAAGTGATTACCAAAGGAAAATTCTAAATTTTGTGTTCAAAAGACTTACATAAAAAATAATAGGTAGGTTAAGGTAAATCACTTATTGGGTGTGATAAAGATTACCAATTTGGATATTAATTAACCCTTTCAAGTCTCTAAATAAATCAACCTCAACACAAACATGTTTTTTAGGACAATTATGATCAAAATAATCCATCTTCACATAAATAAATTTGCCCAAAGAGCAGGAAATATGATGCAAAAGACACAAAAATTCAAGCCATATAGGAACATAAAATTTCTTATAATTCAAGATTTTGAAGTCTCATGTCCAAGATTGAAACACCAGCAAGGACGAGTGGACATATTGGGGACCATACTTAAGCATAGACTTAGAATGGTTAGCCTCAAAAAAATAAAAAATAAAAAACCCCCTTGGTGAGTTTTTAAATAACATCAAGTCAAATTGCATGTAAGTCCCAATGTTTATTGACCAATTATTGGAGCATGCTTTTAAGGGGGATTTCTCCACACAAAATAACTTGTAAGAGTAAAATTCTCTTACTAGTTACATGTACTATCAAAATCAAGGCTGGACAAAACTATATCTTCTAGAGTTTTAGAATGCAAACGCCATGGAATACCTTTAGGACAATTTTTTAGGAGGCTTGCTCGAGGGAGCCATGTTGTAGAGCCACCAAACCATGAAAACCACCATAAAATATTAGATTGAAGTTGCTTGAGATGATATATAGGAAAAACTATAAAAGACTACAACAAGTATTGAAGGACAAAATAATTTCTATGCTAATGACACAAATTGACAAAGGAGGGACTAAGATGCCAAAAAATAAAAATTGTAACAAATGATTAAATGCATGAAGTTGAGTCCACTTAGAGTGGAAGTTTCAGACTTAGCCAAAAACACAAAAAAGTGTTGAATAAAATGAGATCCCATTATGCTTGGGGGTTTAAGCCAAAATTTGAAATGAGATCTTGTTTCCTGGCGAGATCCCATTTATTTTTATATTGTTTATTTTTTTATATTGAAAATGACATATATACATGAAATATAACATTTAAGTATACTTTAAGTTATATTTCATGTATATAATGACATGATGTTTGAGATTGGTTTCAAATCTCTAGGAGTTATTATGCAGATTCTATATTTTAGAAGATCTTATAAATTTTTAGACAGTCAAATTTTAGTAATCAATAGGCTCCTATTATAATTTCCTCACTCTTTATCTCACTCTCTTTACCTTCCTTAAACTCTAGATGCATGTCTCTCCATATCACTATTCTTTTATCCCCTCTCTGCCTCTCTATCTCACTCTCTCCTCTCTCTCTCTCAAAATCTAGACCTATCTCTTTGTCTCTCTCTCTCAAAATCTAGACCTATCTCTTTATCTCTCTCTCACATCCTTAACTATCTACTTTCTATCTCCTCTCTCTCTACACACCTGGCCTCATATCATACCTACCTCTATTTCTCTACATATACCTCTCTATTTCCGTCTTCATATCTTTCTCACCCTCCCCACCAACTTATCTTTCTCTACATACATCTCTCTTCCGCCTCCTCTCTCTACCTATCCACCCCTCCCTCCTTCCCTCTCTAATTTTATCTTCCCTCTATCCCCCTCTGCCTCTCTGTTTCACTCTTTCCTCTCTCTCCCAAAATATAGACCTCTCTCTCACATCCTTAAGTACCTACTTTTTTCTTCCTCTCTCTCTACACACATCCCCTCTCTCCCTACCTATCTATATTTATCTACATATACCTATCTATCTCTCTACATACCTTTTTGTCCCTCCCCACCATCTCTCTCTCTCTCTACTTTTATCTCCCTTCTATCCCCTCTCTACCTCTCTATCTTACTTTCTTCTCTCTCTTCCAAAATCTACACCTATCTCTCACATCCTTAATTCTCCATTCTATGTCTCCTCTCTCTCTACACACCTCCCCTCATTGCCATTCCCTACCTACCTATATTTATCTACATATACCTCTTTATCTCTCCATACATACCTTATCTCCCTCCCTACCAACTTATCTTTCTCTACATACATCTCTCTTTCTCCCTTCTCTCTATCTCTCCACTCCTCCCTCCCCTATCTACCTCTCTATCTTAGTCTCTTCTATCTCTCCTAAAATTTAGACCTATCTCTTTGGCTCTCTCTCTACACACCTCCCCTCACTCCTTACCTACCTATATTTAAGTACATATACCTCTATATATCTCTCTAGAAACCTTTCTCTCCCTCCCTACCAACTTATCTTTATCTACCTACATCTCACTTCCAACCTCTCTATCTTCCTCCCTCCCACTTGGTAGCACCTCAAAATTTTCAACTAAATTGCCCCTTTTTCTCTCATGGTTTGATGTCTATCATAGGTCCTAATTTCCCTTAAACCCTAAACCCTTTGGTGGCCAAGTTACCTTTGTTCCTAAATCTTTCATTATATTTTTGAATTGACTAGGTTTTCAAATTTAATTCATAATCTTATGTCATGTCGGTCTCGTCAGCCAGCGACCCCTTCTACCTAGTAACTTGTTTGCTTGGTTTATCAATTTTTCTAAGTCCCAATGTAAATGTATCTTATTTCCATTAAAAGCTAAATCAACAGTTTATGGAGCCTTGTAGCCCTCTGGTATGTTAAATCCATCAAGTCCCCAGGATCACATGGATCACCAGATCAAATATGGGCTAGTTAGAAGTCATAGACATGTTGGTGCATGTTGAGATTTCTTATTAGAGTAGGACCTTGAGGAGCCACAAATTTTTGAACCCAATCAAACTCTTGAAGTTCTGCAACTATGACACATGTCTAGGTGGAGCCCAGTGTGGAGAAAAGTTCAATGAAGTTTTATAAAGAAGCCCAATATTTTAATCACAACCATCTATTTCTACGCGACCATTGTAGATCGATGGTGTGTATTCGAAGTTGGTAAACATTTACTAATATGAAATCTTCTTGCACACTAAAAAGGATTAATGGTGAAATTATTGCATTAGTTGAGTTGATAACCATTGTGAGCTATTATAAGCATCTACATGACTATTTTACTCCACCAAATTGCTTTCATTTGATGAAATTGTCTAAGTTCAACTTCGAGCAAAATTATAGAGATGACTAGGGTTTCACGGACAATATAGAGCTGAGCATAATTTAACTAGTGAGTCAATCAATTTTTTAGCTCTCATATGTTATTCTATCAAGATTGCATGTCTAAATGAAGTGTGAACAATAGAAGAAAGATAGATAATGTTTGACAAAGTTTTGTAGAATCATAGTAGCAAAGTGTGAAACCCTAATTTGTCAAAATGAGTAGAAATCCTCCAGGGAAGATTGATGGGGATTTGACTGAGAAATTGTAAGGCAAGAAATTCATATCTAGTGTGTGGGCTAGGAGGTCCAAAAGATAGATTGCTTGGTAGTCTACAAGGGTTTAGGGATGTGAAAGTTCCAGAGCCAAGATGGGATTTATTCCCATAGTTGAATCAAAACAAAGGTTAGAAGATTCCCATGAGGAATGGATGGGAGCTTGGTCTTGGCAAGATTTTTGTGGTAAATGTATTTGTTGATGTTGAATTTATGCAAGTTCTGGTGCAAAGGTATGATGTTGGATGGAAGGCAGTAGCCATTACAAGTGGGTAGGACATGATGAACATCAACAAGTTTCACATTTCAGGCTGTTTTGGTTTGAATAGTTTAATTTTTTTAATAATTGGCTAGCGAGAAATGGAAGAGAACTATAAGGTCCATGATAAGTTGTAGAGGCCAAGTTAATTCCTAAGTTTAGATGGAAGGGTAAAGATAGGAAGCCCATTCTAACTGCACAATTTGAGAAAGAGCCATTCTCTATTGATACATTTGAAGATTACTTTGTGAAGATGTACCAAAGTATATGTTAGGTACTATGTGAGGATGCAAAGGATGTGATACCTAATGATATGATGTGTATGGTAGTTGAGATTCAGGATATAATGAATAACATAGAGTTTGATTTTGCTCAACGTCTAGAGGACAAGGTACATGAAGGTTTTGTGCAAACTAGGAGAAATTTGACTTCAAATGGTATTCACATTTGTCACATGCTTTTATGGGGTGGGAAGAAGATTTTGTTACAACCCATTGTGATATTACTTATTTACTATTAAATACTCTAGCACATGAATATGCTTTGAAATTATTTATCTTGATTGGGAATATGATGAATGCATATGCAATCAATGTGATATTTTGAGGTAAAAATATATGATGTATATATATTTTTTAATAACAGCTGACTATTGTTGTGTTGTGCTAAGTTGGATGCGAGAATGATCAAGCCCCCAGAAGGGAGGAAGAGTATCACTCAGAAGAAGAACTTGGTTTGGTAATCTTATATATGTGCCTTATTGAGCTATCATACACTCACATCCTAGTTGGTCGAGTTAAATTAGGTGGGGAAAGAGGTAAGTTGCCTTCTATTGAATTGATGATGTTTCGTAATGTTATAGTTTGAGTGTCCTTGATTGGAATGTTTAATTGAATCTCTATGATAGGTTAAAATCTTTGACCTAACATATATATGTATATATGTATATATATATATATATATATACATATATATGTATATATGTATATATATATATACATATATATGTATATATACACACACATGTATATGATGTGTATATATATGTATATGTGTATATATATGTATATGTGTATATACATATACATATACATACATAATATATATGTATGTATGTATATGTATATGTATGTATGTATGTATGTATATTTATATATATACACACACACATGTATATGTATATGTATGTGTATATATGTGTGTGTATACATATAAATATACATACATACATACATACATACATACATACATATATGTATACACACACACAATATATATATATATATACACCTAAAAATGTCACATTGGTCACACACTAATTATTCATCTTAATTAATTAAATAATTATTTAATTAAGCTAATTATTCTTCTAAATTAATTCAATCATCACATTTTTCATATGGTTAATTCTTCAATTTCTCCTTCATCAATTTATCATTTAACCTCTTCTAATATTAATATAATAATAATATTTAATTAATTTTGATTTAATACCTTTAATTAAATAATATTTATTGTTTAATTAAATTCCATTTATAATAGTTAAATATTTTATGTAAATTATTTAATTCATTCTTCAAATTCAAATTTGAATTTCCCCAAATTCTAATTTCATCTAATTTCAATATTCTTCTAATTGAAATTCTAATTCTAATTTGAATTTCCCCAAATTCCAATTTCATCTAATTTCAGTAAATGTGCATTTTAATTTCATGATTTCAAGAATCTAAACGCAAATCAAATTGAATTTCTAAATCAAGTTCAATTCACATGCAAATCAAATTGAATTTCAATTAAAAATCCTAGAGCGCATGCTAAATTTATAGCTGATCAATCAAATTTGTTTACTCACTAGTTAACTCAGTTATCTCGCCAATCACCTTTTCTAACTCTCAATCAACTTTTTCTAACATGCAATTAGATTAGTCATCTCCCTAATTAACTCTGTTAACTAATCAATCTATCTAGTCATTTTTGTCACAAAAGTTTGCACCCTTGATGACCCAAGAAACCTTGATCATCAACCTTGTGAAACATTGAATCAACCTCCCAAGTTCAAGACCTTGTTAAATGTGAGGTTGAATCTTCAGAGAAAGATGACTTCCTATTCAATCTTAGTGCAGGTGTTCGACCAACCCAACACTAGTAAAACTAATCTATGCTCTAACGGGGAAAATAGAGAGAGAGAGAGAGAGAGAGAGAGAAGGGTTACATGAAAGAAGGGAAAAAAGGTTTACACCTAGATTGAAAGTTGATCTACCCCCACCTGTAACTGTACAAAACATCAATAAAATTGCCTAAAAGATATACTAATTCCTATCTAAATATAGCCTTCTAAGACTGAGTCAAGGTTGGAATTCTTAACAATGAAAGAGGAATGAACGGTATTCTTAGATGCCACTCTAAGAGGATTCAACACTATCATAGATGCTGAGAAAACAAGAAAAAGATGCATTCACACAAACATGTAAGAGAAATACACAAATTTGCATAAAATGAAACAAGGTAAGGTAAGCAAATTCTATTAATGCAGAGGCAAGGTAATTTTTTATAGTTGCAGGAGTCATAGACTACTATAAGAGAAAAAGATGAGAAGATCCTTTGGAAAACATACAAAATTTGCCTTCATAGTTGAGGCATAACTCAAAATCAAACTAATGATGGAAACCCTAACCCTCATAGGGTTTGGTTACAAAATATTTGTAGGGGAGGAGGAGATCAAATCGAAAGATCTGATGGCATGTTGGAACAACCTCTGCAAGATGTCCTCTTCCTTGGAAAGAGAAAAAATACTTTTTGGTGAAGCAATCTCTATCAACAAGCATGGCCGAGCACACTTGCAGGGACAAAAAGTCTATGTTCTACATTAAAGAGGGCATGGTGGAATCCCAAAGTAGTTGTAGAGGTTGTGCCTGGAGTCAAGAAGGTGATCCCTGGTGGTTGGATGAGAATCTAACCAAGAATGAGGCATCGACTAAGCAGGAAGAATGTCTCAACCATCGGGTCGACAATAACTCGTTTGCAAAAAATTAAATGGTAACGGCTCAGAGGAAGTTCAAAAGCTAGCCGTCAATTTGGAGATCTCATGTGTAGATGGACACACGAGATCTCACCATGAGAGCGCCAGGGGGGCAATGAAATAAAAAATTGCAGCTATTAGATTGGGCTTCAAATGATCATCGACAGTCGTGACTGCGCCATGAGGCAACTGGTCCCACTCCAAAATTATAGAATAACATGATCTTTCAGCCAAATAAAATTCCCCTTTATGTGAAAAATGGTCCCATTGAGCCCACAAAGTTGTCTGCCACTACTCACGTAGCTACTGAGTCATCAGGTCCATAATCCACCCTTCAACCCACTTATCCCGTATGGCCATCCTAGACCTCCACTTTCCCCTACGAGATAACGAGGAAAGTCTTACCCATTATCTGTTATTATCCCGTACTGGCCATCTCTTGTGCTTTTCTTCGGTGCGGGATAAGGAGGAAATCCATCTTCTTACTTCATCTTTGCTATCCCGCATGGTCCCTGAATGTTCATTTTACCCTGTGGGATAACAAGGAAACATATTCCTCATTGGAGTTGTTACCCCGCATGACCAACCTGTTGTCCCTCTCTTTGATGCAGGCTAAGGGGGAAAGCAACAATCACCCCCTAACTTGTTTTCCCTGCACAACCCTTGGCCTCGTATTCTGCTCAGCATGGGATAAAGGGGACCAAATACTCATCTTTGGAACTTCTTACCCCACGTGACCTTTCTCTTTGACCACCTCGCCTTGCGAGATAAGCAAATTGTTTATCATTCTTCTCTCGCATGATGTTGCTTTGCGCCTTTATCTCGGTTTGGGGTAAAGAGGGGGAGCACTATCTTTTCTTGCTTCTTTTATCCTACACGATCCCTTTGATCTCTTCCTTCACCTCGAAAGACAATAGAAAAGCCTTACCAGTAGTTGGATAACACGTTGCAGTAAATAGCTTGATGCAATCAATAACACGCAATGTCGATACAAGATGGCGAATAACACGACGTGTTATTCTCATGAGATGATGATGTTATCGCAAGGCATGGGTCGATAACACTCGTGTTATTAGCCTCTCTAAAAGATAAGGAAGGAGCTAACTCTGCTAAGTGCGATAACACGACATGTTAGCCACACTGACTAACATGATGTATTATTGATTTTAAATTCTCTAAATTGATACCTGCAAGGGGGTTGGCACAAAAATTGCCAACAATCACCTATTCAATCTGTAGTCACATAAATCTGTCCACTTAATTAAATGAATACTTAGTATTTATTTGATTATTTAACCATCAATTAATGAATTAATTAAATTAATATTTAATTAATTCATCTTAACCCTCTTCTCCTATTAATTAAATAAATTATTCAATTTATTTGATTTAATTCACTTAACCAAATTCAGACCATTAATTAAATAAATAAAGCATATTTGTTTAATTAAATCTTCTCTCACATTTAAATAAATTAATATTTATTTAAATCCCCCAAAATCCCACCTCTCACATTTAAATAAATTAACATTTATCTAAATCACCTTTATCCTCTACCCACTTGTATTTTCCTACAAATGCAAGTTGCACAATTATTTTAAATAAATAATTTATTTAAATCACCTTTATCCTCCACCCACTTGTATTTTCCTACAAAAGCAAGTTGCACAACTATTTTAAATAAATTATTTATTTAAAATCCTATTTATCCTCACCCACTTGAAACCTTTAAGGGTTTCCCTTAAAAGTATTCAAACTTGATGGCTTTAAAGTCTTCAAACTTGATGGCTTCCTTCTATAGTCTTCTTAAGACTTTAATGGTTTTCCTTAAAGTCTTCAAGCCTTTAATGGTTTCCCTCAAAGTCTTCAAGCATTTTAATGCTTTATCTTCATTTTTCTCATTTAAATAAATTAATATTTATCCAAATGCAAATTACACCATTTAATTGAAATAAATGATTTTATTTTAATTGAAAATACCAAAATTTCTCCCACTTGCATTTTCCTACAAAATCCACTTGCATGCCTAAACCCCTTCTAGAATTTTCTAATCACTTCTAAATAACCTAACCCTTTCTCTAAACTTTGTCACATTCCTAAGCAAAAGGGAAGTCACTTCTCAAACCCTCAAAGTCTTTGATAACCATTAAAGGCTTTCAACCTTCAACCACTAAATGGCTCAAAGTCTTTGATAACCATTGAAGGCTTTCAACCTTCAACCACTTAATCCCCAAAGTCTCCAATAACCATTAATGGTTACCTCAAACCCTCCCACATGGTTAAAACATTTGTTTTGACTCAACCTCTACCCAACCCAAAGGTCTCATCAGGCCATTAATGCTTTTACCATGATTATCTCTTAATCATTTGCACAAAGGTTTATCCTTGGATTAACTCTTAATCCATTGGGTAATCCTAACTTAGACTTGACCCTTAGCCTTTAGATAACCATGAGGTCTTCTCAGGCCTTTAATGCCTCCAACCTCTTCTCTCAACCCAATCCTATGTTGACACTTGTCACCATTTTATTGGTGCCAATTGTGCACATGGATCCCCAACTTTCAAACTTGGCCCTTGATTAAACCATTCAATCTTAACCCTTCATTTCCCCATTTCTTTTATAAATAGAACCCTTCTCCTCAAGCAAAAAAAGAGAAGCATTAGAGTATTGTTGTTATACTGGCATTAGCATAGAGCTTTCTCATAGCATCACTATCTACACTTGCATAGCATTTGCTTATCATATTCAACTATCTTGAATCTCCATATGGCATCCATGGCTAGTGCTAAAAGCTGAGAGCTACACTCATTTGGGACTTGGAGAGGAGAGGAACAAGGGAGGAGCAACTATGAGCATCTTGATTAGCTATTTTATTCTATGTTTATATGCTTTCTATTTCATGCTTAATATCTCTCTTGATATGCCTGTTTAGGATAATCTTTTGTTGCTAACACTAACGTTTGTTTCTTGTGCTCTTGTGTGTGTTGCCATCAAACAGATTTTCTAATCCCTTTTGCAGAGCATCATTTGGTGAACCCGACGTGAATCCAAACACCAAAAAGATCAATTTTTTTATTTTTTTATTTTTATTTTTTTTTAACCAATAACATGTTTGAATGTTGAAAATGTCACACAGGTTGCGCTTTTGACACTGTTTTGGTGCGTTTGACATTATTTTGGCGCTATTCACCCTATTTCAGTGCTTTTGCCTTCTCTGTCTTTCCCTTTCTTTTAGTGCGTTTGTGTTAAATAGCGCCTCTGTTCAAACGCAGACTAGCGCTATTGTAACAAAACGTTGTACAAATCACCTTGTAACCAAAAAAAAAAAAATTAGGCTTGTAGAAGCCCACCAAATAGGCGGATTTTACTAACTATTTTTCTCTTTTGTGCAGATTTAAATTAGATTAAAAAGTAGATTTATATTTCTTACTAACTTGTTTTTGAAGTTGGTTTTAAAAAAATGAATTCACTTTTTATTTTGGTTTAAAATTAACTTCACATTTCAAATTTGGGCTTTTAAAAAAAAGAATCACACATTTGTTTGGGGCTCTTAAAAATAATTTCATTGTTCCAAGGTAAAAAGAACCACAAACTTATACAAAACAACTTTATTTCTTGCAAGTTAGGAAACAAACTTCGTTTTGGTGCTTAAAATCAACAAAACAAAATTTATTTTCTTGCATCAACTTAAAAGAAATTTACAATCAACACTTTGTTTTGGGGGCAATCTAAAAAGAACAAGACATTTTTCCTTCAAGCTCAAACACAATTTTACTTCAAGCAAGACGTGTTTTCAATTCAGTTGACTAGAATTTCAAAGTTCCTAGTTTACAAAATACAATTGCCTTTGAACACCATGATTGTTGGAGCAACATCTCCAAATAGATAGAAAATCATTGCGATGACAAGTTAAAAGGAACGAGTGAATTTTGTGTTTGGTACACCTGTGCAAAAGAGTTGGTCGAGTGGTCCTACTTCTAACACACACTATCCTCTCCCTTGGCTCTCGTGGTCCTAGGTGCAAGAGAAAAGTGTTAGTAACACTCAAAATTTCTATCTTTTTAAGAGAGGCCTGCCAAGGGATCGATACTCTTGGGAATGACCTCGAGTGGTAAATCCTTCGAGCCGCTATAGAAATCAGGTGAGAGCGAAAGCTGTAGCCTTGGGTATAGTTGTTCCTACAGTGTAACTGGCCGAAAGGACAAATGGGCCCCACCACCAGTTACAAGGCTCTTAAGTGAGTCACTGCAGAATGAACTTATGTCCAAAAACATCGAACATGACTAAACACCTTTAAGTAGTAGCCCACCCGTTCTATTGATTGAGAATATTTGCGATATAATTTAGTGCAAGAGCATAGATGGTTTTGCTCCTAAGATACTCACCATACATATTTCCTTGAGTAGAAACATAGCTTTTTGAAAAGTCACTTGTGGCTTGATAAAAGTGGTGACTCCCCCATCATAGGGATCATCTATTTGTTATGCTCGTGCAAGACTTAGTATATCACATCCTTACCTGCCACGGCGGGATTCATAAGGTTTGTAGTACCAAAGTCGAAGAAATATCAAGATGTGGGCTAAATTTATCACAACTGGCCATTTGACCTTAGGGATAAAAGTGTTTGAAATGTGTTCGTTTTAAAGACCAAGTGCAAATTGAGCCGACTTCAGGCTTTGGAAATACACCTTAAAATACATCTAAAGGAAGGGTCATATATAAAAGTCCAAGGATTGGGTTGATCTAGACCCATACTCATTTGTGCCTTTGAGGCAACATTCTTGTGTTTGTGTGCTTGCTTTGTTTTCTTGTCAAAGAAAAATCAGAAAATCACTTCCCAAAAACAAAGTATTCATCCAACCAAACATCTGTCAAAACAACCAAAAACATCAAAAACAAGGTACAAACAATAAAAAGTCAAATTTTATGACCATTCTTCACATCTTGCGAAAGAAGAAGCGTCATCAGAATATCAACTTGAAAAGAAGACCATTGAGCTCAAAGGCTTTGATCAAAAGGAGGAAATTCTTCTATATAAATAGACAAATCTTTGTCTCACATAGAGTCTTTCTGCGTCACATGCGTCTCTACCTTCAAGGAAAAACAAACGAATTTGATTCTGAATCATTGAACCGCAGAGCTTTTATGCAATATAGAGCTCTAAGTTATCACAAAAACCAAGGAGGAAAAATTAATCCCAACTTCTTCCCAAACGTCTGTATCACATACAACACAGCTCGAGAAATACCACCAACACCCGAAAGGGAAGAGGTAGAGTTTGTCCCATTTGTAATACAAAGTTTTTATTGAAGTTGAAAACATTTCATCCATTATCTCACTCATACATCATCACTTCATCATCAATCCATTCCAACTCTCAAAACATTAAGAGGTTCTTGCTCCAAGTTCTCTTTTTAGATATTGCTTGAATCAAACGCATCACATCACTTTTTAGATTGTTTCTACATCTAGGATAAGCTCATCCTAAGAGACACATCTATGCAGGTTAAAACTAGTTCATGAGTGAATCCTCTCATTACTAGGTAGTTAAATTTGTAACACATCTCAGATTTCTCTACACCTTATCACATCCAACCTTATCAAAACAAGCAAGCAATTCAAAGAAGGAATTTTGGTTACATCTACCTTAAAAGTGCTAGAGATCTACATGCAACACAAATCACCAACCATCAATCTTTCATTTCATCAAACAACTCATCATCATCTTCAATCAACTTCAACAAAAGCTTGCAAGCAAAATGGCTCAAACCCGATCACAGTCCAGGCAACGAGAAATAGAAAGGGAAGAAGAAGAAGAGGAAAATCTCCGTGAATTTCAAGAAGCACTTGGAAGAAATGCAGATGACGAAAACCCAAGTACTCCCACTCCTGCAACAATAGAAAGGGCTCAGCATAACCCTCTCTTTAACAGACTTTTTGACGAAATACTCAGGAGCAATGCGGATGCTCACTTCTTAAGACTCACTCAAGAAGGAGCAAAACTCCCCTCTGACTTTGATCTTGCCCAATTAAGACAAGCATCAGAAAGACAAAGTCGCCATGAAGAGGAAAGAGGTAGAGATCCCATCAGATATAACATTCCTCGAGGTAACCCACCACCTCCTCCTCCAAATGAAATGGAGATGTTGCGGCAACAAGTCGAGAATCTCGCCCAACAGCTTCATAGTGGTGTCAAGACTAACCAATTCTCACTCAATGACATCTGTCCCTATCCTTTTGATAGGAATCTTTACATGCCACCATTTCCACGAGGATTCGAAACACCCAAATTTGAAAAATATAGAGGAAAGGGGGATCCCCGCGATCATGTCCAAGAATTTCATTCTGCTTGTCTTGAAGTAGCATATGAAGACACATACCTAATGCGCCTTTTTCCCCAAAGCTTGGGAGGAACAACCACATCATGGTTTTCCCAACTACCAGGTGGCATTAGAACATTTGAGGAACTTATCCAAAAATTCCTCGCTCATTACTCTCATAACATTGAACGTGACATCACCATGGTTGATTTGTGCAACACCAAACAAAAACCAGATGAACTATTCTCAATATTCCTGCAACGATGGCGCCAAATGTCTAGCAGACGTTCTCTTCAGTTACCTGAACGAGAACTAGTGGAAATATTCATTTCCAACTTAAACGAAGAAATGGAATTTCACCTAGATGTCAAAGACATAGACTCATTTAATGATATGATCACCAAGGGTTTAAAATGTGAACGGGAACTCATCAAGAAAGGACTCATCAAAATCTTTAATGAACCAAAAGATGGTCCTCGCCCACGCTTCAATAGTGATAAACCAAGATTCTGGAATAAAAACAAGAATATCGTCAACGATGGAGTTGTGGATGCCCGGACTATCCAAAATGCACAACCTGTGGTTCGATTTGCAGGACAGAATCCTCCACCTCAAAACACCACAAATGTTCCTTCTAATCAAGGTCGCATCACATCTCACGATGAACCAAGACCTCATCAGCAAAAACAAAAATGCACATACACTCCCTTAGGGGAACCCATTGAAACAGTGTTGCGACAACTCATTTCTCAAAATTTGGTCACTCTACCTAAGCTATCAAACTATGAGCCTCAGGTCAAACTGGCATGGTGGAGAGATACCAAACACTATGAATTCCATCAAGGAAGAGGACACAAGACAAGTAATTGTCACCGATTGAAAGATCTCATTCAGGATCTTATTGATCGAGGAGAAATTAAAATTGAAGGACATAACCCAAAAACAACCAATAATGATCATCTGATGTTCAAAAATCCACTTCCATCACAAGATCAAAGGGATCCTTCCACTTCCAGACGAGGCACTGATACCACTGATTATACGCAGGCTGCGTATAATTACACTGTAAATCATCTGTATGATGCCAATGAACAAGTTGCAACTATAACCTTCAAAAATCCCAACTCAAATTGCAATGTTGTTACGCGTCGCGGCAAAGTTACCATAAAGGCAGCTCCACAAGGCACCACCTCCATCCCAAAGCAGTACAATCTTGTGGAACAATTAAACAAAACCCCTGCGCTTATATCCATTTTAGAGCTTTTGCGTCTATCACCATCTCATAAAACTATCTTGGATCAAGCACTCCAAGAGGTGTCAGTCCCTGCAAATCTAAATACAGACCAATTTCAAGCCATGGTTGGAAATCTAAAGTCCTCACCTTGTCTCACTTTTTCCGAAAGTGACAACTCTTCCTTCCAGCAACCTCATAATGCCTCACTCCACATCGAAGGATTTATTAACCAGCATAGGATCAAGCGAGTCTTGATCGATAATGGAGCAGGCCTGAATATTTGCACATTGCAGTTGGTCACAGCATTGGGATATGCAGTAGAATCAGTGGATCCTCGTCAGAAGATCACAATCAAAGCCTATGACGATGTGGAGCGTTCATCCAAAGGAGCTGTGGTACAACCAATCCGAGTGGGCCCCGTGGTAAAGCACATCATTTGTCAGGTTCTGGACCTTCCTCTGCCATACAATCTATTATTAGGGAGACCTTGGATACATGCCATGCAAGTCGTTCCATCTACCTACCATCAATGTATCAAGTTCCCACATAATGGTGTAGAGATCAAAATTTTGGGCGATGCAAACCCCTTTGCATTTTGCCATAATATCAGCCATCAACCAGAGATTATTGTTCCTAATAATAGAGAAGCCGTTTCCTCCACATCATATATAAGTCCAGCCTCTCTTGCCAGTTCGAACACCACTATACCAAAGCAAGAAAAGCTTAAGATGAAAATAGCAGAGGAAGGTCCCGGGGAATACAACTTGAGTCAACTCTTTTGTGTGGGACAAATGCCCACTTCAACTCGAACACATGGTAAACCACAACAGTTACTCCAGCAACCACTAAACATGCCTGCATGTGCTTTGACGCCTTTCATCCTTGGAAAGAGTCAAGAAGAAGAAACCCAAGATGAGGACTTAGCAGACTGGATCTATAAAGATCCCATCACCACTAATATACCGCAAGTTAGACTTCCTACAGATCAGTATGGCAAAGGTCTCCTCATTATGCAAAGAATGGGGTATGATGGTCAGAGTGCTTTGGGATATTGCAAACAAGGACGACATGAACCTCTGCTATCGAAATTAAAGCCCAAAGGTAACACAGGCCTAGGCTTTGAAAAAGAGATCTTTCCTAAGCTCATATTCAAAGGAAAACCCAACAAACCATTTTGTCCACCTACTGCAAAGAGGACACCTTTCATAATCAAAACACCATCAAGCACCATCCCAACTGCCCCATCGAGGCTCAAAACCCCAACACAACCATCTACAATACCAATCATCCCACCAATCAAACCAGTAATCCCACTCACAGTAGCCATTACATCCATAGTACCATTAGCAGAAACAACTATATCAGAACCCACAACAGCATCTATGGTACCAACAGTTCCCGCAGAAGCCACTAAGTCAACACTACCGATACTTCCTATAATAGATTCCTTGATCCCCCTCAATCGCCCTGCAGCACTGATCATTACAAAGGTACGTCAACCAATCACACCTGCAGTATTTAACTCAAAGAACATCCCAGTATGGTACAGTAATCGGATGTTAGAAAGTGATTCAGAGACCGACTCACATGAGTGGGAATTTGATTCGGTACAGCTTAATACTTCAGATGAGGAAGACACATCACCACCTCTACCACGCAAAGACATCCCTGTTTACGGAGAAGCACAGATAAAGACCACTTGGGTTCCTGAACTGGAAACATCTTCCACAGAACCTATGTCTCATCCTACGCCTGATTCTGATAGGGAGAGTACCATTAACGACCTTCACCATAATGTCTTAACCCTCACTGATACATCTAACACACTTAACCTAATCGATGAAGTAATGCCCATTATCCACCCTGAACTCATCGAATGGAACCAACCAAATCCCCCATGTCTTGACTTCTTCCAAAACGATGAGGCTATCATTGACTTTTTGGAATTAAGGGATAACCTACCAAGCGGGGATCACAAAGCTGGATTCGCCATCGAACTTAATAGCGCAGCATACTTTGAGGCGGATGCCAAACCTTTCAGCTGCAAAAATATAACAATAAAACATGGATCTTCTAGTGAAAACCACACTGTGGCACTGTTTGATCCGACAAAAGTAAAAAGAAAGAGCGTATCCAATGGTGAAAACCTCTCCGAGGCGCCTGAGGATGAAGGGTTTGACATTCTCCCTGATAGTACACAACAGGAATGATCAACAATTCTCATCGAGGAAACCAAAGAGTATAATTTGGGGACTCCTGAAAATCCACATATCATACATCTGGCATCTCTTCTCACTCAAAAGGAACAGCCTAAATTTATAGAGTTCTTCCAGAAGCGTCAGATCAACTTTGCATGGTCATATGCAGACATGCCTGGGCTTGATCCTGATTTAGTCATGCATCACCTCACCATCGCAGAAGGAGCCAAACCTGTCAAGCAGAAGCTTCGTAAGATGCATCCTCAGATTGCAGTGCTAGTCAAAACAGAACTCAAGAAACTCCTAGATGTTGGTTTCATTAGACCAATTGATTATGCAGAATGGATATCCAACATTGTTCCTGTTGGCAAACCAAAAGGGGGCATCCGTATTTGTACTGACTTCAGAGATCTAAATAAGGCATGTCCTAAGGATGACTTCCCCCTTCCCAATATTGACATTATAGTGGATCTAACAGCAGGACACGCCATGCTTTCACTCATGGATGGCTTTTCAGGATACAATCAGATAAAGATCGCACCAGAAGATCAACATAAGACAGCCTTCACCTGTCCATGGGGCACATATTGCTGGAATGTAATGCCTTTCGGTCTCAAGAATGCAGGAGCAACCTATCAAAGAGCAATGACCACCATCTTCCATGACATGATGCATACCATGATGGAAGATTATGTTGATGACTTACTAGCAAAATCACTCACCAGAGAAGGGCATCTCCACATCTTAGATAAAATCTTTGATAGACTGGAACAATACCATGTTCGACTCAACCCAAAGAAATGTGTCTTTGGAGTAACCTCCGGGAAGCTTCTAGGATACATTGTCTCAAGCAAAGGTATTGAGGTCGACCCAGCAAAGGTAAAAGCAATCATGGACATGCCACCTCCAAAGAATATCAGTCAGCTAAGGACATTACAAGGACGACTTCAATCCATCCGAAGATTCATTGCACAATTGGCTGATAAATGTCACCCATTCACACACCTACTACACAAGAACATCCGCTTTCAGTGGGATGCCCGATGCCAACAAGCATTTCAGACGCTTAAAGACTATCTCATGAATCCACCATTGTTGATGCCACCAGATCCAAGTAGACCATTGTTACTCTATATCTTGGCAACAAGTACAGCATTGGGTGTACTACTGGCACAACATAATGCAGAAGGCAAATAGTGTGCTGTATACTACATCTCTCGCACACTGGTGGGCTATGAACTCAATTACACACCTATTGAGCGAGCTTGCCTAGCAGTAATCCTAGCAGCTACTAAATTGAGGCACTATTTGTTGACACATAAGGTACAGCTCATTGCAAAGATTGATCCACTCAAGTATTTACTCAGCAAAGCAGCATTGACAGGCCGCTTGGCCAAATGGGTGATGATTCTAAGTGAATTTGACATTGAGTATGTAGACCGTAAAGCTATCAAAGGGCAGGTCATTGCAGATCAGTTGGCCAATGCACCACTCATAGGTGATCATCCTCTCATTTCCAATTTTCCAGATGAAGAGATATTCATGATCACAACAACACAACCATGGAAACTATATTTTGATGGTTCATATACTAGGCACGGCTCGGGGGCAGGCATTCTGTTTATCACACCCCAAGGTGACAGTATCCCGAAGTCTTACAGGCTCGCATTTCCATGCACAAACAACATAGCAGAGTATGAGGCCTTGATCACAGGACTCGGGTTAGCCGTACAATGGAAATTACAAGAACTGCAAGTATATGGCGACTCACAACTGGTCATTTGACAAGCAACCGATGAATATCAGACTAAAGATGATAAACTCATGCCATATAAGCAAATGGTAGACAGTCTAAAGGCATCATTTACTACTATCACTTTTGAGCAGATACCAAGAGATCAGAATCGAGCTACTGACGCCATGGCTACCATTGCATCTCTACTAGATCTTCCACAAAATTCCACACGCTACGAGTTCTTGGTAGAACAGCTTTGGATCCCCGCTTATGATATCCCTGAATCTGAGATGATATGTCACCTTGTCGGTTCTGAATCCCCATGGTACGGTGAGTTCTACACCTATCTCCGCGATCACACCCTTCCTCCCAACCAATCAAATAACCAACGTAAAACCTTCATTTGCCAAACTGCTCGATATACCATTATTGTCGAAACCCTATACCGACGCGGTCTTGATGGTACTCTCCTTCGATGTCTGGAACAAGGTGAGATAACAAAGGCTTTGGAAGAGGTACATGAAAGAATTTGTGGGACTCATTCAAGTGGTCCATCACTCGCCAAGAAACTCATGCGAGCTAGATATTATTGGCCATCTATGGAAAAGGATTCTTACTACTTTGTCAGAAAATGCAAGAAATGTCAAATTCATGGCGACCTGATACATGCACCGGCCCAGGAACTGCAACCAATCACAACACCATGGCCTTTCTGTCAATGGGGCCTTGACCTTGTGGGTAAGATTCATCCATCTTCATCCAATGGCCACAAATTCATTATTACCGCCACCGAATATTTCACAAAGTGGATCGAAGCTGTTCCACTTACCCAAGTCACCGGCAAGCAGATCGCCTCATTCATCCTCAACTACATCATCTGTCGGTATGGTGTGCCCATGTCCATCATCACAGATAATGGTCTTCCTTTCAAAAATCAGGATGTCCACGAACTTTGTGAGAAATTTCATATCCAACACCGCTTTTCCACTCCCTATTACCCACAAGGCAATGGTCAGGCCGAAGCATCCAATAAAAACATATTGAGGATCCTAAAGAAAACAATCAATGATGTCAGTCGTGATTGGCATGTTCAACTCAATCCAGTGCTATGGGCATATCAAACTAGCATTCGAACCCCTATAGGTGCAACTCCTTATTCGTTGGTCTATGGTGCAGAAGCTATCTTACCTATTGAAGTCGAGATCCCATCACTACGGGTTTCCTTGCACAATCTCATCGATGATGAAGCCTACAGAGTATCCCATCTTCAGGACTTGGAGCTACTTGATGAGAAGCGACAAGCTACATACAATCACCTCAAAGCCTATCAGCAGCGCATGAGCAGAAGCTACAATCACCAAGTTAGACCTCGTACATTTGAGGTAGGTGATCTTGTTCTACGAGAGAATCCTTGCAACCAACTAAACCGAGAACATCAGGGCAAGTTTGAATCAAACTGGTTGGGCCCATATGTTGTCACTACTGTGTTCGGGTCTGGGGCATATCAATTGGCTACATCAGAAGGAGAACCGCTTGCAGATCCAATCAACAACATGCACCTCAAATGGTTTTATACCTAAGCTGTACAGAGCATCAGGCTCCCCTACATACCAGAAAATACCCAAAAACATTCAGAAAAATGTCCTGAAGAAAATACAAAAACATTAAAAAAAGTAAAGAAAAATCATGCATCCAAACGGTGAACAACCACTCCGGTGGCACCTTGGGTAAGTACGATGGTGAAAACCTGGAAAATAGGCGCCACTCGTAAAGGCTATGGCTCCATTGTCTTTCAGACTTGTTGCGATCACATCTACTTCATACATACATCCATCCATCCATCCAAAAAACATGGCTTGTTATTCCTCTGCAATTATGATAGTACTCCATACATCTTGCATCCCGCTTTTTCATAGTCATGTCTAAAACTGGGGGCAATGCCCTTAACCTATTGATGGAAGTGGATTCTACATTGTATTATGATTCATTAAGTTCTTCATTCAAGCAATCGTCAAAATACCAAAAACATTCAAAAATATCTCGCAAAAATACCAAAAACATTCAAAACAATTCAAAATCCAAAAACATCGACAAAACCATTGAAAAATCACACAAAAACATGGCAACACCTTGTACATACCCATCCATGCAGATACCAAAATAAACATTGACAAACTACTCACACAATGACCATTTACCAATCAACCACACAATCAACATCAACAATCAAATTGTCTTCAACAAGGATGCATCCTTCCTTACCAAAACAAAGACAAGATGACATTTTCTTTGACAAGAAAATTTTGTTTATGCTATCAAATACTTGGTTGATTTATGGTCTAGTAATTTATATCAGGTTCCTACGACATTGTTTGTGTATCTTCGACACATTATTCCGATGAAGTTCTAGGGCATGTACTAATGGTGTCTACGTGGGAAGTTCACTAAGCTATGTGATCATAGGCAAAAATATAGTCATAGATCACTACGGCTTGCTGACTACAGCGTATACCTCGACCATATGGGCATGCACCATTACCAAGGATCCTTATTCTTTATTCTTTATATATATATATATTGTTTGTTTGCAGGTACAATGCTCTTCCTTTGGTTCTTCCTACCTCATCCAAACTGGTAAAGGTTTTTATCTCTTAGTATGGTATGCACTTGTCTCAGGATATGATCAGCCTAAGATCAAGGAGGACGATCCAAGTCATGCATAAACAGAGATAATCCTTGTCTGTTCCGCAAGCAATACTCTAGTCAACTTGATCCATTATATCAAGTTGCTTGTATTAACTTGCTATATCAAAATTCATGTAAGAAATACTCTGGTCATCTTGAATCTTTATGTCAAGTTGCTTGTATTTTCTTACAACATTTTAAAGCTCAATGATGAAAAATAAAGCACCATGGATCATCATTCCATCTCATTTGTATATATTGCATTCCATCCATCCATACATTCATAAATAGCTGCATATCATTCATACATAGTAATGACAATGGATACTCTATTTTCCTCTTCTTCCATAGGAATGTAATAGGTCCTCCATTTCTTCTATTTAACATTGAACTCCCCCCCCACCCTCCCCATCTCAACAATCAGCATCACATACCCTACATCGTGTCCCAATCAACCTAATCAAGCCACGTTCATCACCATCCATCTCTAAATAAGAGGGATTGTGTTTCCTATCCTAAGTCATCCAATAAGTCAAGAAAGTTACTCTATCTGCACAGATACATCGACTCACACACACCTAGACTATCAACAGATACTCTGATCAAGTATCTTCGGGTCTCAACAGGTAATCGATTATGGTAATCCTAGACTACATCAGGCATTTATCACAATGACCTAGTCTCAACGGGGTTGCCATGATTCCCCACAACCATCCATCACACGCACACACTATCAATTGATCAACCAATCAAACACAATCCAACAGACAATTACATCAATTGTCTAAGTCTCAACGAGTATTTTGCTTCATATACCTTGACTTCATCGGGCAATTACATCAATTGTCTAAGTCACATCAGGTCACTTTGATTCACTTACTCAGACTTTATCATGTCCAAGCGACCAACTGACATCAACTGTCACGCTTTGACTTGACCGGGGCAATTAAACCGATTGCACCAGATTGTCCAACCAATTTTGATCAATTGTATAGCATCAATCCAAACCCCACACTACATCTGCTATGTATCTCTTGCATGACCTCAGGGTACCCACTGGCTTGTTGTTTCTTCATATTCACTCCATTTTCTCTCATTCTTTCATCATTAGTTCTAATTTCTTCTATTCTACATCCCCTCCACTTTTCATTCTTTTTCGAGAGACCGCCCGATTTTTCAAAAAATAAAAATAAAAATTCAGCCCATCTCTCAAGGGGGCATACCACCCATTAAATTTACATTTTATGGGGCATTTCTTCACACCTATTTTTCTTTCTTTGAAACGACGCGATAAACTGCACCATCTCAAAGAGGGGCAAATATAGTCACATAAATCTGTCCACTTAATTAAATGAATACTTAGTATTTATTTGATTATTTAACCATCAATTAATGAATTAATTAAATTAATATTTAATTAATTCATCTTAACCCTCTTCTCCTATTAATTAAATAAATTATTTGATTTGTTTGATTTAATTCACTTAACCAAATTCAGACCATTAATTAAATAAATAAATCATATTTGTTTAATTAAATCTTCTCTCACATTTAAATAAATTAATATTTATTTAAATCCCCCAAAATCCCACCTCTCACATTTAAATAAATTAACATTTATTTAAATCACCTTTATCCTCTACCCACTTGTATTTTCCTACAAATGCAAGTTGCACAATTATTTTAAATAAATAATTTATTTAAATCACCTTTATCCTCCACCCACTTGTATTTTCCTACAAAAGCAAGTTGCACAATTATTTTAAATAAATAATTTATTTAAAACACCTTTATCCTCCACCCACTTGTATTTTCCTACAAAAGCAAGTTGCACAACTATTTTAAATAAATTATTTATTTAAAATCCTATTTATCCTCACCCACTTGAAACTTTTAATGGTTTCCCTTAAAAGTATTCAAACTTGATGGCTTTAAAGTCTTCAAACTTGATGGTTTCGTTCTATAGTCTTCTTAAGACTTTAATGGTTTTCCTTAAAGTCTTCAAGCCTTTAATGGTTTCCCTCAAAGTCTTCAAGCATTTTAATGCTTTATCTTCATTTTTCTCATTTAAATAAATTAATATTTATTTGAATATTTATCCAAATGCAAATTACACCATTTAATTGAAATAAATGATTTTATTTTAATTGAAAATACCAAAATTTCTCCCACTTGCATTTTCCTACAAAATCCACTTGCATGCCTAAACCCCTTCTAGAATTTTCTAATCACTTCTAAATAACCTAATCCTTTCTCTAAACTTTGTCACATTCCTAAGCAAAAGGGAAGTCACTTCTCAAACCCTCAAAGTCTTTGATAACCATTAAAGGCTTTCAACCTTCAACCACTAAATGGCTCAAAGTCTTTGATAACCATTGAAGGCTTTCAACCTTCAACCACTAAATGGCTCAAAGTCTTTGATAACCATTGAAGGCTTTCAACCTTCAACCACTTAATCCCCAAAGTCTCCAATAACCATTAATGGTTACCTCAAACCCTCCCACATGGTTAAAACATTTGTTTTGACTCAACCTCTACCCAACCCAAAGGTCTCATCAGGCCATTAATGCTTTGACCATGATTATCTCTTAATCATTTGTACAAAGGTTTATCCTTGGATTAACTCTTAATCCATTGGGTAATCCTAACTTAGACTTGACCCTTAGCCTTTAGATAACCATGAGGTCTTCTCAGGCCTTTAATGCCTCCAACCTCTTCTCTCAACCCAATCCTATGTTGACACTTGTCACCATTTTATTGGTGCCAATTGTGCACATGGATCCCCAACTTTCAAACTTGGCCCTTGATTAAACCATTCAATCTTAACCCTTCATTTCCCCATTTCTTCTATAAATAGAACCCTTCTCCTCAAGCAAAAAAAGAGAAGCATTAGAGTATTGTTGTTATACTGGCATTAGCATAGAGCTTTCTCATAGCATCACTATCTACACTTGCATAGCATTTGCTTATCATATTCAACTATCTTGAATCTCCATATGGCATCCATGGCTAGTGCTAAAAGCTGAGAGCTACACTCATTTGGGACTTGGAGAGGAGCAACTATGAGCATCTTGATTAGCTATTTTATTCTATGTTTATATGCTTTCTATTTCATGCTTAATATCTCTCTTGATATGCCTGTTTAGGATAATCTTTTGTTGCTAACACTAACGTTTGTTTCTTGTGCTCTTGTGTGTGTTGCCATCAAACAGATTTTCTAATCCTTTTTGCAGAGCATCACAATCTATTCAGTATCAATTCGATCAATTGAGTTCTATCTCCCAATCAATTCAGTTCAACTATCAATTAGCATGTGAGCTCACTTGAGTTCCACCTCTCAAGCAATCTCCTCCAAAAAATACAAATTCAACATCAATTCTCCAATTTCAACAATCACAAACTTCAATTATTTATGCCATTTATAGGTTAGCAACACAATATCTGAGAGCCGGCATTACTCAAGGAAGAGAAGGATAATGGAAGCAATTTTCATTTGTGCAATAAGGGTTTTTGATTGATTTATTTTTTAACCTTGTTGTTTTGAATGCTTACTTTCATTGATATTTATTAGAATTCATTAATTAGATAGGATTTGTGATTTCCTATTATTCTAGTTAGCTATGGTAAATTTTACTGATAAACATTTGGTGAACCTGATGTGAACTCACACCTCTCTTTTAAATTCATATTTTAGAGGTTTTCTGATCTTAATTGATTTTTTATTTAAAAATTTAAAGACTAACATTGTGTAGATCAAGTTCTAGGAAAGACTGTAGGTTGTTCAAATATTTTATCATATCTTCCAGATGATTGGGAATTTCTCCATGATTTTTCTACTGTAGGTTAATGACCATATCATGAATCTATAGTCCAAGAATCTACCATAGATCATCATTTTTGAGCGAGATATGGCAGTTTCAATATTTTTCATAAATATTTGATTTTTGGAGCAAATAAACTAATTTCTCTGAGATTTTTTAATAACAGATTAAAAATCACACGACGCGCCTACAGTAAAAAATTAAAACCTGTAGCATCTATTATATTTTTAATTTTTTTCACAAATTCTAAATTATGGGCACAAATAAAATAATTTTTCTAAAATTCTTACATTTTTGGAAAAATCTTAAAATTTCACAGGGGGTATATTCTTTACAATTTTGATTTTGATGTCAAATAATCAATGTAAAGCTAGATCTTTAAAGATTCATGTTTATCCATAAATCTACTCTCCAAGATGAAAATTAATATCTTTTTTATAATTCTTACATTTTTGGAAAGCTCTCAGAAATTCATCAAAGGTATCTTCTTTGTAATTTTATTGTTGGGTTGAAAATATTACAAAGTACCAAAAAAAAATCAAATCTTCTTTAACTAGGTACTATAGGCACAACAATTGGAAACAAATCTATGTGGTAAATTTTGAAGGTAAAATCCTGAGTTTTATTTTCTTTAATTCCATTTTATATGATTTTTTGTGTTACTAATCTTTTATTTTCAACATGTGGCATTCGTGGGACCAAGACTTCAATTAAAATACTGACTTGTGTGATTGCAGGATCTTTCGTAGTTTTTAATTCACACTTCATTTAGTGCTTTAAAATGGACATGCATGCAATTCACACTTCATCTTTGGTGCTTTAAAATAGACATGCATGCAATTCACACTTCATCTTTGATTCTTTAAATGGACATGCATGAAATTCACACTTCATTTGTGGTACTTTAAAATGGACATGCATGCAATTCACACTTCAATTTGGGCTTAAAATTGGACATGAATTTGTCTTATGCTTATCTTAGCTCACACATTGCGATTTTTAAAGGGATTAAATTACTATTCACTATATTTGGAGCATTTTCTTAATCTGTAGGGTGGACCCACTATTGCATTGAGTACCTTTCCACCCACCTTCGGGGTCTTTGGAGAGAGGAAAAGGTGATAATGTCACCCGCTTTTTCTTTTTGTAGTAGAGGGATATCTTTGACTGGGGATTTCATCAACTCACAAGGATATTTCAAATTGGGATGCATTGGGGATATCATCTCTCCTAGCATACTCTTGAGCAGGTTTTTCGAGCTTCTATATAAATATATTGGTCAGGCGGCTGGAGTGTTGAGTGAATTCGACATATGTGGAGGTCTTCTCTACACTGATAAAATCAACTAAATCCTTAAGTGGCTTACTTTGATAATCTGTTGTTCGATCGGGACCCCTCAAAATTTTACTATGAACCAATCTAGTTGCCCAAATCCTTACATTGAATGATTCAAGGTGTGTGGATCATAACCCATTGATACCTCTCATGTACCCTTCTTAATGAGACAAAGATTCCTTGGTGATAAGATCTTCGGATCTTCGGCATAAGAAAAATTGGCATGCTCGAGAAGTGTGTGCCATGGAATGGAGCCAGTGGTGCCAGATTCTTTATCTGTTCATTTTACTTGGGTATTTCGTAGAGGCTCCATTGAATGGTTTCCAATTTCCAACCTAAACGTGTATTTTCAAAGCTCTATTAATCGTTAATGTTTTGACCAGTAAAACATCTATCAAATATGGGCTAATTTAGGCCCTACCTTACATAACTCTAGTTTTTAGAGTGTGTCAAAACAAGTCCATTTGCCCTATTGACTTTGCAATATGTATGTCATGTTTTCAGAATCTCTTGAAACAAATATTTTTCCTAAAACAAGACCATAGAAACAACAAAGCTCACCCAAAAAATCAAACTTGAAAACAAGGTCCTCACTTCAAAACAAAAACATCTTATCTTTTGTGATCATATATTTGCCTAGAGTCCATAGTCATTGTATAGTCCTTGCATAGTCCTCATATTATAATCAAGTCTCAAAAGTCCTTACATAGTCCTCATATTAGAATCAAGTCTCAAAAGTCCTTGCATAGTCCTTATTTTGCACTTGCATTATCATAGGATCAAGTCCAAACATCTACTTAAAAAATTTTGAGCTCATAAGGTCCTCATATCAACCATCAATCAAACTAAGTGCCCTTACTCATCAGTCTACTATAGAGTATCATCAGTCAACATTTCAACCTGGGTCAATAAAAATCCTCAATATCTCTTTCATAGTGTCATCAATTTGGTCCTTCGATTTTGCAAATTTCCTATTTCACATTTGTCCTGGTCCAAACCTGCATCCGACTACTAAAACCAATGCCTCTATGGTCAATTAGAATCCATCAACTAGTGTCCAAATAATTTCAAACCTTATGATTAATTAAGCTCTTATAATCTATAGGTGCATCTAGTTCATCTTTTTAGAGTCGTCTTAAATTTCAAAAAAATCAAAAAAAACATAGGTGCATTTTAGCTGCATTATCATCCAAAATCTCTAAAATCAAAACAATCTGTCAAAACCAACTCCAAAGAATATAATTCTTATCATGCCAAAGTGTTGAATCTTTCCAAGGATCCTCTATACATATCCAAATTCCTACCTCGTGTCAAGAGGATAATCCAAAGTCAGAAGAAATGAGTTATTAAGTAAATCAAGATCAAGAACAAACCATTCCATCCTACCCATTTTTTTTATCAAGA
The DNA here is from genome assembly GCF_030272615.1 of Cryptomeria japonica. Taxonomy (NCBI): domain Eukaryota; kingdom Viridiplantae; phylum Streptophyta; class Pinopsida; order Cupressales; family Cupressaceae; genus Cryptomeria; species Cryptomeria japonica. Next base: position 623,955,367 of record NC_081411.1, read on the forward strand.
TCCCACCTACCAAGAATCTTATGATGATCCCCTCATCCTTTTTTATTCCACCCAAGATGATTCCCTTCCACTTCAAGAGAAAAATATCCTTTCAAATTAAATTCAACACACACCTCCTAAGCAAGATCATGATATCACTTCCATCTCCTTCAATGATCCAATTCAAAATAAAGAGAAGAGCATAAACTCCAATGATCCTATCACATGTCAAGATCATAGATTCCCTTCAAATCCATGTCATAATCCTCCTAATCTTACACGAGATCCCATCACCCAGGCTATCAAACCTATTCATGCACCAATTGCCTATCAAATGGGTTCCTTCACTTTCATCCAAGCTGTTCTACTTCATGATCATGTCATTCCTTCCATACCATGTCCTCTTCAAAATAGACTCATGTCTTGCGCTAAATTACACATCCCTCTATCTAAATCCAAGCATATGCAGTCCTTATCCTTCAAATCTCTTTTGGGTCCTTTTCTTCCAAAGTCAAAGCCTTCCTTCCTTCTATCCATCTTAGGACCCTACGTCCCTCCATCCACTATTTATATGATCCCTAGCTCACAATTCAATTACCCTATCATTAATCAAAATCAACAAAGGCACACATCTGTTAGAACCTTTCAACCATATACCTACATCAACCCATCCAAAAGACCTATGTATCATTCCTACTCATCCATGAATCCCATTCCCTTTGGAAGAAATTTGGTTACCAAGAATAAATTCCACAAGTCCAAAAATCCACATACATCCAAATATCAACATTTTCCATCTGAAAGACATGGAAAAATGAAGAAAAATCTGATCCAAAAGAAAAATCCAATATCCAAAACGCTGCAAAGGCCCATTATGAGAAAATAAAAATAAAAAACTATGTGGGTTCCTAAATTTCTCATAAAAGCAATGCGTTCTAAAGAACCAAAAACAAAAGAAAAAGAAAAATCAATGTGGATTCCCATAAAAATGTTGCATCCCAAAGAAAAAACAAAATTTGCATCTAGACTTGTTGTTCCAAAATCTTACTTTAATCATCCATCTACGCATATCCCACTTTATAAATCTATTCTTCCTTGATCCATTTTGGGTCCTTATGTCCCAAATTCTATATTCACTCCTCCATCAAAATTTCAAAATTCAAAATCCACTTGAACTCTAGCACTCCACCACCTCTCAAGGTGTGTACCAACATTGATCTCGAAAAAAATTTCATCCATCCTTGCACAAATCTTCCAACATCCTATCTATTATCCAGCACCTATTTTCCATCCTTTCATCCCTCCCATTCAATCCTTTGCATAAATCCTCCATTTCTGAAAAAGGGGTATGTGTCATTTTGTCACACGCTCACCCACACTCAATCTTATGGTCAGCCCATTTCCTAGATATATTCATGAAATGCTTTAAAATATGAGGTTATTCCTCTTTAACATTATCTTTTGGTTGGTATGCACACTCAATTCAGAAAGAGAATCATTTATTGTATCTTGATACCAATATCTTCTAATTACAATATTTCATCCACTTAATCAATTGCCCTAAATCATTGTGATCTCTTAGTTGAACGCGTGGCTAGTGAAAAATCTAAAAAATTTCTTAAACACCACCGTAATTCTCTAACCCACGTGAGCTTCATTGCTTACAAGCCAATGCAGAAAAGAATCCATGACGAGAAAAAGCAATATCAAATTATCAAATCAAAAGCATGAGCAAGAAAAGGAATACTAAGAAAAGAAAATAAAAAATGTAATAAAATACAATATCAAAATGCCTAACTTTGGGAACATGTGAGTAACTCCATTGGGGCTATGGATGCCTAGCTAGAAATGGAGCAATATTTGTGAGATTACAACAATAACCTTGTCAGAGCTATAGATGCTCGCTGGTAGCGAGGCTCTATCCAAGATGCTTTTGAATTCAGGATAACTCACATAGCTAGTCGTGTTGGATTCTAAGGATTACAATGATCATATGGACCAAAATGAATTCACTTAAACACACATGGTTAATCAAAGACTAAGTATCTTAATCTAGTTTGGGGATTCTTCTTCCCTTTTAAGTATGCTTCCTAGTCACTAGATATGTTTGGTTGAATTTTTTGAAGGTTCTAAGTGTGGGTTGGGTCTCTATCTTTAAAATGTTCAAGAACACTTATTCAGGTGGTGCTACATGTTCTAAAGATGTCACACATCACCTTTTGGAAAATGGATACCTCTATACTTGGGGGCAACTTTCATCCACTCTATCCTTCCTACCACATCTCCCATTATCCCTCATCCACTATTCATCACCCTATCTTTGTCCATCTTGTTTTTCCATCTTTGATCTTGACAAAGCTAAGGATCTTCATAAGCATCAGGAATCCTATTTTCTTCACCTTATCCATACCCTCTAGTCCATATCCCTTATCCTATCTATTCTTTGCTTCCATTATCCATCACTATCTATGATCTTGCTTTACCTTATCTATACCCTCTATTCCATATCCCTTATCCTATCTATTCCTTGCTTTCATTATTCATCACTATCTATGATCTTGATTCACCTTATTTATACCCTCTAGTTCATATCCCTTATCCTATCTATTTCTTTCTTTCATCACCCATCACTATCTATGATCTTGCTTCACCTTATTTATATCCTCTAGACCATATCCCTTATCCTATCTATTCCTTGCTTCCATCACCTATCACCATCTATGATCTTGCTTCTCCTATCCATATCCTATCTCCATCCATAACCCCTTTTTCCATCCTTGATCTTGATCAAAACTAAGGACAAAAAGAAAAATGCAAAAATATGGTTTTAAAAAGCCCTTGACATGTCCCTTCATGTGCATTACATGTCACTCAATGAGCTATTCCATTGCCTTACACTATTAAATCCCTTGGCTTGGAAACATTTTATCTATCATGTGATAGTCTTTGGAAACCAACTCACCTCTGATTCCATAATAAGCTACCTCCATCTTTCATCTATCCATTTCCATCCCACCAGTTCCTTGATGCATCCATAATTTTACATGTTTTGCTAGACATTGGGGCAATTAAATATATATTTATTGAGAATAAATCATGACACATATCTTTTAACTCAATTAGTGATCCTTCTCTCAAAATTTCAAAAAAAAATTAAAAATAGAAATTCTTGAAAGAAGTCCTAAAAATTACAAAAAAATAAAATGAGAATAAAAGCAATAAATTATCTCGCATAGATTGAATACCTAAGTGGATACAAAAAAAGCATAGATTGTCCATTAAATTAAATGAATAACAGACAAACTCTAAAAGTATACAATCAAACTAATCACATGTCATGTTAATCAATCTATTGATCAAACTCTATCAAATATCAACATGTCTTATACAAGGAAGGGTACACTCAAAACTAGACAGATCGGTCTTATACGGAGTACTCACTCTTTGAAACCAGACATTCTTATCAATCATTGAGAAATTTAGTATGGTTGTTAGATTTTGTCCTAGTTATTCTTATCTTTATCAGTTGATGACAAGGCATGTGTCATCTTTCAAAATACAAAAAAAATCACATAATGTCCTAAAAAAACACAAAAAATATCAAAGAAACTGAAAAAACCTAAAAAAAAAAAAAAACAATCAAAAACACAAAAACTATCCATCAATCATAATTCACAATAAATTATCCTTTACAAATGACAAGCATTTCAACAAACACAAAACACAAAACAGATCAAAACATTGAGCTTAATAAATCGTGCATCAACAGACAAACTACCAAGCTAGCATACAACTTAACCGATCAAATGCCTATTAGGTTTGAACATCCTTATCACACAATGTGCCTTTATGGATACATAATTCCTAAAATGGGCACCTATCAGATATCATGTCCTAACAGATACATATTTCCTACAATGGGCATCCTATCAAACAATCATCAAATCAAGAAACACTTATCCTTGGCAAGAAGATCAGTATGGTTGTTAACTCGTTGGGTCAAGTTAGTCTTATATTTTATTTGGTTTATCTTTATCATTTTACAATGTGTCATATTCTTATGCTACTCGAGAATGTCCACTATAGGCATCTAAAAATGGTTAATGCTTGCGGCACCATACTTTAACATGTTCGCATGACCTTATTTTAGGGTTTTCGCATCTTATTGACATTTCTTCTATGTCGCACATTCGATCTTTATCATTTGTCGACATTGCGTATTTCTTCTGTATCTCTTTCCTATTTGATTGTAATCCTCTCACTTTTGGCTTAGGTCTTGTCAATGTCATCCTTGAATTGCAATCATTGGTCATAATCAATTTTTTGGACATCGTCAATCCTAATATATGTCGAATTAGGGCTTTGTCCTAGCTTTCAATCAATTTTCAATCATCTTCAATCAATTTTGATCATTTTGGATCCCTTATCAATTATCAATCAACTTTATCAATTTGTGATCGATTCGTCATTGATTTTTGTCAATCTCAATATCATGTCAACTTTCATCAAGCCAACCTTTTATCAATCTTTGATCAATTCGTCATCGATCTCAATCAATTATCAATCTCTATCAATTTTGGATCGATTAGTCATTGATCCTTTTATCAATCATCGTCTGTGAATTTGGTCCTTTTGTCAATCTTTATCAATTTGTCATTGATCTTTATCAGTTAATCAATGTCAGTTTCTTGTCATCATCAAATCTTTGTCATGTGTCCCTTCGATTGCAATCTTTATCATTTGATAGTCTCAATTTTGTCATTACCTAATTCCTCCTAGGGTTTTATGATTTATTCATGTAATCCTATTAACATTTCTCTTTTAGGTTAAGTGAATTTATTCATTTTTTCTAAGTCCCCCTTGTCACAATTAAATACTTTGTTTAGTTGGCTAATTGTGTCCCCTTTGTGAATTAATAATAAATGATAATTTATTAATTAATTTCACCTTTTTCCTCATCTCCATTTTCCTAATTTTCTATTTCCTCTTTTCCACCTGATTTTTGAATTTCAAAATATCACTAATTATTCCCTCCTAACTTTTCCCACTAATTTCTCCTTTTTTTTTGCTTCCCTTTTGTCATGATTTGTGAAGCTATTTTCATAGCCAATTTGTCATATAATTTGAAAGTTACTTTTCCTCAATCATGTCATAAGTCATGAAGCATTTTTTGTGCATAATTGTGCCTTAATTGATGAGCATAATTTGCTCTCAATTTGTCATATTTTGACATGGAAACTTGTCAATCAATTTGTCATAAATTTTGTCATTCAATTATTCCATTTTCAAATCAATTTGCCTTTTTTGAATCAATCTTTCTAATTTCATGATTTTCCTTAATTTTGGTCTATAAATTGAGCTTCTTTTTTCAATCATTTTAACAACCACACTTTGAATACCCTCATGTTGTCACTTTTGAATCCACCACTTGCAATCATCTTGCTTTCTAATCTTTTGCATTTGTAGGTGACACCCACATAATTTAGAGGAGAAAGAATAACAATGGAGGCCAAAGAAGGAGATTTCTATATGTGGTTTGTGTTTTTGTTTTGAAATCTTATCTTTTCTTCTTCTATTGAATGTATTAGGATTTATTTTCATAACTTGTTAGTTTTTGTGATTAGCTAGCTCATGGGTTATGAATCTTATACTCAGTTTCCTATGTGCATCCATAAGTGACTAGAGGAGCCATTATGGGCATGATTTTTTTCTTTGTTTGTTGTTTGTGGTGTGGACCAATGAATTTTTGGGGCAATGGTACCTAGGATGTATGTGTTGGTATGTTCATTTGGCAAATATCCTATACAAAATTTCAAGGATAGTTATGCTTGTGACTATTGCACATACCTCAACCCTTGGGGCTACACCTAGAATGGAGGGGTTGACTCCTTGTCTGCTATGTGTTTGTTTTTGCAATGGGATGTCATTCACACCTTGGTTCCTTATACCCTAGTGTGTAATGCTCCATTGAAATATAATAAGGTTGAATGATGAAAATGTTGCGCTAAACAATAAAGGCACAAGAAATTGTGGTTATATCTTTTCCAATCTCTTTATCTCATCTATAATTCCTATTACAAGTGTGGTTGTCATTGCACCAAAAGATCAACCTTTTAATGCCTGATACAACTACTAGACCTATAGAATCCACAGGAGGTGGTTAAGCCATGTCACAAACCTAAGCATTGCACTGCACAACACAAGGAGACCAAGGGCACACACCTTGCAACAATCCCCCCCAACGCAAGCAAGGGGTTTGAATCTGTGACCAAGCTCTGATACCACTTGTTACAAGTGTGGTTGTTGTTGCACCAAAAGAATGACCTTTTAATGCCCGATACAACCACTAGACTTATAGAATCCAAGGAGGTGGTTAAGCCATGTTACAAACCCGAGCATTGTGTTACACAACACAAGGAGACCAAGAGCACACACCTTGCAACAATTCCATCTCAAATCATTTCCTCGTATCAACTATTATATCCATCAGTCAATTCTATTTCCTAATGATTCTGCATTTTCATAATATCTTCATCATTCATCCAACTTTCATCAATCATTTGTCTTATACAGGATGTGTCCTTCTTGAAACCAAACATGTTCATCTATCTTTGTCTTATATAGGATGTATCCTTCTTGAAACCAAACGTTTTGATCATCTTTTTCTTATACAAGATGTGTCTTTTCTAAAATAAGACTTGATCTTTATCGTATCAATTTGATCAATGCAATCAATCTACAAATCGCTCCAATAATTTCTTATATCTAATCAAACCCATTCATGTCATCATTCTAACCATTCTTTCATCTTTCATCTAACTTTCTTCTTCTTTCGAGAGATCATTCATGCCTTTAATGCACAAACATTCTCTTGAGGGGGCATATTTACACCCTAAGCGTCATCGAGGCACACTGTGGCATAAATTTTTTTTGTTTTCTTTGAAACAACATTGTCTCAAAGAGGAGAAAACGTAGACACCTAAAAATGTCTCATTTATCACATGCTAATTATTCATCTTAATTAATTAAATAATTATTTAATTATTATTCTTCTGAATTAATTCAATCATCACATTTTCATATTACTTATTATTCAATTTCTTCTTTATCAATTAATCATTTAACCTCTTCTAATATTGATTAAATATTTATTATTTGATTAATTTTGATTTAATACCTTTAATTAAATAATATTTATTATTTAATTAAATTCCATTTCTATTAGTTAAATAATTTCTGTAAATTATTCAATTAGCTAATTCATTCTTCAAATTCAAATTGGAATTTCCCCAAATTCTAATTTTATCTAATTTGTATGTATGTATGTATGTATGTATGTATGTATATGTGTGTGTATGTATATATACATATATATAAATATGTGTGTGTGTGCATGTATGTATGTATATGTACATATGTATATGCATATGTACATATCTATACATGTGTGTGTGTGTATTTACATATGTATAAGGGGAGAGAGAGAGAGAGAGAGAGAGAGAGAGAGAGAGAGAATATGTAGGATAAGGAGAGGGGGAGGGAGGGAGATAATAGAATAAGGAGAGGAGGAGGGAGAGAGACAGAGAGAGAGAGAGAGAGAGAGAGAGAATAGGATAAGGAAATGGGGATGGAGGGAGAGGGAGAGAGAGAGAGAGGGAAATTCAGAAAAGTAGGGGAGAGGGAGAGAGAGAGAGAGAGAGAGAGAGAGAGAGAGAGAGAGAGAGAGAGAGAGTAGGGGAGAGGGGGTAAGAGAGAATAGAGGATAGGAAGAGAGGGAGAGAATAGGATAGAGAGAGAGAGAGAATAGGATAAGGAGAGGGGGAGGGAGGGAGATTAGGAAAATGAGAGGGAGATAGGGAGAGAGATTTGGAGATAGATAGAGAAGGGGATAGGAAGAGAGAGAGAGAGAGAGAGAGAGAGAGAGAGGGGATAGGGAGAGAGCAGGAGAAGGAGGAGAAGGTGAGAGACATGAGGTAGAGAGAGAACGAGAAGGAGAAAAGGGTGAGAGACTCGACAGAGAGAGAAGTGTGAGGGGGAGAGAGATGAGATAGAACTCAAGGAGGATAATTAGGGCTTAGAATAGACAAATACAGTGATGGGGAAGGAATACGTGAGAGAAAGGAAAAGAAGGGAGACATGCATGTATACAAACATATATGCATATATCTATATTAATATATGTATATATAATTATAGATGTGCATATATACATACATAAACAAATATTATATATGTATGTATGTACATATGTGTAGTAAATGCTAAGTTTACAAGCTTACATTATTATGTCTTCATAACCCATACAGGTTTTGTGAAACACAAAATAATGGTTTTAGTTCTACATAACCCATACAGGTTATGTAGAACTATGAATAGTAATTTTTGTTTTTCAAAACCCATGCGGATTATGAAGAAGAGTGAATAGTACTTTTTGTTTTTCAAAACCCATGTTGTTTTTGGCTTGGTAAGAGGGTTGGAAAATGACCCTAAGGATTGCAAGCTCATTTTCCCCCCATTTTTGTCCCTTTACATGTTTTTTCATCTTCCAACATGATTTCTCAACTTTGTCATCATCAAGTTTACAAATGATCAAGTGAGTATCTCTAAAATTACCACCATAATCTCACACGTCTTCTCAGTTTTCTGACCATATATTTTTTTCTATTTTTGGATAACATTAGCATAGTAAACTTTAATTTTCTTTACCAATGCCTTGACAGTCCTCACAGACATATGTCTACCATTTTTTTAATAACTTTTGATATACTTGACCAAATTCAAAATAAATTACATATTATTGTTCTACACTAGATTTTATACACTTTTAAAAAAATAGTTTTCATTTTCAATTATTTTGATGCAAGTTATGCCCAACACACAAACAGACACCAAATTTTCAAAATGCGGTCACTTCAAAAAATCATTAAAAAAAAAATACACAACTTCTAGATCTCACTCTTACCTATCATCATACCAAAGGGCTTTTCAAACTAGTAAATCTAATTATATATTTTATGCAGTGCATGAAAACAACTATGTTATATTTTTTTGAAAAAATTAGGAACATTTTCTCATGCGTGAAAGGTTTGACCCTCTTAATCTTATCCAATTTTTAAAAACTTTAGTAGTTTAGAAACTAGATTCAGAGCACTACAGTTCTTATTCTTTTCTCAACTCCTATTTTTTAGAGCATGACCTTCAAATATCTCTTTTAAGTTCAGGTTTACTTATACCCCCTTTTTGTTCACCATCTTGGTGCACTTACCCTAATATAAAGGTGGACTTAGTCAATAGGCATGTGGTATTTAGAGATAGAAACCTATTTATTTAGGTAAGTAGTAAGTATGGTTAATCATCATTTGACTAATTAAACTTAAGGATGATTCATAGTAGGATTTTGTTGGACTTTTTATGTGTCAAATTTATAGTTAGAAGAGAAGCCACATAGTCTTAGTGGTGGCAATGGGAGAGAGAGAGCGATGGAAAATTAGAGAAATTAATTATAGCATTAAGTCTCTCAAATTGTGTATAAATAGAGGAGCTCTCATTCTTCTTGGATCGCCTCTTTTCATTTTGCATATTGCTCATTGATATTTTTTGTTATTCTTCATTGTTGAGAGAAAGAGGATAGTTCAAGTTTAGTGAGGAAATAGGATAGTTGTTATCTTTGAGAGCTTGTGAGATTCTATGTTTGTGGATAAGTTGTCAAGCCAACATGATTGTGAGTAGGAATCAGTATCTGCATGGAAGCTATAATCCAAACATTAATCCTATCTTTTCTTTTATATTGAAATATTTTATATATAAAGTAAGATGTTGAAGAAGCGTAAGCAATGCAATAATTGAAATTATGTTTGCTTGTAGAAAATGCATTATTGAGTTGATAGAAACTTATTATTAATCTCTATGATTGGATTTACGTATATGTATATACTAGCTAAGTTAGAATTGTGCAAAGGTGTGTATCTTTAGTATGTAGTAATGATTGATTTGGTTAATCCCAAGGTTAGGTCAATTCGTGGATGGGAATAAACTAGTTAGTCATCCTATTATTAACTTTATGATAATGATAGGGGAATAGAATAAATGGTCAGTATACCAAATAGAGAAATGAAATGGGTGGGCATACAACTTAGACTCAAAGTACTAGGTGATGAATTATTTGGTCAAAGTAGTGTAGGTTGCCATTGTCTACACTGTCGATACATAGTGACCTAGGTTTACATACTAGACAAGGAATGTCATACATGTAGGTTGTAGACAATGTAGGGTAGCTCTAGATATTTAGGACACAACAATATGCTCACAAAGCTATTATTATAAGGTCACCAAGCCAATCTCTTCGTCAAAGGGTTGGGTCGCTTCAATTAGAAGAGGCATGGGGGACTGTAAAGTCTTGGTTGGGTGTAAAAGTGCTTGAGTGATGCTCTTCCTCATGTTGGTGGTGTTGTAGATGTCATGGTGTTGTTAAGTAGTTGTCATTTATATCAAAATTATGGTTGGCATTGATGTCTCTATTGTTCTTGAAATTGGTGATCCAGAATGTATGTTCCCAGAATCTTTGGTGCTCCAGAAGATGTGTTGTTGATCCAGATATTTCAAGTTATTGGATATGGTGTTGATCGTTGGTATTCATGTGTATCTTGGTCATATTCTTATCTTTGTTTCTTTGGGCGATGGTGTTTGGGTCTAGATTAAGTCCGAAATTCGAGGATGTGCAACAGCTTGTAGTGTAGTGTGTGTATCATGACTTTTGGGTCTAGAATTTGTAATGATTGTAACATGTTTATCTAACCATTTATGTGTATTATGTTGTGGTCTACTACTCATTCCTTCCCACCACCAGAATGTTTAGTGTTGACCTATTTTAGATCCATGTCTTGGTTGACTTGGAAGATCATGCTTCCCAGAAGGCAATATATATATGAGGATGATCTGATTGAGTTGGATATAGAAAAAGTGTGACATTGTTTTGAAGATATGTGAGATTGGAAAGGAAAGATTGGACTATTGGTGATGTTAGTGAGTGTGTTGGTTTTGAGGCACCGGAAGCAAACTGACTTGTACAAATTGTGTTTCAGTGGTGGATTCTTTCTTTCTTTCTCTTTCTTTGGTAGTGAGCATTTTTCTCGGCAGTGAGCCCACCCGCAGCGGCCTTTGTAAAAATAACCTTAATCGACGTCAACTTAACCGGTGTTTATATTAAGAACTAACATTCTTTGTGGTTTTTCCCTTCTTGGGTTTTCCATGTCATATCTGGTGTTCATTGTGTGATCTATTGTATGTTTTAGTTTTTCATGTTATATATGTGCTATTTAATTCTATTAATTTGGACCCAGAGGTGAAAAGAATAAAGGCAATTGTTTTGATCTATCAACTAATTTGCCACCCCTCTCAGTTGCCTGGATATTCAACAATTGGTATCAGAGCTTTGGTTCCTTGGAGAAGAGCTTAACCACTTGAGGTAGATCTTGATCTAATGGCACATAAATTGACTATTCCAATCTTTGAAGGATCTGACTATAGTTTCTAGAAAGTGAAGATGAGAGGCTACCTGATCTCTTTGGGATATCACATTTGGAAAGTAGTGGAAAATAATTATGTTCAATCGACAAATGGTCTTACCACTTCTAATGAGATTCAAGATTATGAAGAGAATGAAAAGGCAAGGTATGTTATCTTTAGTTCTTTATCTAAGACTGTATTGACAAAGGTTATTTCATTGAATACTACTTATGAGGTTTCGGAAAAAGTTGAGAGATCTATGAAGGAAATGATAGAGTGAAATTATCAAAGAAGCTAATGGCTAAGCGTAGATATGAGAATTTGAAAATGGAAGAAGGAGAAGACATAACTAGCTATTTTCATAAGGTTGATAGTGTGGTAAATAAAATCAAAGAACTTGGTGGCACTTGTCAAATGAAGACATATTTGAGAAGATCTTGATGTCCCTACCAGAAATTTATAGTGATAAGATCTCAGCTATTGAAGAAACCTATGATCCAAAGAAGTTTACTAGAGAGCAGTTGTATGGTACGCTATCAACATTTGAAATGAGGAAGTTTGAAAAAGACAAAGTTAAGACCGAGTCTGCATTTAAAGCATTCAAGGAAGATTCAGAAGATGTAATTTTAGATGAGATGAAAGTGAACTTTGTGAGGAAACTAAAGAAAGGCATCAACAAATACAAAGGTATGTTACCTCTTAAATTTTTTAGATTTGGAAAGATTGGTCATATTGCTACAACGTGTTCGGAAAATAATTCAAGACAAAAATCTAGAGAAAATAAAGGAAATTTCAATAAGAGAGTGTAAAGACGTAAATCGTGCTAACTTCAAAAATAGTCGAAATACTCTTTATTCTTAAATAAACTCGTAAATCAGCTAATAAATCTATTTCATTCCACTTTTCCATTCATAGCTTCATTTGATCATTCCATTTAGATCGTAATAAACACAGAATTTCTATAAAAGATAACGATTCTTCATTCAATAAATCACTAAAAGTAGCATCCCAATCATACAATACTTAAGCATTTCAAGTTGCCATAAGTTCAATAATAAATAATACAAAGTAAAGGGTGAGAGGTGTCTATTGATCGGCAACCCAAGCTATCGCCAATGCAATCTTTAATATGAAGACGAGAACAAGATTCGGGTGCTTTTTCCTCCCAACCTTGAAGCTTACATCTAGAGAGATGAGGATAATCTTGGAAATTTTGACAGTAGAGCTGATGAAGGCATATTCCTAGGATATTCTAAAAGGATCAAGGCATACTGGTGTTACAACAAAAGGTTGAACAAGATTGTTGAAAGTGAAAATGTGAAGGTTGATGAAGACATTTCTAAAGAGTCTAACAAATTGGTAGGCTATGAATCAAATGACAAAAAAAGGGAAGAGAAGACCAAAGAAGGAGAAGACAAAAAGGAAGCTTAGGAAGCTCTGAAATATACATCCAAGACCCCAAGATATGTTTAGAAGAATCTCTCATTGGATCATATTATTAGAGATAAGAACAAAGGAATAATCACAAGAAGCAAATTAGCTCAAGAACAAGTTTCGTTATGTTTACTTTCAGAGACTGAACTGAAAACAGTAGAAGAAGCTTGCAGTGATCAAAATTGGATGAAGGCAAGGAAACAGGAGCTAGAACAAATTAAGAAGAATCAAACATGGGAATTAGTTAACAGATTGATAGATAAGAGTGTGATTGGAACTAAGTGGTTATTCCTAAACAAGTTGGATGAATATGGAAAGGTTGTGAGAAATAAAGAAAGGTTGGTTTGCACAGGGTATACTCGGATTGAAGGTATTTATTTTGATGAGACATATGCCCTAGTTGCTCGAATGGAAGCAATCAAGATGTTTTTGGCTTTTGCAACTTTTAAGGATTTCAAAGTGTATCAAATGGATATGAAATCAACATTCTTGAATGGAGAGTTGAAAGAACAAGTTTTTATGAAACAACCAGAAGGATTCAAGTTAAAAAATGATTCAAACATTGTTTGCAAATTGAAGAAGGCCTTGTATGGACTGAAACAAGCCCCTAGAGCTTGGTACGGAAGGATAGATAAGTACTTGACTGTTCAAGGATTTCAGAAGGGTTTGAATGACAACAATTTATATTTCAAAATTGATTCAGGTAAAATCCTAATTGTTGTAGTGTATGTTGATGATATAATCTTTGGTGTAAATGAAGGTATGTGCAAAAAATTTGCTAATGAGATGCAAAAGGAATTTGAGATGTCCATGATTGGTGAGTTAAATTTTTTCCTTGGTTTGAAAGTAAATCAAAATGATAAAGGAATTTTCAAAATTTCTTAGTATAAATACATCAAGGAATTCTTGAAGAAGTTTGGGTTAGAGGACTCCAAATCGGTGTGTACACCTATGACCACCAGATGCAAATTGACAAAAGATGATAAGTCTTTTAAAGCATAAGCAAGTCAATGCAGATCAATTATTGGAGGACTATTGTATTTGACTACTACTAGACCAGATATCATGTATGCATTTTTTTTGGAAGCTAGATTTTTGCAAGAACCAAAAGTCTCATGTTGTGGCAGTGAAAAGAATTTTTAGATATCTACAAGGAACAAAAGAATTTTGTTTATGGTACCCTAGAAGTTCAAATTTTACTCTGATGGCTTATACTGATGCAGATTGGGTTGGAAGTGTTGATGACAGGAAAAGTACAAGTAGTGGATCATTTTGAACCAAGGGAAAATCTCAAGAGGGATTAATGGTAAGATTTAATCATAAAACATATAAGCAATCATAAAAACCATTATACCTTCATGAGATGATCTCTTGCTCCTTGAATTAGACCTTTGGTGAATTGAAGAATGTGCCCCTTCCTCACTTGATTGGATTGGTCCTTAGGTGGTGGAATGCTCTCTACTATACAACAAGAAGGAAAGATTGCATGATGTGTGGATGAATAATTGCTAAAATGGCTAAGTGTGGGAGCTAATTTGACTATAATGGTGATGCTATGGGGATGAATATAAGCATAAACTAACAACATAAGATTGCATAAGATTGAAATATGGAGATGAGGGGAGGAGACCCCAATTTATATATTTGAAGAGGCTGAAATGGAGGGCCAAGATTGATTTGGAATGGAGGGCTAGGATTGAGAGAAATTGAGAGAGAGGATTGAGAGGACAAGGTGTGGGATTTGAGAGATTTTCCATAAAGGTGTTTCTTGTCTCCACACTGTTGGAAACAACAATGAAGAAAAACTGAGAAGGGGGGGTGAATCAGTTTTCACCGGATTAAAAAAATTAAGCTCAATCTCAGATCTGATCAATTGTAGAAAGAATAAAAATAAAGACAATAACAACAACACACATAACACCAATATTTTTGACGTGGAAAATTTGGTTAAGGGAAAACCATGGTGGGAACCTACCCACAATAAGATAATACTCTGCAGTAGTATGTGTAAATATTACAATGGGGAATGCACATGCATTCAGGCACACTTCCTAGAGATCATTTCTCAAAATATAATAACCCAAAAGGCTCCAACCATCAGGTAATGTTCACTACCTTACAATAATATTCAAATTACAATTTAGATTACATGAACTTCAAAGATAGCATCTGCTAATGCCTGATGACAGTTCCTATTAGGCTCAATTATTCATCTTGCAACAATCTCTACCCAATACATCATACCAAAGGATAAATTCCCTTATCTGATAATGCATACACAACCACCATACATAAATTACAAGAATCTAACCTATTTATACAATTCATCAACCTTGACTAAAAGGTCGGCCAAAACCCCAACCCTTGATTACAAAATTATATCACACGATACACAAATCAACTACCGGACCAATAAAATACCAAAGATGACATATCATGGACCTAAATCAAATCCTTGAACATGCAACACCACCAGAAATCCTGCCAAGATCAACTGCAACATGTTACACCTCCAAAAATACCACATAACACAAAGAATATCACTAGACCCATAAGATCTTCAAGAATGCGTACAAGGATCAATGAGGACCACCAAAATAAATAGGACACAATCAAGAAATACCAACAATCACATTAGAACCATCCACAATAGTAGCACCAACACCATTTAATCAAATCTTCATCGATCAATGCGCTAACACTCAAGAACACTTAACAACAACAATTCGAACTAGAAAGATAACTTGTGGATCACTAAATTATGAACCATCTGAAATGAAGATACACATGAACATCCAAAACACTCTCCCAAATCCACAACCAAAGATATAATCATACCAGAGCACAATGGATCAATCACCAGAATACCACAATACTGAACAGAAAAGCCAAAACCTCAAACTAGATCAAATGATATGATCAAGTAAACTTTCAGATCATTGATACCAATAAAGATGAAGTAGAGATACTTGAGATACTTCATTATTGAACTGCAAATCCTCATCAGCAAACCAAACCAAATCAATTCACTGCAAACATTGGATCACCATACAACTTTTTGCAATACCAAGACATAGGAATATGTTGACATCGATGACAACAACATATCCTAGCAGTAGTAATATCCAACAATCTCCCCCTTTGGCATTGATGGATACATATGAATATGAAAAAAATCAATGTAAAGGAATGAATCAACACCAACAAACTCCCCCTAAGATCATGCACACAAAGCTCCAAAGATAAAGTAGTTTTTCACATGCTTCTCTCCCCCTTTGACAACAATGCCAAAGACATAATACAAATAATGCTTCTCTCCCCAAAACTCATCCTCTAAGAAGGAGAATCTCTCCCCCTTAGGATAAACTCACAACTGATCATCTGAACAACCCACTGACTACTCCGACTGAGTAACAACACCAACTCATCAACCCAGATAAAAAGATAAGGATATGAAGGCCACCAGATTGATGCAACACCATGCATCTAGTTCTCAGGGTAGAGACCCCTAACTTATCTCTCCAATAGACAAATGTATCTGCAAGAAAAGGCTTAGTGAAAATATCTGTAATTTGATCCTTTGTAGATATAAATTTCAATATGACTTCTTCATCACTGACTTTCTCCCTCAAGAAATGATACTTTAGTGGTACATTTTTTATTTTATAATGCAGTACCAAATTCTTGGAAATATTGATAACACTTGAATTATCATAATATATAACAGCAAGCTCGTCGTAAATAACTCCAATATCCTTCAACATCTGCTTCATCCAAACTACCTGAGTACAGTTGCTAGCAGCAATAATGTATTTAGCTTCAGCAATAGATAGAGATACAACATCTTGCTTCTTACTGGACCATGAAATCAACTTCTTTCCCAAAAAGAAAGCTCCATCGGTAGTACTCTTCTAGTCATCAACATCACCTACCCAATCAGCATCAGTATAGGTGCATAGCAGAAAATCATCATTCTTCAGATACCACAAGCCATAGTCAACAGTCCCCTTCAAGTATCTGAAAAATCCTCTTCACAGTAGTAACATGAGTCTCTTTAGGATCAGCTTGAAATCTAGCACAAAGACAAATAACATGCGTAATGTTCATTCGAGTCTAAGTTAAGTACAACAATCCACCAACCATAGATCTATACAAATTTTGATTAACTATTTGAGATTCACAATTTTTAGACAACTTGCATCCAGTCACCATAGGAGTTTCAATAGGTTTGGAATCATCTAGCCCAAACTTCTTCAATAATTCCTTCACATATTTAGATTGAGAAATTAAAATGCCTTTGTCAATTTGTGTAATCTGCAATCCTAAGAAGAATTTCATCTCACCAATCATAGACATCTCAAATTTCTTTTGCATATCATCAACAAACTTCATACTCAAATCATCATCTCCTCCAAAAATGATTTCATCAACAAAGACTTCAACAATCAAAATGTTAAGGAGAAGTTCTTTTAGGAAAAACAACATGGAGTGGAGTGGGGAGGAGAAGGGGAGCGGTCAGGCCCAAAATTCAATTTTTTTGGGCGAGAGAACTGATTCAGCAGCAGGACTCGGGGGACCCAGAAGGGGGTCCTAGATCACGAGAGGAGCAGATAGTAGCAAGCAAGGGGAATGGTCAAGTTCAAAAATTGAATTTGGGAGGCAGTAAACCTAAAGCAGTTCTAGGACAGCAAGCGGCAAGCAGTTCAGAGGACACAATGGAAGGAAAAGAATCTAATGGGAAGGATCTTGAGAACCTATCGAATTCAGGGGATCTAAAGGGGGGACCCAGATCAACTGGACACATCAGTAAATGGTCCTCTTTGTTTGGGGTCAAACCTAAAGGTAAGTCATCCTTGCCCCTAGTTTAAAATACCTCAAATGTGTCTCAAGGAAAGTTTGCCATTTCTATTCCTAACCAAATTATAGATCATAACATTGCTTGAATGGAAAATACTTTGATTGGAAATTTTTTTGGGACAAGACCGAACATTGAGGTCATTCGTGGGTTTGTTAAGAGGAAATGGAACTTGAAAGGTCAGGTTGATGTGGTTGCTATGAACAAAGGATGCCTTTCCTTTTCTTTCTCTTGTGAGGAGGATCGCAAAAATATCCTTTTCAACGGTACTTAGGTGATAGGCAAATATTTAATGTATGTGCAGAAATGGTACCCTAATGCAGGAAGAGAGGATAATTTTATGGTCCAAGTTCCAGTTTGGATAAGTTACCTGGGCTCCCAATGGAATATTGGGAGGAAGATGTGTTTGCGGGAATAGCCAATGCTTTTGGGGAGCTTATCACCATTGATCCATTCATGGCATCCAGAAGAAGACTTATTTATGCTAGAATCTATGTAGGAGTTGGGCCCAAAACGGATATGCCAGAGGAAATAGAGATAGAATCAAAACTTGGCAAATGGAAGCAGAATATTGTTTATGGAACATTCCCTTTTGCATGCTTTCACTGTAAGAAATTAGGGTACTAGGCTAAAAAATGCCCAAGTAATGCGGTCAAATCTCAATCCCAAACTAAAGTATGGAAAAAGGTGGACAACTCTTTGAAAGAATCGCCTTCTGATGGTCTGGATCAGGAGAAACAATCCCAGGTTGGAAGGACACAAGAAGTGTTATTCAAAGAGTTGGGAAATGAAACAAAGAAAGGAGATAATGAAAAGATCGCTCATTAGAAAAAGGAGCAGAGTGGCAAGGATTCAGATGATGGAGAAAGAGAGTCACAAGTCAGTAGCCAAAGTAAGGAAAAGGAAAAGGATAAGATAGAACAAAACTCAGATAAGATTGAGAATAGAAATAATGGTCAGAAGAATAAGGGAGATAATCAATCCAAAGACAATAAAGAGGAAGGAGACAATTTTAATTCAGTATCAAATTCTTTTGAGTCAGAGAATGGAGCAGGCTGGATCCAAGATGCACAACCTGATAACATCCTTGATCAAGGGTTGTCGGGGATTTTATTGGCCTCTCTAGCTTAGGTAAAGTTGAATTTTCCAGAGGAAAATGAGCCAAAATGGGGAGATGAGGAAGACATCAAAAAGGCATTGGGAAAGAGTGAGTCAAAGCAAGAAGAAGAAGAAGTAATGGAGGATAAAAGAAAGATTAAGAACAAAAAAAAGAATAATAACAACAACAACAATAATACATCAACCAGAAATACCAGAAGTAGACTTGGGGATGTGGGAGCTCAACATACTTCTTTAGGAAGATACTCAAATACAAAGAAGAGGACTATGGAAACAAGCAAGAAGATAGCAGATGGGACTCAAAGAACCATCTTTGAGGCAAGTATTTCTAAAAAACCATGAAGATCATCTCCTGGAATATTCAAGGATTGAATAATCCTCACAAACATGATTTAATTAAAAGTATGATTAGAGACAAAAACCCGAATATTTTTTTTATTCAAGAAACCAAAATGTCAAAGGAAAAGGTTGAAGGATTGAAAATGTTTAGTAATGGAGGAGTTAGCAGTGGTAGTTCAGAAGGAGCCTCGGGAGGTATTGTTACTTTTTGGAATAAAAACACTGTAGAGGGAGAAGTGCTAATTCAGGACAACAATCTAGCTTGTATCAGATTTAAGCATTTGAAAGAGAGCACCTCATGGGTCTTAACTAATGTGTATTCTCCTAACACTAAGACTAACAGAAGTGATTTTGGGAAAAAATTAACCTTGTTAAGAAGTAGGTTTTTTGAAGATGGGTGGATGATTATGGGGGACTTCAATACCCCTTTGAAGGAAAACAAGAAAAAGGGAGGGAGCCAAAGCAATCTGGACAGTAGATTGGATTTAATGGACTTCATCAATAATAATATTCTCCATGACCTAGATTTGCAAGGACTAATAGAAGGAGCGGTGAGGACTTAATTCAGGTCAGACTTGATAGAGCTCTTATCTCTCTGGATTGGTTTAATTTTTACTTTTGTTATTTATCTACTCACATAAGGGTAGGATCGGATCACTATCCTATATCCTTCACAGCTGATGCCAAGAATAGAAGAAGACACTTCCCTTATAGATTTGAGAGAATGTGGACTAAACACCCAGATTTGGAAAGCAAAATCAAGGAATGGTGGCAGATCAGAATTGAAGGTAATGCTATGTATAAAGTGGTCAAAAAGTTGAAGTTTGTGAAAGAAAATGTTAAAAGGTGGAATAAGGAATGCTTCGGGAACATCTTTGCTTCAAAAGCCACTATTCACTCAGATCTAAAAGATATTCAGGATGATATTCAAAATAATGGATATACTAATACTTCAAGAGATGTTGAAGATGAAATTCTTATGAGATATCATGACATAATAGCAAAAGAAGAAACTTTATGGAAACAAAGGTCAAGAAATGTTTGGTTGAAGG
Organism: Cryptomeria japonica; assembly: GCF_030272615.1. NCBI lineage: Eukaryota > Viridiplantae > Streptophyta > Pinopsida > Cupressales > Cupressaceae > Cryptomeria > Cryptomeria japonica. The sequence continues at coordinate 623,975,650 of NC_081411.1, forward strand.
AAGGGGACAGAAACACTAAATATTTTCATATGTCCACTTTAAAACATAAGGCCATCAATAGGATATCACAGATTAAAGTTAATGGTATAATTGTTGAAGAGGAAGAATCTATGAGAAAGGCTACCATGGAGTTTTTCTCCAACCTCCTTGCTAAGGATCAAAATTTGGATCTGCAATCTCAAAAGAACCTTATGGATTGTATTCCATCTATTTTGGAGGTAGATGAAAACTCTTATCTGATTTCTATCCCTTCCAATGATGAGATTCTGAAAGTTGTCAACTCCTTTGAAGGTAACAAGGCTCTGGGCACGAATGGTTTTCCCATGTTCTTTCTTCAAATGTACTGGCATATTGTTGGAGATGATGTTTCCAGAGCTCTGAAAGAGTTTTTTGTGCTAGAATAATTTTGAAAGAGATAAATGGCACTTTTATTACTCTTATTCCCAAAAAGATGGGAGATGATTCCATGGATCTATTCAGACATATAATCCTTTGCAACTCTCTATACAAGATCATCTCTAAGATTCTAACTTATAGAATCCTGAAGTTGCTTCCTTCTATCATTTCTCCTCAGTAAAGTGGTTTTGTCCCTGGAAGACAAATCTTGGATTTGATAATTTTGGTCCATGAAAACATTCATTCTTTGGCTAGTGCTAATAAAGAAGGCTTTCTTCTGAAGCTTGATTTATCCAAAGCCTACGATAGAGTGGACTGGGATTTAATGATGAAAGTTTTTTTGGATTTTGGTTTTTGTTCTAGAAGTATTAGTCTTATTAGGCAATTAGTCTCTTATGCTTCTTTTTATGTTTTAATTAATGGGTCTCCTTCTCCCTTTTTCAAGTCCTCAATGGGACTCAGACAGGGAGATCCTCTATCTCCGGTTATTTTTATTATCAAGGCGGAATGTTTGGGGAGATGCATTGGAAAGCTAGTTGAGAAGGGAGAGTTTTGTGGATTGAAACCATCTTCAGCAGATCAAGTTTGCTCCCATTAGTAGTTTGTGGATGATTCTATAATTATGGGGAAGGCTTCAGTGCAGGATTCTAGGAGTTTAAAGAAAGCATTGGACAGTTATGGGTCAGCTACTGGGCAACTTATTAATTGGTCTAAAAGTTTTGTTTACTTCATCAATACTCCAGAAAGAAGAAAGATAAAAATAAGCAACATTTTGGGGTGTCAATTGGGGAGTCTTCCTGCTTCCTATTTGGGGCTCCTTTTATGCCAAGATCCTCCTGAAACTTTCTGGGGAGCTTTGGTGGAGATATTTCATAAGAAGTTAGTAGGTTGGAAAGGTTCTCTTCTTAGCCAAGTTGGTAAGGTTCAACTTTTGAAATCAACTCTTCAAAGTATTCCTCTTTATGCCATCAACCTTTTCAGAATTCCTACCAAGTTTGCGGAGGCTATTGAAAAAATTCAAAGAACTTTTTTGTGGACAGGGGTTGAGGAGAAGAAGAGAATGAATCTGATTGCGTGGGAAAAGATTTATAAACCAATAAGAAAGGGAGGTCTGGGTCTAAGAAGAATAAGAGACATGAATGAATTTCTTATGGCCAAGCAGATTTGGAGAGGGTATAATAACCAAAGAGAATGGAAACTAATATGGGACAACAAGTATAAAAGGAAATATCCTACACTTTTAAGTTTCCTCAATGCGGAAGATATCCCAATTGGATCCAATATCTGGAAAAATGTTTCAAGAACAAGAGATCTAATTGCCAAAGGTGTGAAATGGAAGATGGGGAAAGGAAACCTTATCAAATTCTGGGAAGACTCCTAGTTGCTCGAGTCCCCTTTGAGTGAAAGTCCTGATTGGAGTATATTTCAGAACCAGTGCAAGGAAAAATATGGCTCTATGGTGGGTGACTATTGGAAAGATGGGCAGTGGAAGGATTTATCCCAAGTTGATCCATACCTGGGAAGTCTGAACAAAATAATGAACTCCCTGGTGGTGGTAGAAGATAAAGATCAATTAATTTGGAAACTCATAGCAAATGGTAAATATACTATGGCCTCTCTTTATTATCAACAGTTTTCTAAAATGGTTAGTCCTTGTTGGGCTAAGGCTTGGGTGAAAGGCCTAACACCTAAAATTAATATTTTCTTCTAGATAGACCTTCAAGATAAAATTATAACTATTGATAACCTCATAAAAAGAGGTATTTGTATGCCTAGTGTTTGTTTTCTTTGTATGCAGAATGAGGAGACCTTTAACCACCTACTATTTCATTGTCCCTTCTCTATTGATATCTGGGGAAGATGTCTGGATCACTTCAATATTAGTTGGAGTTTCCCAGAATTAGTTCAAGAGGATTTTAATTCTTGGCAGTACCCATCAAGGAATAAGTGTTGGGGTATATGGAAAGAGAGAAACAAAAGAGTGTTCAGAGAGAAGGTGTCTAAGGATCAAATTGTGTTTGAGAAAATAAAAAGAAACATATTGGAAAATATTAATATCATAGGTGGTATTGCTAACCCTCGAGACAAGGATGATCAAATAATCTTCAAGAAGTGGAGATTAAAAGGACAAGATTACTTTCAGACTAATCCTAGAGAGGGTGTGAAATGGGAATGTCCTCCCAATGGTTGGATGAAAATCAACTTTGATGGAGCTTCAAAGGGTAACCCTAGTAATGCGAGATGTGGTATGGTCCTAAGGGATGAATGGGGAAAATGCAAAATCATTAAATGCATACCTATAGGAAATCAAACTAATCATGTTGCTGAGGCTATGGCAGCTTATCATGAGATAGTCCTAGCAAAGGAAGCCAACTGCACCAGAGTCTGGTGTGAAGGAGACTCTTTGAATATAATAAATTGTTTGAACAAGGAGTTCTCACCATCCTGGTCAATAAACAATGCTATTAAAACAACGAAGAAAATAAGTGACACATTTGAAATGTGTGTGTTCACACACGTGTACAGGGAAGTTAATTCGTGTGCTGACTGGGCCGCCAACCTGGCCTGCCGAACTGAGGAAATCATTACTATTAATGGTGAGAGCGAACTTGCATGTGAAGCGAAATCCTTACTTGATCTGGACCGTATCCAGATGAGGCAACGTGGCATCATCAACCATAATTTCTAAATGCTTCTTCCACTTATTTTGATGAAGGCTTACAATGGCGGTGATGAGCATTTATTTAAGTGTCTTTTCATAATTACTTGGCATGGATTCAGGGTTATTTTTCAGGGCAACAATAGAAACCAAAGAAAAAGAATTAGAGCCAAGAGCAGGAAATTCAGTGATTGCGAAGGAAAAATGGGAGGGAAAAAAAAGGTTCAAACCTACCTCTTGTTCGGAATGGAGGAAGAACAGAGAGGTTTGGGATATTCTTCAGGAGGGGGGTTTAAGTGTGTTTATGGAGAGGCTTAGTGGGAAAGATCCAACGTTCACTAAACACTTTATCAAGAATTGGAAGAATGGTAAAGTTTTGGTGAGGACCTAGATGATAACTATGGATGAGGAGATTATTGTTGAAGCCACAGGGATGATGATAGAGGGCATGAAATTCTATAGAGATCGTAGCATCTCTGATAAGGCAGTAAACAAATTTCCTGTCACGGAAGGTGAGAAGAAGACAATGGTGAAGGTCGACAATTCCTATCACTCCCCAAAACGTATATGCAGGACATGGAGGTTCGTTTTGTTTGCTACAATTACCTATACAACGTTGGATGGTAGATTTACGGGAGCTTATGGGCACCATTTTGTGTTCCTCAACCATTTCCACCATGGGGAAAAGGTAAGCCTGCCATACTATCTTGCATGTTCCATGGACCATACTATCAAAGAGATACAGAAAGACCCCAAGGGCGACCATGCTCATGAGGGTCTTATGGCTCTTGTGTATAATTGTTGAAAGGGAAATGCATTGAAAAACCTATTAAAGGTAAAAATGCAAGGGATGAGGAAACGGAGAGTAAGGTTAGTGGTTTTAACTTCGACTCAGAAACTGAAGGCGAGTTGGAGGAGCTAAGTAAAAAGGGGAGGAACAAGGGAAAGAGAAAGAGGATAGTGGTGGATTCAGATATTTCAGAGTTTGAGGTCGAGTCCTTCGAAGGTAAATTCATCAAAATCAAGAAAGGTAAAGGTACTGAAAAGCAAACCCAGAGGAAGAAGAACATCAGCAGGGAAGGTAACAAAGATATCAATCAAATTTTGATTGATTCTGATGAGGAGGCAGAGGAGGATAAAAATGATAATGGGCAAGGTAAGGAGGGGGATGATATCCCAGTTGTGGGTAGCAATGAGGATTTGAATACTCAAGGTCTGCAGAAAGAGGATCAAGAGGACAAAAGGGGAAAATCTAGTGATTATGTTGGAGAAAATGAGAGTATTAAGGGTTTCTATGATACCATTAGCATAATGGTGAAAGACATAGGCAGCCTGAAGAAGGATATAAATATTGTCAAAAGAGCCATGATAGGTGACAAACCTCTGTCTGAAAATGTCAAAGAATTGGTGGTGGCAATTAATAATGATGAAGCCATTGAAAACATGGTGAGTAAAATTATTGAAACTGAAAAAAAAGGTTAAGGCGATGGAAAGAAATAAAGAGGTGAAAGGGATGGAAATTGCTATGAACAATCTGGGCAGCAGAGTTGACAGGATGGAACTCATAGTAAAGAAGATAGTTGAACAAAACTTCTAGATTCTCAAAGCCTTAGTAGATAATATGAACATTTTGATTAACAGATTTGATAACATCAAAGATGAAGAGGGCGACAAGGATCAGCTAGACAAAAAAGGTCATGAGAAGAGGACTAGAGCCAACACCAGGACAAAGGGAGACATCAAGGGTTGAGAGATGGATGATTTAAAGACATCTGTGAACAACATGAAGCAGATGGTGGTCCACGCTGAAGATATCATGAAAAATATCTAATTGTCTCGGTCTCAGTATCTGTCTTAGTCTTTGTGTTGTCTTTTTGCTTTCCTCTTGCTGTCTTTTTGTGGTTATTCATGTTAAGTGTGTTGAGATCCCTTTTTGTTTGGGTGGGATCAGTTTTTGTTGTTGGAGTGATCAGCCACGGTTCTTTCAAGCTCTATTGCTCTCCTGGTTTGTAAAAGGTTTGGGTTCCTTTCAAAAACCTGTTTTTACTTAATCAAAACAATAAAAATGTTATCATTATCAACCTTGAAGTATAAATTACTATCAGCAATACCTTTACAGAATCCCAACTTCAACAAATACTTATCCAATTGAGCATATTGGGCTCTAAGGGCTTGCTTCAGTCCATACAATGCTTTCATCAATTTGCATACCATATCTCCCTCATCTGATAATGAAAATCCATCTAGTTGCTGAATATAGACTTCCTCTTCGAAATCACCATTCAAAAAGGATGACTTAACATCCATATGATAAACCTTGAAATTCTTGTAAGCAGCAATCTAACAGCTTCAATTCTAGTTACCAGAGCAAAAGTCTCCTCATAGTCAATTTCTTCCATCTATGAATGCCCTTTACATACCAATCTTGCTTTGTTTCTAACAAATTCATCGACCTCATTCAGTTTATTTCGAAACACCCATTTAGTACCAGTCACATTCTTGTCTTTAGGTCTTGGAACAAGCTCCCAAGTGTTATTCTTCTCAATCTATTTCAGCTCTTCTTCCATTGTTTTTATCCAATTCACATCTTTACATGCTTCTACAACATCTTTAGGCTCAATCTTGGAAATTGAACATATCTCTTTTGTGAGGTCCTACCCCAAGCCGTCATAGCATTTCAGTTATTTTCATGTTAGACATACTATTGATACTATATTTTAATGCATTGTGGACATAAATTTTATATGATCCAGTGTTTGGATAACATTGATATGAATATGTCATTTACTTTGATTTGCAGTACTTTGTTTTGATGCTAGAAATTATGGATGCATGCTCTATAAATGATTTAATTCCATGGTGATTATGATGATGTCATTTAGTAGGTTATTTTATGTGGATGTTATTATATAATTGGAAACTTGATTATTATAATTGAAATTGTATGCAATGTCCGAATTGTATTCTTTCCATATGAAAATATTATATGTGATTTTTGGAATTACCAATGTGCAAAGTGAAATGTGCAGGAAAATTATTCCATGTGACCATGGAAACTATTCGGAGAATCAAGCCTAAACCTATGTGCATTTGTGAAGCTAAGGGTTGTCTATTTGGAGAGACAACATCTCATTTGTAAATTTGTTTTAATTTGTAAATGTTTATGCTGGATGTGTGTTTAATTTGAAAATTCCAAAAAGGGACAATTGCCATGTGTATTTTAGTGATGTGTAATTTCTGTGGTGTCACTTGACACATGTTGTAAAGTGAGTTGGAAATGACATGTCCCTTGGAAGGAATTTGTTTTACCAATGATTTTTTTCAAATATCCTAGTATGGTCCCAAGAAAGTCTTGGATAGGGAGCCATTAGAAAGATCAACTCAGGGTTGACCCGTAGGTAAACTTTGGGTGAGTTTCTAGAGGGTTATACTAACTCCTAAGATCAAGTTAGGGGTATTTTTAGTGGACCATATGATGTACCTATGGATGAAGGTCAATTTTAGCCATGTGTCCACTCCCTATGGACTATTTAGTCACCTCAAAGTTGAGTTTTCCAAGTTGGCCCAATTTCAACTTTTGAGGATCCTACCTAGGATAAACAACCCTCCTCGTGAGTGACATAGCTCTTCCCCATTACTTTTACCTTTTTAGGTGCCTTGGCTAGAGAGTTGGTAAGGTGTTGGCAAGACCAACCTATGAACATCCCTCACCCTTCCCAAGAGGATTGGAAAGAGTGAGGAGTGTCTTCTTAGGGAATGGTTTGGGAGGGAGAAGTTTGATCACCCACTCTCCATTTTTGGAAACATATATTTTCTTGAGAAATTGGTCTTGGATTTGGAAGTTTTTGGCTAAGTCTTGTGAAGGAAAAGTTAGTGGATTGGGTAGCTCTCCTACAACTTCTTTTCATCCTTTTGGAAGATTTAAGGTCGGTCGGTTTACTATCTCATGTATATTGCTTTGTATTTGAAAATATTATTTGTTGTAGTTGTTTTTTTATTGTTGATTTCTTAGTATGTTTAGGAAGATGTTGAGTTATTCACTATGTGTTTGTGTTATTGAGGTTTTATGTTATTATTTTGGGAGTTTTCAAGGACAAACTCACCCTTGGGAGGGTAGAGTGGCCTTGGGGTGAAAGGCTGTTTGACAGCCTAAGAGTGTAGAGGCTCTTTGGAAGAGAGTGATACACAAAGGATTATAGGACCCTTGCTGCATAGTGTTTGTTTATGCAATGGGGGTCATAAGGGGAGTTTGATGGCTTGTATGTCTTGGAGGACATAAAGAAATATTGGGACAAGTTTGAAACTTGTGAATGTGCTTCTTGGTAGCCTTGCTATGACATTATGTTCTCTCACTTGCAGAATTCTCCTCTAGATATTTGGTCCACCTACACCCCACTTGAAAAGTCACATAAGTGATGTTGTTTATCCTTGGGTTGGGAGTGTTAATGTTATGAGTTTTATTGCATGCATGTGTATTGATTGTGTGTATCCCATTTAGCCTTGGTTCTCCTAGTTCGGGGGTGGCTTCTTGTAAGACTAGGTTGGGAGGTGAGCCTCCATGGTCACAACCTACAACTTTTATTTGCAGGTTTGCTTGGGAAGAGATTGGAAAGGAAGCTTGAAATGATCCTATTTCTTATTGTATTTAGTTGCAGAAAAGAAAAAGAATATATTTGATAAGCCCTCATTTAGAAAAAAATGAGAGGCTTGATTTATTTATTTCCTATTTTTAGTAAAAGAAACTATGGTGTTTTAAATGTAACTATTGGATTAGTTTTACCATGTAATTAAAGATGTATTTTTATTTGAAGTATATATTTTGCAAAGAGAAGAATGCATTGTTGAAGTTATTTCTTTAATGATATGTATCTAGAAAAATATTAAGCATGAAATTTATAGTTTGTTCTCATTGCTATTGAAAAAGAAATGCAAATCTAAATGTTAGTAGAGTAGTCACTTGTAAATAAAAAGGATATATTTGCTTAAGTTCAAAACACAAAAGGAAAAATAAATAGATATTTAGAGTGAATATTATATTACATCTCATCTTGTTGTTTATGGATTAAATAGATTTTTTTAAATAGTTAGTTGCAGCTATTAATAAAAATATCACTGTCATATTTTTCCTACTCTGAAAATACATGGTAGAGAAAAGGTTAAGAAATATTGTAAATCTAGTTATAGTTAACTTAAAGCAAAAAGGAAACTATATGTTTTTAAAAGAAAACACAAACTATTCTATTATGTTATTTAAGAAAATCCTACTGTTAAACTTGAAAAAAAACAGATTTAAAACAAGAGATATATATTTATTGTAATGAATATGCCTAATGTTTTAAAAGCTACATCTAAATTGTTGTATATGTCCTGAAACAAAATGAATAACACATTTCTGCATTAAAGTTAAAATACATAGACTTAATAAACTTTGAGAAATATGGAAATAAAGGAAATGGTTATTTATTTTAAATATTCTGATCATACCATATTTAAATCCTCATAACAGTTTGTTAAAAAAAAAATACTCATGTATTTATATTAATATATATATAAATATATATAAATAAATATATATATATATACACCTTAGAATATATGTTATAGTGCTTACTGTTAAAACTCAAGTATATATATATATATATATATATATATATATATATATATATATATATATATTAATGCTTATAAATATATATATATATAAAAAAATAAAAAAAATAAAAAATTTACACATTGTTGAAACTCTGCATTTTGTTTGGGGGTCGAGGCGGTCTTGGTGACGGCGGCACTGTGGGCCACGACCCACGAGGGCGACTTGGCCACCACTATGGACGGCGACCCATAGGCAACCCCGACCGCACTGTGGGCTGCGACTCACAGTGGTGGTCTTGGCGGCCACTGTGGATTGCGACCTACAGGGCACCCACGCCTGCGCTGTGGGCCGCAACCCACAGGCACGGCTGCAGTCGTCCTGTGGGGAGCCCATAGCAGTCGCCTCCTCTTTGAACCCTCGTGGCCCTTCAAACCCCCATGACTTCTCTTTCAATCTGCCTCCCCTTCCTTCGGCCCTCTGCAAAACCCTGCAGCCCTCTGCCAAATGCTTTGGCTCGGCTGCACCTGCACACACCCACAAACAAACAAAAAAAATAATGAAGAACAAACAACCCTCACCCAATTTCGGGTTAGGGTTAGCTTGAATAGAAAATAAAAAAGAAAAAGAGTTTAGAATAAAAGAATTAATCAACCCTAGTTAGGGTTCAAAATAAAATCATAATATAATTGAAAAGAGGGGGAAACCCTTTTCAAATTGAAATGGGTAAAACCCATTTGTATTATAGTCAAATAAATAGGAAGGTTATTCCTACAATAATTTTGGGGATATTAACTTTAAATAAAATCCATATTTGTGTGTGTGTGTGAGAGAGAGAGAGAGACCCTACCCCGAGCCGTTATGACGAGGTTATGACATCATGGGAGGACACAACACAAATGAGATCTCGGTACCCCCATCTTTTTTATGAACTCCAGGAGGAAGTTCATGCCTAGAGGGGGAGGGTGCGAGGCCCTACCTTGAGCCATCATAGCATTTCAATTATTTTCATGTTAGACCTACTATTGATACTATATTTTGATGCATTATGGACATAGATTTTATATGGTCCAGTGTTTGGATAACATTGATATGATTATGTCATTGACTTTGATTTTCAGTACTTTGTTTTGATGCTAGAAAAGTATGGATGCATGCTCTATAAATGATTTAATTTCATGATGATTATGATGATGTCATTTAGTAGATTATTTTATGTGGATGTTATTAGATAATTGGAAACTTGATTACTATAAATGAAATTGTATGCAATGTCTGAATTGTATTCTTTTTATATGATAATATTATATGTAATTTTTGGAATTACTAAATTGCAAAGTGAGATGTGCAGGAAAATTATTCCATGTGACGATGGAAACTATTCAAAGAATCAAGCCTAGACCTATGTGTGTTTGTGAAGCCAATGGTTGTCTATTTGGAGAGGCAACACCTCGTTTGTAAATGTGTTTTAATTTGTAAATGTTTATGCTTGGATGTGTGTTTAATTTAAAAATTGTTTAATTTATTAATTCCAAAAAGGGACATTGTCATGTGTATTTCAGTGATGTGTAATTCTTTTTGTGGTGTCACTTGAAACGTGTGTTGAAAAGTGAGTTGGCAATGACATGTCCCTTGGAAGGAATTGGTTTTACCAATGCATTTTTCAATTATCCTAGTATGGTCCCAAGAAAGTCTTGGATAGGGAGCCATTAGAAAGGTCAACTTAAGGTTGACCCGTACGTAAACTTTCGGTGAGTTTCTAGAGGATTAAATTGACTCCTAGGGTCAAGTTAGGGGCATTTTTAGTGGGCCATATGATGTACCTATGGATGAAGGCCAAATTTAGCCATGTGTCCACTCCCCAGGGACTGTTTAGTCACCCCAAAAATTGAGTTTTCCAAATTGGCCGAATTTCAACTTTTGAGGAGCCTACCTAGGTTAGACAACCCTCCTCATGAGTAGCAATGCTCTTCCCCATTCCTTTTACCTTTTTGGAGGTGTCTTGGCTAGAGAGTTTGTAAGGTGTTGGGAAGACAAACCTTTGAACATCTTTCACCCTTCCCAAGAGGGTTGGAAAGAGTGAGGAGTGTCTTCTTAGGGAATAGTTCGGGAGGGAAAAGTTTGATCACCCACTCTCCATTTTTGGAGACTTAGATTCTTGAGTAATTTTTGTAAGTTTTTGGAAGACTTTTGGGTAAGTCTTGAGGGGAAAAGATAGTGGATGTTGATTTCTTCCCTATGTGTTCTTTTCTTTTGTTTTTGTGATTTTTGAGTTTTGTTTTGGGAGTTTTCAAGGCCAAAATCACCCTTGGGAGGGTAGAGTGGCCTTGGGGTGAAGGGTTGTTTGACAGCCTATGAGTTTGTTGGCTTGTATGCCTTGGGGGACATAAGGAATTGTATGGACAAGTTTGGGCATGACATTTTGATATCAGAGCAAGGTTTCCAACACTAGGAACCTTTCTCCATTAAGTTTCATTTTTAATATTATTTTCGTTAAGAATTGTTAATTATTCTGCTATCAGAGAAATTATACGTCTTCAGCCACCATCTTTTGCAAGATCTACCGATGGGGTAGAGGTTGAGGCTTGGTTTTTTAGTCTAAAGAGGTGCTTTGGATTGCGTCTCTATGAGCAATTTGAAGGCACAGATTGTCATTCACCTTCTGAGAGGGACGACATCCACATGGTGGAGGCAAGAGGAGTACAAGAATGATTTAGCTTGGGACACTGTCACTTGGGACATCTTTACTGAGCGATTCAGGGATAGATACTTATCTAAGCACTATAGGTAGCGCAGGATTGACGAGTTTCATGACCTTCAGCAGAAGGGTCTCTCTGTGTCCCAGTATGAGAGAAAGTTATTTGAGCTCTTACCCTACGTTGACTACCTAAAGGACGAGAAGTTACTCATCAACTGGTTTATCAGAGGATTGAATGTCAGAATAGAAGGACTAGTTAGGATGGCAGCTCTAGGGAGCCTTCAGATTTCCGTGGAGAAGGCCTTAATATAAGAGGATATTCATGGTAGATCATAAGACACATGGGATCAGCATCAGAACCAAAACCCTATACCGTAGTCTTTTGGGTTTCAGAAACCCCACTGGAAGGGTAACCACAAAAATTCATCGGGGTCCTTTAAACCCCCTCCTCCGCAGCAGCCACAACAGAATCAGAGGCAAAGGCCTCCACAGGGTCAGCAGGGATTTAAGCCCAAGCAGTGGCATTCATAGGGTCTTAGGTGTGACCAGTGATCATAGGGTCCTTACACACCTCTAGCACAGACTCAACAGTCCTTTAGGGGTGGTTTTAGTGGTTCAAGTAGGATAGAAGGACGGGGATACTCTAGGGAATAGGGTGTTCAGTTTCAGACACGTGGGGCTTGTTTCACTTGTGGGGCCATCGGGCACATGGCGAGAGAGTGTCCACAGGGTTAGATGGTAGGCAGTCAATGGATGGCAGGTTCAGAGCCTATAGTTGGGGACATGGGTAAATCCCACAGAGTTTTCGCAGCGGTTGACAACTGCCAAGCAAGGCATTAGGCCACAGTCATAGAGGTCGCAAGTATGATCAGAAGTAGCAGTGTTTCTATCTTGTTTGATTTAGGAGATACAGATTCTTTTATATCTCCATTGATTGTGGAGCATTGCGGGCTAGTGGCATCTAGGCAAGCTGTTAGTTGGGAAGTGGAGTTGGCTTCAGGAGCTAGAGTGTTTGTTGAGTCAGTGGTTAGGATTTGTCAGCTTGAGATTGGGAGTACAACCACCTTAGTAGACCTTCGAGTCACACCTCTAGGATCTTATGGCATTGTTCTTGGCATGGATTGGCTATACACCCAGAGAGCTAAGATGGATTGTCGCTAGAAAAAGATCGAGTGTGTGGACAATCAGGGTACCTACATAGTAATTTCAGGGATTCAGAAGCCAGTATCACTTCGTATGATTTTCGCTATGCAGCTTAAGCAGAGCATGCAAAAGGGATGCCAGTTATTTGCCATCTATATTAGTGATAGAGAGGAAGAGAATGAGAAGGAGCCTTCCCTAGATGATCATCCCATCCTTGAGGAATTTGCAGATGTGTTTCCTTCCAAGCTACCTGGTATGCCACCTAGCAGAGAGATTGATTTTCACATAGATCTTGTGCCAGGAGCTGAGCCAGTTTCGAGAGCACCATATAGGATGACCACTAATGAGCTTAATGAGCTCAAGATGCAGCTTGAGGAACTCTTAGAGAAGGGTCACATTTGTCTTAGCATCTCCCCTTGGGGTGCACTAGTCATCTTCGTGAAGAAGAAGGACGATCCCTTCGATTATGTATGGATTACAGGCAGTTGAACAAAGTGACCATCAAGAACTGATATCCCTTGCCCAGGATCGATGACTTATTTGATCAGCTTCAGGGTGCTAAAGTATTTTCTAAGATAGATCTGAACTCAGGGTACCATCAGTTGAGGATTGTAGAGAGTGATATCCACAAGACCGCTTTTCGTACCAAGTATGGCCATGATGAGTTCACTGTGGTCCCATTTAGTCTTGCGAATGCTCTAGCTATATTCATGAGTCTCATGAATGGGGTATTCTGCACTTTCCTTGACCGATTTGTGATTGTGTTCCTCGACAACATATTGATATATTCTCAGAATGAGAAGGAGCATGAGGAGCACTTGAGACGGGTATTGCAGTGCTTGAGAGACAATCAGTTGTATGGTAGTCTGTCGAAGTGTGTATTCTTTAGATCAAAGGTTAGATATCTAGGACATGTTATATCTGGTGATGGGATCTCAATTGACCCATCGAAGATCAAAGCTATTATGGATTGATCAGTGCCAACTAGTGTGACAGAATTTAGGAGTGTCATGGGTCTAGTAGGGTACTACAGATGATTTATTGAGGGGTTCTCTAGGGTTACACATCCTATTACATCCCTTCAGTGAAAGGGAAAGAAATTTGAGTGGACAGAAAGATGTGAGAGGGCCTTTGAGGATCTCAAAAGGGCACTCACTATTGCACCTATTCTTATTGTGCTAGACCCCTTTGCTGATTTCATGGTATGCATAGATGCTTCCTTGGATGGTTTAAGAGCAGTCCTTATGTAGGAGGGTCAAGTTATGGCATATGAGTCTAGGAAACTTAAGACTCGTGAGCTTAACTACCCTACTCATGACCTTGAGCTTGTAGTAGTGGTACACGCACTTGTGAGGTGGAGACATTTTCTTTTGGGTCATCATTTTGAGCTTCATTTAGATCATTAGAGCTTGCAGTACATATTCACTCAGCCCAATCTTAATGCTCGTCAAAGAAGATGGATGGAGTTTTTATGTGAGTATGATTTTGATGTTCACTACATCAAGGGGAAAGAGAATGTTGTTGTAGATGCCTTGAGTAGGAGACGTCATGAGATATTCTCCATGTCTATGGACACAGATTTGAGAGGTCACATATTGCAGTAGCTGCCAAAAGATGAGTGGTATTTAGAGGTATGTCAAGTAGTGTGATTTCAGGAGACCCAAGAAGGAAAGTTTGCAGACTATTCATTAGAGTCTGATGGACTATACGCCATAGAGGGCGCATCTATGTACATTATTTTGGAGGATTGCATAATTTCATTATGTTGGAGGCTCATAGAGATGCTTATGCAACGCATCCTGGAGTTAAGATGATGCATACAGATTTGAGACAGTTATATCATTGGCCAGGTTTGCGGCAATTCATTGATGTACTAGTAGCTCGATGCCTTGAGTGCCAAAGAGTCAAGGCAGTGTTTTGCCATCCAGGTGGGTTGCTCCAATCTCATGCGATACAAGAGTGGAAGTGGGATACTATATCGATGGACTTTGTCATTGGTCTTCCTATGTCATCGCCTTGTCATGATGCCATCATGGTGACAGTTGACAAGCTGACCAAAGTAGCCCACTTCTCACTAGTTCAGACTACCTTCATAGCACTAGGAGTAGCACAAGTATTATTGCGGGATATTATCAGGCTTCATGGCATTCCACGCAAGATTATCTCAGACAGATATTCCCTCTTCACTTCTTCCTTTTGGAAGGCGTTACAAGCAGCAATGGGTACCAGACTCAACTTTAATATAGCCTATCATCCGGAAATGGATGGACAAATAGAGAGGGTAAACCAGGTGTTAGAAGACCTTCTCCATAGGTATGTCATGGATCATCAGACTAGATGGGAAGAGTACCTTCCTTTGGTGGAGTTTGCCTATAATAATGGGCATCACACTTCCTTGGGGATGCCACTTTTTCAGGCTTTGTACGACAGACCTTGTAGGACACCTTTGAGTTGGGACCACATTGAGGATAGAGTAGCTATTGGTCCTAAGATAGTTCGTGATATGGAACAATAGATGGTTTTGATTAGACAACACCTTAGAGAGGCACGGGATAGGCAGAAGAAGTATGCAGATGTGAAGAGGATAGATCGTAGCTTCATGGTTGGGGATAGAGTCTTCTTGAGAGTACAACTGCATAAGAGTCCAATCTATTATGGAAAGGGTTCTAAGATTGCACCTCACTTTGTTGGACCATTTGAGATCCTTGATAAGATAGGACCAGTTGCTTATCGTCTAGCTTTTCCACCTAGCCTATCACGCATCCATGATGTGTTTCATGTATCAGTTCCGAGGAAGTACATTTATGATGAGTCTCATATTCTGGATTGGGATGCCTTGCAGGTGGAGTCGGACGGGAAGCTAGCTTTGAAGCCCATCCGCATTTTGGCTCGTCGGACGTTGTCTCTTCTAGGTCAAGAACTGGACCAGGTTAGGGTCCAGTGGGATTGTTATGACGAGGTTATGACATCATGAGAGGACACAGCACAAATGAGATCTCAGTACCCCCATCTTTTTTATGAACTCCAAGAGGAAGTTCATGCCTAAAGGGGGAGGGTGTGAGGCCCTACCCTGAGCCGTCATAGCATTTCAGTTATTTTCATGTTAGACCTATTATTGATACTATATTTTGATGCATTATGGACATAGATTTTATATGATCCAGTGTGGATAACATTGATATGATTATGTCATTTACTTTGATTTGAAGCACTTTGTTTTGATGCTAGAAATTATGGATGCATGCTCTATAAATGATTTAATTCCATGGTGATTATGATGATGTCATTTAGTAGGTTATTTTGTGTGGATGTTATTAGATAATTGGAAAACTTGATTATTATAATTGAAATTGTATGCAATGTCTGAATTGTATTCTTTTCATATGAAGATATTATATTTGATTTTTGGAATTAATAATGTGCAAAGTGAGATGTGTAGGAAAATTATTCCATGTGACCATGGAAACTATTCAGAGAATCAAGCCTAAACCTATGTGCGCTTGTGAAACCAAGGGTTGTTTATTTGGAGAGACAACACCTCATTTGTAAATGTGTTTTAATTTGAAAATTGTTTAATTTATTAATTTCGAAAATGGACAATTGCCATGTGTATTTTAGTGATGTGTAATTTTTGTGGTGTCACTTGACACGTGTTGTAAAGTGAGTTGGCAATGACATGTCCCTTGGAAGGAATTTGTTTTGCCAATGATTTTTTTCAAATATCCTAGTATGGTCCCAAGAAAGTCTTGGATAGGGAGCCATTAGAAAGATCAACTCAGGGTTGACCCGTAGGTAAACTTTGGGTGAGTTTCTAGAGGGCTAAACTAACTCCTAAGGTCAAGTTAGGGGCAGTTTTAGTGGGCCATATGATGTACCTATGAATGAAGGTCATTTTTAGCCATGTGTCCACTCCCTAGGGACTATTTAGTCACCCCAAAAGTTGAGTTTTCCAAGTTGGCCGAATTTCAACTTTTGAGGATCTTACCTAGGATAGACAACCCTCCGCATGAGTGACATTGTTCTTCCCCATTCCTTTTAGCTTTTTGAGGTTCCTTGGCTAGAGAGTTTGTAAGGTGTTGGGAAAACCAACCTATGAACATCCCTCACCCTTCCCAAGAGGATTGGAAAGAGTGAGGAGTGTCTTCTTAGGGAATGGTTTGGGAGGGAGAAGTTTGATCACCCACTCTCCATTTTTGGAGACATAGATTTTCTTGAGAAATTGGTCTTGGATTTGGAAGTTTTTGGCTAAGTCTTGTGAAGGAAAAGTTAGTAGATTGGGTAGCTCTCCTACAACTTCTTTTCATCCTTTTGGCAGATTTAAGGTTGGTTGGTTTACTATCTTATGTATGTTGCTTTGTATTTGAAAAGATTGTTTGTTGTAGTTGTTTTTCCATTGTTGATTTCTTAGTATGTTTAGAAAGATGTTGAGTTCTTCCCTATGTATTTGTGTTATTAAGGTTTTATGTTATTGTTTTGGGAGTTTTCAAGGACAAACTCACCCTTGGGAGGGTAGAGTGGCCTTGGTGTGAGAGGTTGTTTGACAGCCTAAGAGTGTAGAGGCTCTCTTTGGAAGAGAGTGATACACAAAGGATTATAGGACCCTTGCTGCATAGTGTTTGTTTATGCAATGGGGGTCATAAGGGGAGTTTGATGGCTTGTATGCCTTGGAGGACATAAAGAAATATTGAGACAAGTTTGAAACTTGTGAATGTGCTTCTTGGTAGCCTTGCTATGACATTATGTTCTCTCACTTGCAGAATTCTCCTCTAGATATTTGGTCCACCTACACCCCACTTGAAAAGTCACATAAGTGATGTTGTTTATCCTTGGGTTGGGAGTGTTAATGTTGTGAGTTTTCTTGCTTGTATGTGTATTGATTGTGTGTACCCCGTTTAGCTTTGGTTCTCCTAGCTCGGGGGTGGCTTCTTGTAAGACTAGGTTGGGAGGTGAGCCTCCATGGTCATAACCTACAACTTTTATTTGTAGGTTTGTTTGGGAAGAGATTGGAAAGAAAGTGTGAAATGATCCTATTTCTTATTGTATTTAGTTGCAGAAAAGAAAAAGAATATATTTGATAAGCCCTCATTTAGTAGAAATGAGAGGCTTGATTTATTTATTTCCTATTTTTAGTAAAAGAAACTATGGTGTTTTAAATGTAACTATTGGATTAGTTTTACCGTGTAATTAAAGATGTATTTTTATTTGAAGTATATATTCTGCAAAGAGAAGAATGCATTGTTGAAGTTATTTCTTTAATGATATGTTTCTAGAAAAAGATTAAGCATGAAATTTATAGTTTGTTCTCATTGCTATTGAAAAAGAAATGCAAATCTAAATGTTAGTAGAGTAGTCACTTGTAAATAAAAAGGATATATTTGCTTAAGTTCAAAACACAAAAGGAAAAATAAATAGATATTTAGAGTGAATATTAATATTGCATCTCATCTTGTTGTTTATGGATTAAATAGATTTTTTTTAATAGTTAGTTGCAGTTGTTAATAAAAATATCGTTGTCATATTTTTCCTATTCTGAAAATGCATGGTAGAGAAAAAGTTAGGAAATATTGTAAATCTAGTTATCATTAACTTAAAGCAAAAAGGAAACTATATGTTATTAGAAGAAAACACAAGCTATTCTATTATGTTATTTAAGAAGATCCTACTGTTAAACTTGAAAAGAAATAGATTTAAAACAAGAAATATATATATATATATCCAATGTAAGTTTAGAAACTTAGAAATTTTTTAGAGTAGACCATTGTGATGGAGAAAAAAAAACAAAAAAGGTCCCACTTGTGATGGAGAAAGAGAAAAATATTTAATATAATTGGACCCGCTTGTCGTGACTCTCACTCAATCTTAATCAGTAATATATATATATATATATATATATATATATATATATATATATATATATATTGTAATGAATATGCCTAATGTTTTAAAACCTACATCTAAATTGTTGTATTTGTTTCTGAATAACACATTTCTGCATTAAAGTTAAAATACATAGATTTAATAAACTATGAGAAATTTGGATATAAAAAAAATGGTTATTTATTTTAAATATTCTGATCATACCATATTTAAATCCTGAGAAGAGTTTGTTTTTAAAAAAAAATACTCATGTATTTGTATTAATATATATATTAACATATATATATAAATATATGCATATATATACCTTAAAATATATGTTATAGAGCTTACTGTTAAAACTCGGGTATATATATTAAAACATATTTTAATGCTTATTAAAAAATATATATACAAATAATAAAAATAAAAATTTGCACATTGTTGAAACCCTGCATTTTGTTTGGGGGTCGAGGCGGTCCCGGTGCCGGCGGCACTATGGGTCGCGACCCACAGGGGCAGCTCGGCCGCCACTGTGGACCATGACCCACAGGCGACCATGGTCGCATTATGGGCCACGACTCACAGTGGCGGTCTCGGTCGCGACCCACAGGGCACCCACGGCCGCGTTGTGGGCCGCGACCCATAGGCAAGACTGCAGTCGTCCTGTGGGGAGCCCATAGCGGCCACCTCCCCTTCAAACCCCTGTGGCCCTTCAAACCCCTGCGACTTCTCTTTCAATCCGCCTCCCCTTCCTTCGGCCCTCCATGAAACCCTTCGGCTCTCTGTCAAATGCTTTGGCTTGGTCGCACCTGCACACACCCACAAACAAAACAAAAAAATAATGAAGAACAAGCAACCCTCACCCAATTTTGAGTTAGGGTTAGCTTGAATAGAAAATAAAAAGAAAAAGAGTTTAGTATAAAATAATTAATCAACCCTAGTTAAGGTTCAAAATAAAATCATAATATAATCGAAAAGAGGGGGAAACCCTTTTCAAATTGAAATGGGTAAAACCCATTTGTATTATAGTCAAATAAATAGGAAGGTTATTCCTACAATAATTTTGGGGATATTAACTTTAAATAAAATCCATATTTTTTTTAATAGTTATATTTATGTATATATGTGTGTGTGTTAAAAATCATATATATATATAATTATTAAGTTAAATTCTTTTGTAAATTTTAATATTGGAATCTATTAAAGGTAAATTGTTAAATTTTAAACTATAGAGGTCAATGTTGGCCAAATATTAAATAGTTGATATTTAATATCTAAAGGGAATTAAATTTGACTTTAATATGAAATGATTTTTATCAGGCAAATATTATATTTGATTTGGTCAACTTTATTAGTTAAATTTAAAAGCATATTCGTGTTTGCTCAATTAATTATTTTAATATGAGTTAACGTTATTTTATTTAGCTCTTGAGTATTTAAATACTATTGAGATAATAAATATCTATTGATTTATTATTGGAGTATTTTAATTAGGGGAAATTAATTAATTTAGTTGAATTAATTAATTAAGTTGTGACGACCCACTTGGGGAATAATTAGTCTACCTGAAATGTTGACGCTAAAATGATGGAGTTGATTAAATCAACTTTGGGAAACCATTCTATTTAATCTTGAGTTGGCCTTTAGTTAAGACAAAACTTATTTATTCTTTTTTAAACGTAGAATATTTAGTATTTTATGTTGTTTTAAAAAAAAATTGTTGTTCCATTTTTGCCCAAAAGTTTGGGCATGACATCTTCAGCAACAATCCTTCTCCTAGTCATCACACCTTTATTCTTATCACTATTAATTTGATTTTCTAAATGATTCAATCTTACATACCTCAAAGTCTTCTGATTGTTCGGATTGTCTGGCTCTTGAACTTCTTCACCGACAACACCAATATCTGGATTACCTATCTCTACCAAATCATTCTACTTTAAGATCTCAGTCTACACAGGCTTTGAAATACATCTTCATCATAAAACTCATATATGCATGCTCTGATATGCTTTCCATGACATTCATCTACCTTCACATTTGCACTCTCTATTATCTTTCTTAGTCTCTTGTTGTAACACTGGTAGGCCTTGATCTTAGTAGAATACCCCAAAAAGATTCCTTCATCACATCTTGCATCAAACTCTCCTATATCCTCATCTCTCTTGATATAACATTTACTTTCAAAAACTCTGAAATATATAACTGTAGGAACATGATCAAACCATATCTCATAAGGAGTCTTACTGGAATCGCCTTTTATATGCACATGGTTGAATGTGTAAACAACAGTGCTAACATATTCTCTCCAAAAGGTTTGTGAAACATTTCCTTCTATCAACATAGTCCTGGCAGCATCCAAAAATGTTTTGTTCTTCCTTTCAACAACTTCATTCTACTGAGGGGTTCTAGGAGCAGATAATTGTCTCCTAATCCCATTCCTCTCATAGAATGCATCAAATTCTCCTGATGTAAATTCTCCTCCTCAGTCAGATCTCAGAAATTTTAGTTTCAACCGTGTCTCAGTCTCTACTCTAGCTATGAATATCTTGAATTTCTCCAATGCTTCTGATTTCTCCCTTAGATATGTAACCCACATCATCCTAGAATAATAATCAATCGGCAACATGAAATATTTGTCACCCTGCATGCTTCTCACTCTAGTAGGACCACATAAGTCAATATGCACAAGATGTAACAATCCATTAGATGAATACATCTTACTCTTGAATGTAGTTCTTGTTAGTTTTCCCAACTGACATTCTTTACATACCGGATTATATGGCTTCACAATTTTAGGCAAATCTCTAACAACTTGAGTAGAACTTATTCTTATCATGCAATCAAAATTAACATGACACATCATTCTATTCCACAACCAACTTTCATCTATCTAAGTAATTAAACAAATTTTCTCACCAGCATTCAAATGAAAGATATTACCTTTAGTCTTAGTCCCTGATGTAATCTCTATACCAGAGGCATTTAGGATCTTGAATTTACCATTCTTGAATTGTAAATCATATCCCTTGTCAAGCATTTGTCCAACACTCAAAAGATTATACTTCAAACCTTCAACATACAAAACATCATCAATATTATACTTACCGTTAAAAGATATAGAACCTCTAGCAAGAATCACACAAGCTTTATCATCACCAAATCTCACTATACCACCATCATACCTTTCCATACTCACAAATTTACTTTTATCACCTATCATATGATGTGAACAATCGTTGTCAATTACCCATTCATCTTTCTCTTCAATCTTAGCAGCCAAAGCTTTCTCTTCAACAATGCAGCTTAAAGAATTCACTGGTACTGGATCATCTTCCTTGATAGCAATAAATACAAACTCATCTTTTGAATTCCCATTTTCTGATTCTTCATCTGTTGCACCTTCATTAGCAGCATAATAATATCTTTTTAGATAATTGAACTTCTGGTTAGGCTTATAGGGCTTATCATTCTTATCATACTTCTCATATCTATCATACTTATCAGATCTATCATGCCTTTCAAATTTATCATGCTTATGATATCTAGACATTCTTTCAGGGCACCTAGAAGCAAAATGTCCCATCTTATTACAAGAGAAACATTTCAAAGGTAACTTTCCATCTACGTACCGACTCCCTTAGGCAATGTCTAAGCAAGAAGGGCTTCAATCTCATCTAATCATCTTTCTTGTTCTTCCATCTCTCTCTCTTTTCTCTTTCATATCTAGATACCCAACATGAATTTTCTCCCGAATCATAATGTTTCTTCCCGGATACAAAAGCTTTGAATGCAGTTTCAGATTTACCATGTGATTCTCCAAATTTGCTCAACTCAAATGCAGCAAGCTTTCCAACCAACATGTCCCTTTTCATAGTACTCACACTCTGAATTTCATCAACAGTAGCTACTTTATGCTTGTAAGAAGGAGGCAATGATGAATTTCATCAATAGTAGCTACTTTATGCTTGTAAGCAGGAGGCAATGATCTCAGCACTTTAGAAACAATCTCATCTTATTCAAGAGTTCCATCAACACATCTGATGTTAATAAAAATCTCATTCGCCTTAGTCGTAAAGGATGATATGTTTTCATCTTCTGCCATCTTCAATGCCTCATACTTCCCTTTCAAACTCTGCAACTTAGCTACTTTGACTTGTGCATCTCCTTCATAGAAGGTCTCTAACTTTTTCCAGATCTCATGTGTAGTCTTCAAACCCATCACATTAGACATCTCCGATTCAGTCAAGGCACTCAACAATTCTTCCTTAGCTCTTATGTTATGTTCATCATCCTTGATCTCAGCAGCAGTAACTAGTCCATTATGAGAAACATTGTAGACATTCTTTGTAATCTTCCAATACTTATCTCCAAGACACTTCAGTTGAACTTCCATCTGGTCCTTCTATACAGTATAATTACTTCCATCAAATCTCAAAATCTCCTTCTTGAACACATAGGTTTCCATCTTGGATCTCCTCAAGAAGCTAAGCTTCTGCCAGAGAATCTAGCTCTGATACCAATCGTTGGCAACAACAATGAAGGAAAATTAAGAGGGGGGGTGAATCAATTTTCACCAGATTAAACAAATTAAGCACAATCTTAGATTTGATCAACCGCAGTAAGAATAAAAATAAAGACAATAACAACAACACATATAACACCAAGATTTTTGACATGGAAAACCCAGTTAAGGAAAAAACCATGGTGGGAACCTACCCATAGTAAGATAATACTCTGCAGTAGTATGTGTAAATATTACGATGGGGAATGCACATGCATTTAGGCACACTGCCTAGAGCTCACTGCTCAAAATATAATAACCCAAAAGGCTCCAACCCTTAGGGAAGGTTCACTACCTTACAATAATATTTGTACTATAATTTGGATTACATGAACTTCAAAGATAGCATCTGCTAATGCCTTATGATAGTTCTAATTAAGCTCATTTGTCTGCCCTACAACAATCTCTCCTCAATAAATCATACCAGAGGATGAATTCACTTATGCACACATACACCACTCTCCAATAATGCAAACACAACCACCATACATGAATTACATGAATCTAACACCTATTTATACAATTCATCAACCTTGACTACAAGGTTGGCCAAACCCTCAATCTTCAATTATAAAATTACATCACATGATACATAAATCAATTCACTGGACCAATACAATACCATAGATGACATAGAATGGACCTCAACCAAATCCTCGAACATGCAACACCACCAAAAATCCTACCAAGATCAACCACAACACGTTACACCTCCAAAAATACCACATAAAATGAAGAATATCACTAGACCCATAAGATCTTCAAGAACATGCACAAGGATCAATTCGGACCACCAAAACAAATAGGAAATGATCAAGAAAAACCAACAAGCATGTTAGAACCATTCGCAATAGTTGCACCAACACTACTTAATCAAATCTTCATCGATCAACATCCTAACACTCAAGAACACTTAATAGCCACAATTAGGACTCGAAAGATAACTTGTGGAGCACCAAATCATGAACCATCTAAAATGAAGATACACACAAACATCCAAAACACTCTCCCAAATCTACAACCAAAGATATAATCATACCAGAGTATAATGAATACTGCAACACTGAACAGAAAAGCCAAAACCTCAAACCGGATCAAGTGATATGATCCAGTAAACTTCTGGATCACTGAAACTAATAAAGAATGAAGTAGAGATACTAGAGATACTTCATTACTGAACTGCAAATCCTCATCAACAAACCAAACCAAATCAATTCACTGCAAACACCGGATCACCAAACAACTTTCTGCAATACCAAGACATAGGAATATGTTTACATCAATGGCAACAATATATCCAAGCAACAACAATATCCAACACACACACCTTGAGGTACATGGGGAAGAGATCCCCAAATACATTGGGAAAATAAAAAAAGAATTTAAAATTCCTTGGGAGAGGACAAGAGAATTAAAAATTCTCAAATAATGGATTGTGTGGGAGAAAGGGGAGAGAAAAGGACTTAATAATTCCTTGGAAAGTGAGGGAGCATGGGGAAGTGGAAGAATTCGAAATCCTTGATATGACCAAAGTTGGTGCATTTAAGGTTTGGAAGGTGAGAGGGGAAAATCATTTATGGCAAAGAGTTGACTTGCTCCTAATCATGGTGATTAGGATTTGTCAAATGATTAAGAGGAGAGATTAAGTGGCTTGATGAGGGATTAATGTGTAAGTGGGAAAGTTGGGAGGATGGGACATGAGGAGAGATAATGAGTGGATGAATATAAAATTGAGGGAAATGATAGGATTAGAAAGAGTGATTTGTAGGAATCGCATATTTAACTTAGTTAATTGAAGTTAATCAACTAAGTGTGATTTAGAAGAAATAATGATTGAGATGACTTTAGAAGAATGGAGAAATAATTAATTTATTGATAAATTAATTATTGGACTATAGTGATATAATTAATTAAATTTTATTTAATTAATTTAAGAGGAATAAGGATACACATAATTAAATTAATTAATTATGTATAAAGGCTTAAATTAATTAAATATTAATTTAATTAATTTTAGATGTCTACACATTCTTTCTAGGCTCCTAGTTAGTGGCTCGGTCAAGTAAGAAGTAGGGTTTTGTCTCTTTATCTACAGCTGGAAGATAATATATTACAACATCTTCATGTTGCACACAAATTCTATGGATGAAGCAGACTTTGAAGGATATTGGTTGGTGTAACATTCAATGAACCTATCTCTATTATGTGTGATAACTCTAGCGTAATAAACATTTCTAATAATCCAGTATATCATTCTAGAACAAAGCATATATCTATTCGATATCACTTCTTGAGGGAAAAGGTGTTGGATAATGAAGTAAATCTTGAGTATGTACCTACAAACAAGCAGATTAAAGATATTTTCACCAAGGCATTATGTAAATATACTTTTGAGTCTCCGACAGAAGTTAGGGGTATTACCCCTTTCCAGTTTGAACTAATGTGTGTTTGGATGTGCATTGGTCTAGTGAGCAGATTCAATATTTTTATTTGGATTGATGCTTGTGTGCTTCCTCGTAGGGGGAGTAGGAATGAGTTTCATAAGGGGAGTTATGCTCGCCTTTGTCATTTTTGTCAAAGGGGAAGAGATCTTGAGAGTTTCAGGTGTTTCAGTTGCTGAGTTATTATAGTATTGTGCAAAGATTGTTTTGTGTTTGTTGTGATGAATGTTGCCATCAATGAAAAAGGGGGATATTGTTGAAAATGTGATGGATGAGATGGTGTTATTAAGTGGTTGTCATTGATGTCAACATATTAGTTGGCATTGATGACTCTGTTGTTCTTGAAATTGCTAATTTGTAATGTGTCTTCTCGGGATCTTTATTGCTTTGGAAGATGTGTTGGTGATCCAGATATTTTGGGTTATTGGATATGGTGTTGATCATTGGTATTCATATTTTTCTTGGTCCTATTCTTATCTTTGTTGCTTTGGGTGATGGTGTCTGGGTCTAGATTAAGTTAGAAATTTGAGGATGTGCAACGGCTTGTAGTGTAGTGTTTGTATCATGACTTTTGGGTCTGGAATTTGTAATGATTGTAACATGTTGATCTAACCATTGATGTTTATTGTGGTGTAGTCTACTACTCATTCCTTCCCATGACCAAAATGTTTATCATTGACCTATTTTAGATCCCTATCTTGGCCGACTTAGAAGATTATGCTTTCTGAAAGACAATATATATATATGAGGATGATCTGATTGAGTTAGATATAGAAAAATGTGTGACATTATTTTAAAGATATGTGAAATTGGAAAGGAAAGATCTAAATTTTGGTGATCTTAATGCATTTGTTTGGTTTTGAGGCATTGGAAGCATTCCTACTTGTGCAGATTGTGCTTCAATGGTGGATTCTTTCTTTCTTTCTTTCTTTCTTTCTTTGGTAGTCAGTCTTTTTCAGGGCAGTGATCCCAAACATAGTGAGCATTCTGACAGTGAGACACCCTTTATAAAAATCACCTTAACCAATGTTTATGTTGAGAACCAACATTCTATGTGGTTTTTCCCTTCTTGGGTTTTCCACATCATATCTGTTGTTCATTGTGTGATCTGATGTATGTTTCTATTTTTCATGCTATATCTATGTTATTTAATTCTATTATTTTGGATTCAAAAGTGAAAAGAATAAAGGTAACTATTTTGAGCTATCAACTAATTCACCCCCCCTCCTCTCTTAGTTGCCTGGATATTCAACAGTTGGTGGCCAAAATTTGAGGATGTATGCCAACAAGGACATCTGGACCATTTTTTTTATCTTTTATTTCATTAAGCTCGTAGAAGCTTTATATGTACTCAAATATTCATAAACTAAATGGAAATTTGAAAAGGAAAATGTAAATGCTTCATATGTTTATGAATATGATATTGTATATGAATTATAATGTCATGGAAAATTTGAAATGGGATTTATTTCAAATATGCATCTTGTTTATGAAATGGAAAAAGAAAAATCTTATTACTTGTATGTTGACAATTTAGTTCTTTCACTAGTGGTTAAAAAACTTAGTAAATTGAATGGGTAGAACAATGGGCATGTTACATATTTGGGGTCTTAACTTACCATTGAAGACACAAGATGGAGAAGGAAGAGATCTATTGGTCTGATTTTGGAACTATATCTGGGATATGTATTGTAAATACACATACTTTGTCATATTTGAGAAACCTTTTGTTCATAAGGTATTAAGTTGTGGATTTCACCAGGCTTGTAAAGAGAAGGAAGGACTTTGGGATTTCACATAATTAAGGAGATTGGTTTCTCCACTCTACAATTAGGATGTATGAGACTCTAGTAAAACCTCGTGTTTTTCCAAATTGTGTGCCTTTGAGAATTTCATATTTAGAGGACATATGAAAAATTGGTGAGATGGATCATCTAGCCCACAAACAGCCACACAAGCCCTCATTGTTCCCTACACAGTGTAGGTTTACAATTTCATAGTTGGAAATAAAGATGACTTAGGCCAATGTACTTTGCCTTGAATCCATACAGGATGAGACATGAGGAGCCAAAGAATTATGATCTAGAAGGATTTATTAGATCCTTAGAACTTAGTTGCATACATGAGGACTTGGCTGACGAAGATATCATAAAAAAAATGTACAACAATTAAACAAGTATATGAGAGAAGAAATGGAACATGGTTCAAAGAGAATAACCTATCAAAAGGGAGCCTAATTCCCTAGATTTTTTAGTGATAAACTTTGTTCCCTAGTGAAGATTGAGAAGTTGTTTCTTAGTTCTCAAACTTTGTTAAACATATAAATGATCAAGAAAGGGAAGCAGCTTGTTGTTTTTGAAGAACCCCCAACCAAGAAAGTGAGATTTGGAGAGTAGCATGTGAAGTAGAAAGAAATGAAGATTGTTAATGTTGAAGAAGTTTAGAGTGCTCTAGAGGTAGAAAAAGAGGAGAAGGTCATACCATTGGCTGACTATCCATCCACACTTCCATCTCCAACAAGGAAAACAATAAGGAAGATTGTACCAATAATGCCCCCAAACAAATCTCTTGAGAATATGAAGATTGAAGATGACCCGACTAGGGATGTTAGGGCCCTTGCTTGCAACCAATTCATTAGTGATGATGAATTTATGAAGACACAAGATTTTCAAGATTTTGTGGTCACAAGGAGGAGAGAAGAGTACTAAAGAACATGTGGAGAAGAAATAAACAAGATGCCACCTTCTGAATGTAGCAAGATAAGCGAGGAAGTGATTAAGGAGTTTGATTTCAATGCTGAAAACATCACTCTTAAACAAGGAAAGCAAATGGTAAAAGATGAAGGATTCTTATTATTGCTTGGATGGGACATTGTCTCTGCTAATGGCATTCCATGCTTCAATAAGGAGAAAAAAGAAATATATCATTCAAAGGAAGAGGTGGAGTGGGATCTGTTAAGATCAATCTTCAGTCCCAATTTTGGATTATGGTCAATATGGGCTTTGTCACCAAGAAATGGAAATCTATATTATTTTCATAATTATGATCAATTCAAAAGGAGTGCACTGATTAAGAGAGTGGTTGATACTTTAGCTCCCGAGGTAGCAAACTTATTGGTAAAAACTTCTTTATTCAATAAAGCAGTTACTGATAAATTTTATATTGATTTTGAAACTTTGAAGGAGAATCAACTGCAATAAGTGATTGAAACCAAAGCTTCTCAAGAAGATTGAAACATTGGAGGTGGACAAAGTCTCGGTCATTCAGGCTCCTGCAATTTAAGCACCTGATTTTGGAGATAGAGATTCTTTGATGTCTGAGATCAAAGAATTGAAAGATGAACTAGAAAAGGAGAAGGCATCAAAGAAGTAGTTCATAGTAGAGACTATGACTGGTCTAGTTAGTCATAGGTTATCAAAGATAAATCAGAATATTGATGATGCATACAAGGGGTATTGTGACCTTGTAAATGCCAAGTTGATATTTGACCAAGATATGTACAATTTTGATCTTACCAAAGAATAGTGGGTCAATAGGACCCAAATTTTGATTTACATGATTAAGAGGTAGAAGCATGATAGAGATAAGCAACCATATTTAAAGGAAACTTTTGACAATGTCAAGATACTTGAGTAAGTGGTGTCATCTTCCATGAAGATAAAAGCACATTTGGAGAAAAAATTAAAGATGATAGAACAAATGGAGTGCAAAGTGTTTCCCAATGTCAAAGATGATCAAGGAAGTCCAAATTCATTGGACCAATGGAAGTCAGAAGTTCTTTCATTATTGTCAAAGGCGGTGTCAATTATATATGATGACAATGAATTAAGAGTAGAAAAGTTGAATCAACTAGTAGATGAACTCTTTGTTTTTATTCAATGGGTGTTTCAACGAGATCAACTGGGTCACCTTCGACTGGGGGCAGGGCCCCTACTATTCTAAGGGTAGGGGTGAGCACTAGAATACTCTAGAATAAGCCTCGAGCCTTCTAGCGCCTATTATAGTGCTTTGAGATAGCAGGTGTATGATGCCAATTCCCACTGCCATTAATTAATGTATGCCTGCGCCCGAAGGGCCCCTGGCGAGTAGCAGGAAACTATGCCCCCCACTGCCCCCTCCCCCCCCTTTGTGACAATTATTAGAAGGATTCGAGAGTAGTTCTCAATTCAAAATCATATCTATCTTGATAAGTTGAAGTTGATGTTGGGTTAATCCTGACCAAATGATGCAACATTCACCAAGTTGGGTGAGAAATATGGAGAGTATTGACTTTCAATCCACAAGTCAACACACTATTTTAAACAGTAGCCAACATTCACTTCCAAGGAGTAGAATCATAAATTTTTTAATTGAATGCATGTTATTCCTTCATAACTTCTTTTTCTATTTTAACATTCTACTACCATCTGACATCCTAATTCTTAGGATGTTGGTTATTTATGATTTTTAATGTATAGATGACACATGAACAATGGGCCTGAAGCTTGCTTTCTTCCTTGTTTCTATAAAAGGGAAATCAAAGCCATTGTATTTTTCTTCTTAGCTTTTGACATACGAGTTAATGGTGAAAGACAAATAAATCATTCTACATTGTAAAGAATATTTTCATATCATATAATGAAAAATGGAGTTTGGGACTATCCGGTGTAATTGTCTCCTCATGTGATATTTGATCCTTTTGGAATATTTGAGTAATGCTTAATTGTTCTAACTCTGTAATGCAGTGTGTATTTTAATTTTTGCTCCATTTCAAGGAAATAGTTAAAGATGCTCTAATCAAGATACAAGGGGTTAAATGTGATGTTAGGATTGTAATGTCCTAAAATTATAGCCTTGTACAATTTTGATCGCATTGGGTCCCTACCTTAGTGTCTGAACCCCTTGGCCTGATTAGCACATGATTATGCTCATGTACCTCAAGAATTGCAACATTTTTTACTTCTCCAATGCATTTTGCACCTTATCCTACCCCTAAATAGGGGTAGGACCTGGGTGTCATGCCTTGGTCCCCATTTGACCCCTTGGTCCTATTTTAAAATTGAGCGAGAAATCTCTCCCTGTGTTGGCCTATGTCAAAAAATTAATGTGTTTTTCCAATGGGCAAGTATAAAGGGAGGTTTCCCCCTCTCATTTGACAATCTATCAATAATATAAGACATCTATCAAACATCCAACAATCACATGAGATCAAGCATTTAAGAGAAATTGAGCATTAATTAGTCTTCATTCCAGCCTTGGGGCAGCAATAAAGCCAAGATTCAAGCATTGAAGAAGATATCATTCATCTTATTTTGTTGAAGATTTCATCAAGCCCTAATTCCGTGTGGAGACAAACAAAACTTCACAAGGAGGTATATCACTTGATTTTTAGTCATTATTCAACATCTCCCTCAAAAGGAGAACCTTCCATTACAACAATTTCAATCATCTTTATCTCAATTTCATGGTTAATTCCAAAATCGAGGTTTGACCTAAGGAAAGCCCCTATTCCCAACACATTTCTCTTCCTTTCTGTGTGCAAGAAACAGGTGCAGAGTTGTACTCTTCAAAATAGAGATTATTTGTAGAGACGAGTCAACCCTCTTTGGTGTGTGAAAAAGTAGGAGGACTGGAGCGATAGGCACATCAGTCGTGACATTTTTGGAGCTTTTTTGAGGATTAGATCTAAATCTGTATATTCTGCTCAGATCTAGGTTCATGCAAAAATCCCACATCTGTAGCTCGTTGTTTTCTTAGTTTTACCTTCATTTTTCAACATCTTACTTTAATTCAGCATTTCAACTCACAAAAGAGGAGACCCTAAGATCAATCCAATCAATATTCAGTCTTAATATTTGCTAATTTTTTACTAAATCTATTGGATTCTCCCTCTTTTGAATGTAATAGTCATCCTAAGCAAAAATTAAGGGTTTCCATACATCTAATTGTGGAAACCTTAATTTTTCACCATTACATTTTGATAAACCCAACTCCTTACACCTTTAATTCTGATTTATGTTCTCAAATTCGATTGTTTATGCAATTTAAAATTCAAGTTTTCATTTACAAGTTTGATTTCTTTACAAATTTTTAAAATTTAGAGGTTAATTTCATTAAAACCCTAATTTTTAAATTCAAAATTGGGCTTGTGAACTGCTTAAATTGGATTAATTATTTCAGATCTGAGTGTTTTTCAATTTCAAAATTCAAATTTTCACTTACAAGCCAAATTAAAAATTTTAATTTCAAAATTAAGTGGTTTATTTTAAAAACCCTGGTTTTAAAAAAAAAAAAAATTGAGCTTTTGGGTTGTTTAAATTTTGAATTTATCATTTTAGAGTTGCCTCAAATTCAAAATTTTAATCTTGAATCAAATTTTAAAATTAAGTGATTAATTAAAATAACCCTAATTTTCAAATTTAAACCTTGTGCATTTCTCAATCTTGGACTAATTATTTCAATTTCCAAATTTCAACCTTAGATCTAATTTTAAATTTTAAAATTGAGAGGTTCTTTTTACATGACCCTAACTTTAAATTTAAATTTCTTTTGGATAATTTTAAATTTAAATTTTTGAATTAAGAGGTTTTTTTACAAGGCCCTAATTTTAAATTTAAATTTTTGGTGGATAATTTTAAATTTAAATCTCTTGGTAGGCAATTTTAAATTTAAATTAAGAGGTTATTTTAGCAAAGCCCTAATTTTAAATTTAAATTTTCTTGGGGGTTACATTATCATTCTTTATCTTTTCAATCAATTTGCTTATTTAATTGAATAATCATTTTTCTAAAATTTTGCATTATTCAATTATTTTACAAATTTCAAATTTCCAATTTCCCTCCCTTAGTGCATGAGTTTTACTACTATTAGTCCAACCTATAATATCCCCATGAGAGTAAGTTATAGAATTAAGGCTTCCCAAGGTTTAATTACCAAGGAGATGGAGCCTAATTTGGATAACTTGTTTCATGAGGATGTCGGTGGTTCTTCCAATCCTACAAATGTCCTTGTTTATCCTCTTTCTTTTCATAATTCTCATGATGTGGATGAATCACTAACTAGGATTTTTGTTGACTAATTGGAGAAGGTTGACAATCAATTTCAAAATCTTCAATAATGGATGAGTCAACAATACCTGGAAAGTGAGGCTCTCCCATTGATTGAAGGATAAAAAAGAATGGTTCAAAGTGATAAACTTTGTGTTGATGTGTTGCATGGTATTTCTCATATTGTTGACACTAATATTATGCCTTAGAAGAGTTGTGCTAAGGTCCTTGGTTACACACAACCTCCTAGTCAAGTCAATCATTCCATTCATTTAACTACCCCTCTAACTATTGTTCTCACCTTTACATCAAACATCATGGATACCTCTACACAAAATGTCATACCTACAAATGTTAGTCAAGGGGACAATTCCTCTAATCATAATTCCTTCATACCTCCTCCTATGAGCCTTCCATTTGTTACCCAGTTTTCTCCAATACCTACCTACAATATCATCCCACCTCCTTATTCCCAACCCTCACCTTCATATAACAATATCCCTCCTTATTCTCAACCCCTTCCTTCACTCAACAATGTTACCCCTCCTTCTCAATCCAACATGTCTGATTTCAATCCATCCATCGAAGCTACCATCAATAGTTTAGCCCAAATAGTGTCTTCCTTGCAACAACAAATCGCTTCTATGAATCAATCTAAGTATAATGTGCCCACATTTGATGTAGCGAGCCCATTATCCAATGACATTATCCGAGTTGTCCCTCCTAAAGTTGAAGTCTCTCAATTGGAGCTTTATAATGGAAAAGGTGATCCCTTGACTCATGTTAAAACATTCCAAACTTTGTGTAGTGACTTTGCTCATGAACAAAGATTGTTGGCTAAATTGTTTACTAGAACATTAAGGGAAAATCTTTGCAATGGTATTATTCTTTACCTCCTTATTCTATTACTTATTTTTAACAATTGGCTAATGCTTTTTTCAACAATTTCACAATAATATTGGTCCTAAGATTACTTTGATTGATTTGATGCATTGCAAGCAAGGTGTTAAAGAAAAAGTGATTGATTTTATTTGTAGATATAAGCATTTGTATTCTCAAATTTCTTTTCATGTGCCTGATCAAGATATTCAAATAATTTTCATTTCTAATTTAGAAAAAGAAATTAGGGATAAACTTCTCTCTTCTGAGTTTAGTTCCTTCACGCAATTGTGTGTAGTACTTCACAATTATCACCTTACCATGAGTCAATTGGAGCAATCATCTTCAATGGCTCTGAATGGTAAAAATGAAAGTTCTCAACCACCTTTTGTGGATTTCAAATCGAATAAAGGATTCCTCAAGTTCAATGACAACAACAATACTCAAGTAGCAACCATAGCAGGTGTGTCTGCTTTGTCCAAATACTTTCGAAAGGAATTCACTCCTCTTAATGAATCTTTTCATAGTATTATGTCTCAATTGTTACAAAGTAATGTGTTTAAACTTCCCCCTATTAAACTAGTTGATACAACTAAGCCTTTACCACCTTCTTATGACGCCAAATCCTTTTGCCAATATCATTGTCAACTCGATCATGACATTGAAAAGTGTTATTCCTTGAGAAATAATATTCAAGAATTGATTGATAACAATACCATATTTGTGGCTGGTGTGAATGATAAATGAAATAAATCAATAGCTCCTCCTAATCAAAATCATCAAATTTTCCTTGATCCTTTAC
The DNA here is from genome assembly GCF_030272615.1 of Cryptomeria japonica. NCBI lineage: Eukaryota > Viridiplantae > Streptophyta > Pinopsida > Cupressales > Cupressaceae > Cryptomeria > Cryptomeria japonica. The sequence continues at coordinate 624,009,706 of NC_081411.1, forward strand.
CTTCCCATTCCACTAATGTGATTGAGATTGATCATCTTGCCTTTTCTCCCAATTATGTTGGCCTTGAGTCTAATAATATGGTGAACTTTATTGATAAAAATGACCCTCCTAAGGACTTGTGCATTACATTTGATCCTAGTGAGAATATTGAAGCACCCTGATGTCCCATTATATATCATTGCAAGAGTCAAAGGCATACCCTCTCGAGGGGCGCTCATTGATCCATCTTGTATGGTTAATGTGATAACTGGAGATTTTCTTTATACTTTAAAATTGCATCAAGTGACATATGAGAAATATGATGTTGTGATTAAAATCTTTGATGGTTTCTCTTGTCCCACTATTGATTATATTTCTCTTCCCATTGAGGTTGGTACTAAAGCTTTAGATTTTAACTTTTCTATAATTCCTACATCAGAACAATTTCGTGTGAAGTTGGGACATCCTTGGCTCTCTTTCATGAAAATGATCCCTTATACTATTCATAAATGCTTGAAATTCCCTCTTGATGGTAGGATCATAATTGTTAATCATAGCACGTACCAACCCACAGTTAGGCAAAGAGATATTTATCTTGATTATTTTTTTTCCAAATGATTTCAACCTCTTAAACCAAGAAGTGATTCTCTTTTTCAATCTTATCAAAAATGGAAGAATAAGATGATATTATCTTTGAGCAAACCTAGAAATCCAACATTTAGTCCTCCTCTTACTAAAGATCATATGACTCTTCTTATGGATAATTCTATCCTTCCTCCTAAGGAAAACAATATTCTTTCTCCTAAGAAAGAGTCTATTCTTTCTCTTAAGAATAAGTCTGTTCATCCCCCCAAGGATAGAAAATATCTTTGTCCTAAGCGTCAATTTATTCCTCCTAAGGCTAAAAATATTATTCCTCCTAAGGATAGACCTATTCCTCCTCCTCATGATGAACCTGGTCTCCTTCCTACACCTCTCATTCCTCCTTTATATGTTGTGGTTTCACCTCCTACATCTTACAAAGGGAAGCGATCGACCTCTCCTATTGTTCAACCTAAAAGACCTCCTATGCATCCTTCCTCAAAAGAAGAAAATAAGCCTATACTTGATGAACCTAAACCTTCACAACCTTCAACTAGTTTTAAACAAAACCATTGTGCGAGAGAACATCAATGAATATGTCATGCTAGGGCTCGTGAACTTGCTTCACAAACCATTTCTTCCCCAAAGACGCCCACTCTTGACATAATCACATTTCCTCAATCTTCTCCTAACCAAGAGGTTCAACCTAATTCTCCAAGACGCAAAATGATTAAGATAAATGATGGTTCAAATTCTATTCCTATTAGAGCTCCTATTTTTTTTAATCTTGATGAAGAAATAGGTGAGAATATTGTTAATGATAAAAATGTTGATCATAATTTTTTAAATGATGAATATGAATATGTTGATGTTGACAATGAGTTATCTAAACAATTTTCAAAAGCATTAATCCTAGATCCTAGTGACAAACAAAGTGACTCATCATTAGAGCATGGTCCTTGTTTGGAACTTGTGATAGCTCCATCTATTGTGCTTGATGTCACTCCTCTTGCATTTTGTCCACCCTCCCAAAACAATGATGAGCAAGATTAGGGGGTAGATGATGTGCTTTATTAGCTTCATTATCACCGTAGACTCTCTCTCTCTCTCTCTCTCTCTCTTGTTTGTGACCTTGTTCTATTTCTATCTCAATTATTCTTTTTTTTGTCCCTAGTGTTGTCTACTAGAGGATGATGCAAAGCATTGAGATCTCTTTTGGTCTCTCCCATGTTGACTCAAAAGACACATGTGTCCTTCTTCCATGGTCGTTTTGCTTTCTTTGAGGGATAAGGACAATTATATGCACATATATATATATGATATACATTATTTATCATAAAAAACATATTGACCCCAGAGTTAAGAGAAACCACCCCATGCTTTGTGTTTTGTGATCATTATCCTTTGATTTGTCCTCTCTTGGGGGCTTATTATTGTGATAATGTGCTTTTATTTTTGGGTGTATCCTACCTTAAAGAAATTTCTCCCGATAAGGCCTATGCAATTGCTTTAACATGGGGGCATACACTCTGCTCAATGATTCTCTCTCTTGCATATCTTGATACTTAAGTTATAGCGAACCTTGTCTTTTGCTTTGTAATTTTGGGTATTTTCTTTTCATGATTCATAATAAGAGAACCTTACTAGCTTGTAGTCATGGTTCTCTCTTTCTATATCCTTCATGATGTACCTTTTATCTTGTCATCGAAGTTGTGAGATCCTAAAGTCCACTAGGGGCTTGGTGTATCTTGCCTCCTCGATGACTTGGTGAAATGTTTTCAATGTGAACCCTTTGTACTTTACCGAATGTATGATTGATTTCATACTCCCACTAAAGTGGGAGGTAAATGTAGCATCCTAAAATTGCACCCTTGTACAATTTTGACCACATTGGGTCCCTACCTTAGCATTTGCGCCCCTTGGCCTAATTGGGACTTGATTATGCTCATGTACTTCAGAAAGTGCAGAATTACTACTTATCCCATGCATTTGGCACCTTATCCTGGCCCTAAATAGGGGCAGGACTAGGGTGGCATGCCCTGGTTCCCCCTAAATTGGGCCCCATTTGACCCCTCGGTCCTATTTTAAAATTGAGCAGGAAATCTCTCCCCGTGTCAGCCTATGTCAGAAAATTAATGCATTTTTCTGATGAGCAAGTATAAAAGGAGGGTTTTCTCTCTCATTTGACAATCTATCAATAATCTAAGACATCTATCAAGCATCCGACAATCACATGAGATCAAGCATTCAAGAATTCAAGAGCAATTGAGCATTAATCAGTCTTCCTTCAATCCTTGGAGTGGCAATAAAGTCAAGATTCAAGCATTGAAGAAGATATCATTCATCTTCTTTTGTTGAAGACTTCATCAAGCCCTAATTCCATGTGAAGACAAACAAAACTTCATAAGGAGGTATATCACTTGATTTTCAATCATTATTTAGCATCTCCCTCAAAAGGAGAACCTTCCATTAAAGCAATTTCAAATATTTTTATCTCAATTTCATGGTTAATTCCAAAACTGGGGTTTGACCTAAGACAAGCCTTATATTCCCAACATATTTCCCTTCCTTTCTATGTACAAGAAACAAGTGTGAAGTTGTACTCTTCAAAATAGGCATTATTTGCAGAGATGAATCAATCCTCTTTGGTGTGCAAAAAAGTAGGAGGACCAGGGTGATGGGCACACCGGTCCCAACATTTTTTTATATTTTTCAAGGATCGGATCTAAATCTATATATTCTGCTTAGATCCATGTGCATGTAAAAATCTTGTAGCTATAGCTCATTGTTTTCTCAGTTTTACCTTCATTTTTTCAGTATCTTACCTTAATTAAACATTTCAACTCACAGAAGAGGAGACCCCCTAATCAATCCAATTAGATTCAATCTTAATCTTTGCTAATTTTTTACTCAATCTATTGGATTCTCCCTCTTTTGAATGTAACGGTCATCCTAAGCAAAAATCAAGGGTTTTCATAAATCTGATTGTGGAAACCCTAATTTTTTGTCATTACAAGGATCTTAAAGTAGCATTGCATCTTAGATAACATTAGGTGGTATGGTATAAAGCATTGAATCAATTAGGCCTATATTGAAAAGTTGCAGATGATGTTGTTCTGGCTTGATTCTATTGCCTTATAAGGATCTAGTCTCAATAATCTTCGGAGTTATGGTTTAAAGGCATCTTAAATTCAAAAAATCCAAAAATATTTCATTTCCTTTTAGTTTATTTATTTTCAGTTTGTTAGTGCAGGACTTGATATTCTCTAATCCTAAAATTAATGAAATCCATGATAACCTAACCTTAAAGAATAAATCTAAAATTTGCATTTTTCATATGAGTATATATTTGCTTTTAAATGCAATATAAGTGTAGCGTCATAAAATTACAACCCTACAATTTTCGACCGCATTTGGGTCTTCACATTGGTGAAATGAATTCCTAAGCCCGACTGGAGACTCGAGACATGCTTGCACCTCTCGAAACATGCATTTCCTTGCATCCTGCACTGCCTATTCTTGCTTCATGTCCTCAATTAGGGCAGGACAAGGGCGTGGCGCCCTTGTCCCCCATGGGATAGGGGCGTGGCACCCTTTTCCTTGCCCTATTTTGGGCCCCCTCACTTAAATCATGCAATGGGATTGTCAAATGAGAAGCGGTAAAAGGTTTTCTATGTTGGCCTAAGACAAAAAAATCAGTCAAATAACCCTAATTGGAAAGTATATAAGACATTTTTCCCTCCTATTTGCATAAGCGGAAAGTGAGGTGAACAAGCATTATCATCATTCAAGCATTCAAGCAATCAAGCATTCAAGCATTCAAGCATTCAAGCATTCCTTTCAAGCATTGAGCATCTGAAGTCTCCTTTCAAGGCTAGGTGTTGCATTCAAGTCAAGGATTTAACCATTGAAGAGGAGATCCTTATCAACATTAAAAGCATTCAACTTCACATATCCTTTCAAACAACTCTATCAACATTTCAATTCCATCCTCTCTTGAGGTGAATTCTACTTTAGTCATTTACTTTCATTTACATGCAAACATCATTTGGTTAATTCCAAAACTAGGGTTTGACCTAAAGGCAAACTCCCAATCCCAACAACATTTCCTCTTTTTTGTGTGTAGGTTGCAGGTGCCTAGCTATATTTGTAGTTTTAGGCTTCATTTTCAAAGATGGAAAAACCCTTTTTAGCACAAGGATTTTTCAGAGGACCAAGTACACTTTCAACTCGGTCCCGACAACTTTCATTCAAATTTATAGGGGAGCTTCATCTCGGCATTTTATTGGTAATTCCAGGTGCACAACTTCATCCCACTTTTTTATCTCAAGTTATATTCATTTATTTACCATATTTATACTTAGTCTCAATTCACTTAATTTATCCTATCCATTCTAAAAGAGGGGTTACTTTTACTTTCCAAATTAATTTCCAATTCACTTAGCATTCAATCTCTCTCCATTGATATTGGATCTAGTGAATTCAACCCCCTCTTTTAAATGTAATATGTGAAAGAGGTTGAAGAGGATCCTTTGTGAAACTTTCACTCCTTTCTTGAGGAGGGTAAAGCTTTCCACTCGATCTCCCCATTCACCCCTTTTTCACCATTACAATAAGTGATTAGAAATTGAATTAGGAAGATATTGTCATGGGATCACCCTCCTTGGTTTGTAGAGCCAAAAGTGTAGAAGGTTTAAGCCTTAGGGTAGGGTTTTGCCTTGTTCATTGACCATTGGCCTAGAAGCCCTTAATCATAAGAGAAGGCTAATCTTTATAGGGTTGTAGGAGAATTAGCTAGAAAACACCAACACCTCTCTCTCTCTCTCTCTCTCTCTCTCTCTCTCTCTCTCTCTCTCTCTCTCTCTCTCTCTCTCTCTCTCTCTCTCTCTCTCTCTCTCTCTCTCTCTCTCTCTACCTATCAATATCTCTCTACTTCTTTCCATATCCCCTTTCCCTCTCTTTCTATCCATCTATCTCCCCAATCAATCTCTTTATATCCCCTCTCACTCTCTCTACCTATCTCTCCCTCTATCTATCTCTAATTTTATCTCACCTCTATCCCATCTCTACCTCTCTATCTCACTCTCCCCTCTCTCCAAAAATCTAGACCTATCTTTGTACCTTTCTCTCACATCCCTATCTCTCTACTCTCTATCTCTCCTCTCTCTCTCACTATAGACCTCCCCTCATCTCTACCTACCTCTGTTTCTCTACATATACCTCTCTATATCTCCTACATACCTTTCTATCCCTACCTACCAACTTGTCTTTCTCTACATACATCTCTCTTCCACTCCCTCTCTCTCTCTCTCTCTCTCTCTCTCTCTCTCTCTCTCTCTCTCTCTCTCTCTCTCTATATATATATATATATATCTCCATCTCTACCTCTCCACCCCTCCCTCCTTCCCTCTTCCTATCTCTATGTATCCATCTCTCTCCACTTCTTTCTATCTCCCCTCTCCCTCTCTTTCTATCCATCTATCTCACCAATCAATCTCTTTATATCCCCTTTCACTCTGTCTACCTGCCCCTCCCTCCTCTATCCATCTCTACCTCTCCACCCCTACCTTATTCCCTCTTTACTTTTATCTCCCCTTTATCCCCTCTCTACCTCTCTATCTCACTCTCTTCCATCTCTCTCCCAAAATCTCGACCTATCTCTCTACCTCTCTCTTAAATCCTTAACTCTCTACACTTTATCTCCTCTCTCTCTATATACCTCCCCTTTCTCTCTCCTACCTCTATTTCTTTGCATATACCTATTTATCTCTCTCTCCTTCCTTTCTAACTTATATTTCTCTATATATGTCAGGACCCGGAGGCAACTAAGAGGGGGGGGTGAATCAGTTGTCAATTAATTTCAACCCAAATATAACTTAATCAAACTTGATACTTAATACCGGTAAACCAAACTTAATGTCAGTAGATAGATTAGCAGTTAATATTAATACCGGTGAAACTCAATGCATAGAACAGAAAGAGAAACAACATCCACAACACATAACACATAGATTTGTACGTGGAAACCCTATAAGGGGAAAAACCACAGTGGGAAACCTTACCCACAATCAGATGATACTATTGTAGATAGTATGTGTATAAAAATGGGGTCTGCACATGCTGAAAGGCCAACCGCCTAGAGCTTACTGCTCAATCACAAAATAGGAGTTACACTGACTATAATTGGATGATCAAATCCAATGATAATGTATTTCTCAAAGTAGCATCTCCAATACTGGATTCAGTATCAGTTAAGCTTTGATAATCACCTTCAAACCTTCCTTGAACCTTCTCTATGGTCTTCTCATATGATCTTCAATATTTGCACATACCATGTTACAATACCATAACCATATATCGTCTCCCTATGCTGCTACATCATCTCACAAATGAGATCTTACATATATACCAAAACCTAAGACCAAATGTGTAGGTCAGCTTACTGAGAATATTACAATTAAATCCATTACAAATAAGTCAAGATGTGATGCATAATGTCGGCTCAATACATTTACAACAATATCTAATTAATTAAATCATCTCCATAACATGTCGTGCTGATCTGGAATAGATAATGCATGTTGGTCCATAACCTAGACCAATTTGTCGGTAACAGCAAATATGTCAACCCGATTAGACCAATAACCAAAATACCAAAACCAAGTGTCCAAATCATGCCTTCAATATAACCAAGTGATCTCCAGATGATAACAAGTCATCCTCAATGCCGGTGTACAATATAACCTACCGGTGAACAATATACCAATGACTTTGCATAACTCACTGAACATGTCAGTGAACATAATGTGTCGGTTCAACATAATCAAAGATCTCCAGAAGGATAAGTGTTGACATCAATGACAAAACCAATGCAACACATCCATAATACCAACAATATACATCTCTCTTCTAACCTCTCTCTTTCTCACTCCTCTCTCTCTCCACCCCTCCAACTCTCTCCTTCTCTACCTATCCATCTATCTTTACTTATTTCTATCTCCCATCTCCATCTCTTTCTATCCATATATGTCCCCAATCATTCTCTTTATCTCCCTTCTCACTCACTCTACCTACCTCTTCCTCCTTCCCTCTCTACTTTTATAGAGTGAGTGTGTGTGGAGATAGAAATAAGTAGAGAGATATGGATAGGTAGAGAGTGGGAGAGAGGGATGGAAGGAGGGATCGAGATGTAGAGATGGAGAGAGAGAGAGGGTGGAAGAGAGATACATGTAGACAAATATAGGTAGGTAGGGAGAAAGAGATAAAGAGAGGCATATGTGGTGGAGAGAGAGAGAGAGAGAGAGAGAGAGAGAGAGAGAGTAGAAACCTAAAAATGTCTCTTCACTCATGTACTAATTTATCATATAAATAGTTAAATAATTCTTTGATTATCTAATTAAGCTAATTTATTCTTCTAAACTAATTCAAATCATCACTTTCTACATTACTAATCATTCAATTTCTATCTATTAATTAATTAATCATTTAAACTTATCTCAAAATTAATTATTTAATTAATTATGATTAATTCCCTTAACTAAATAATCTTTATTATTTAATTAATCCTATTTCTAATGATTGACTAATTTCAAATGCTTAAATTAATTAATTAATTCATCGAAATCACCAAATTTGAATTTCAACTCATTCCATCTAATTTCATTTCTCTCAAATTCACATTTCACCAAATCTGAATTTCAATGCATTTCAGTTAATCTCATGTGCATTTCATCATTCAAAAATCAAAATTCAAATTCAAATCAAAATGAAAATGAATTTCAATTCAATCTCCTACAGCACATGTTGAAAATCTTAACCGATTCATCAAATCGATTAACTCTTCAATCTCCCCTTTTCACTCCAAATCACCTTTTCTGACTAATCAATCAATTTGGTCCTCTCCTCAATCATTCAAGTCAACTGGCTAATCTATTCAGTCATCTCCCTAATCAATTCAGTCCACTAATCAATCAAATGAGTTAACAAATCAATCTATCATATTAACAGATCAATCAATACACTTAATTGATCAATCAAAATAAGTTGAACTATCAATCAACACTTCAGTTCAATTTCTCCCCCCATCTCACCTAAAAATATATAAAAGCAAGCCTCATTTCCCAATTTCAATCGAGAATCACTATCTTCAAAACAATTGTGTCAATCATATGTAGGAATCCTAGTGCAACACCTAAGAGCCACCTACCACATGATTTAGAGAAGAGCAATGTAAGCCACGATGCAAAATCGAGAGTTTGATTAAGCTTTATTCATTCAATTCTTGCATCTTTATTTCATTGTCATTTAGGAGTTAATTGTAATTGGATTTAGAGTTTGTGATTCGCTCTTTCATATCTGATTATCTTTATGATTAATTTTAACCCTGGAAAAAATGGTGAACCTGATGTGAACTAACCTTTTGATGTATTTCTCATGATTTGTAGATTCTGTATGGACTAAAAAAAAGTGCTATGCATTTGTATATGCAGAAATTCGCATCTGTCAATAATGATTCGCATTTGTACAGACACCGGTTCACATTTGTCCAGAGAACAATTCACATTTGTTAAAATTGTTTCGCATTTGTTAAAACTGATTTGCATTTGCAGGGCTTATTCAAAAATTCAGTTTTAATTGTCGCTTTTTAACTCATTTGCACTGACAACCCATAAATCTTTTTCAATTCTGGAAAATTTCCTTTTTATGCATAAGATGTGTCTAACCCTATGGCAGGAAGAGTGACCTTCAAAATATCAGGTTCTAGAGAGAGAAAAGGACACAAACGACAAAGAAGAGCTCATCGAAGGGTGATAAGAGCAGAGAAGAGATTCTAAGATCTCAAAGAATTGGCTACCCTATCTCGATATTATCATATTGTGTAGAAATACCTGGAAAGATTTGATGTGTTTGATGATATTGAGATCATGACCAACATGATAATGGATCCAACTTATGTCATTTAAAAAAAACTTCTATCTTCTATATTTTATTTTTATTTACTTAATTCGCATTTGTGCAGACAATAGTTCACATTTGTGCAGACGAGAGTTCACATTTGTGTAGACAGAAATTTGCATTTGTCTACACAAAAATTCGCAATTGTGCAGTTCCTAGTTCACATTTGTGTAGATCCTGATTTGCATTTGTCAGAGGCTAACAAAGGATTAATTTTTTGTCTGTTCTCGATTCTCTATCATTATAATGATTTGTTCCAACAGACTGTGAAGTCATTTTTGTAACTGAAAGAGAAGAACTAGGCTTGTGAGCCCACAATGTGCTAACACTTTCATGAGTTTTTGCAGGGATAGCTTGACCTAGTTTAGCTAAAACTTACTTTGGTGCTCTTTAAAAAAAACAAAAATAAACCTGCTTTTCATTATCTCATCACTGCTTTGTTGGTTAAAATGAACACCGTGCTTTTTTGGAGCAACATCTCCAAATAGTTTAGAAAATTTTACAATGAAGGGATGAAAAGAACTCTTGTTTTCTATGTTTCCAAGGTGATAGGCATATTCTCTCCCCTTAATTGGGTGTCCAAAAATCTAGACCCATCTTTCATGTTTTATGTTAATTTTTGCAATAGGATAAAACCCTTAGTAGGCCTGCCTCCCAAGTAGCCCATAAGGCCAAGTGAAAGGAAATGACCTAAGTGGCAACAAATAATACCAAGTAATCCAATCCACTATAAATAAATATGTTTCCAATGAAAATTGTAAGCAACGAGTTTTACATGTTGTCATAACAACATCATGCCTCCCTTAGTGCCTATATGGTATGAGAAAATTTGTAGAGTGTAACCTCTACATACTGGGAGACCTCCTTAACAGAGCAGAAAACACTGCTGATTATGATCACTCAAATGAAACCTTGACTAATATCTTTAGAAAATTAAAAGCTAATCTAAGTTAGTAACTAGACACTTATAGTATCATGGTGCAAGGGTGGGGAAGAATCTTCCCCCAAGACACTCACCATATATCTCCCAGAATAATGAGCCAATTGAGGAGGGATCCTCTTTGGTTTAATTTCTAAACAAAGGCAAAAAAAGGGGCACACCTTGGGGTCTGACAAGGCCATTTGAGCTAATAGAGTATCAAGATGTGGGTTGTGGTATTATTCATGACCTTTTGACCTTAGTAGAGTCTGACTGTTGTATGATCGAATGACCAAAGTTTATCGAAAAATAAAATAGGTTTTGAACAAGATTCTAGCATTCATAGGGGTTTGAAAATATCCTTTGAACAATGCTATCTTTATGTCAGATTGGTTTTCTTGCTTTGTTGTTGTATCTTTGCTACAAGATCAGCCAAGTTTTGTCAAACCATCAACAAAAATCTCAAAGTTCAAAGAAAACTCAAAGTATCCACAATCAACAAGATCAACAAAGTTGCCACATTCAAACGTATGGAGAAAATGATACCCTTTGTGATCATAGGTTTCATGTATTTAGGTCATGCATAGTCCAGTTTTGCATCCTCATTTTGCACAAGTCCTCACCACATAATGAGGAATTAAGGTCAATTATTCACATCCAAATAGTCTTTGCAAAATCATCATTTACGTCCCTCCTAGGATAGAACCAGTCTTGCATACTTCAATAGGTTGCCACCAAGTTCATCATCTTAAATCTTGCATAGTCATCACTTGCATCAATCATAGTCTATCACCCTTAGAATTCTTAAGAGCATTTCATTTGCATGGGTCTACCAGGGGATGGATCATTTCCATTTGAGCAACCAAACCTTGGACCAAATGAAAATCAATTAGAAATAATTGATGTCTTAGACAATCTTGCTTGGGAATTAAGAATTGACCTCCAACATTATGAAGAGATTGAGGTTGTCTTAGATAACAAAGTTCGTAAGTCAGTCTGAATCCAAAGGCAAGCTGAGCGAGAAACCAAGAAACAAACAGAGTAAGAAGTTATTCAACAACTTGCCAGACTTACCATCGAAGAACAAACTCCTCAACAGTAGAGAGATCTCATATTAGTTTAAGTTTGCATACATAACCTCATAGTCCATAGATCAAAATTCTTGCATATCAATTCTCCAAGTCCTTCATTATCCTTTTAGGTTCATTATAAAGAGTCAATATCACTTCGAGGTTACATTCATGCCATTAATACAATCTAAAAGGGAAAAACACCGAATGGATTCAAACAGTGACCCCACAAAAATGGATCCAAATAGTGACCCCTATTACAATCCTACTTGGAATATGAGCCCACATACAAGCTCAAGTTTACACCCAAGAAGGGGAGCTACTTTACCTACAAACACAAATCAACTACCCGCAATTGAGGAGCTACAAACTAGATTGACACAAGAAGAAATTGAGGCTTATCAACAAGACCCTCAAGTAATAATAGTCCTTAATGCTCTTATCAATAATGATAAAGATAGGTATCTCTCTCTCTTTTAATCCAAAATAGAGCAAAGTTACCCCCGAATGTTGACATTTCTGCAATTTTGCCACTCGGGGTAACTCTAAACCAAAATACAACTCAAATACTAACAACAACAACAAATTCAACACAAAGTGTTGCTCAAACTATGGTAACACAATCAAATGCAATACAAGCTACCATAGCTTCAACACAAATGTCGGGAACCACGTCTGCTACAACACCTATGGTCAGTTCACAATTGGTGAATACTTCACAAGTAGCAATGACAGTATCTACATGATCTACTCTTAGTGGTAAAGGGACACAACCAGGATCTACCAATCCCTTTGGGTCCACTCAATCCAATACAAGATCACAATTTGCCTACTTTACAACACCTAGTGGAGGTTTCAACTCACAATTCCACAATCAAACAATGTCTTCAATGATAACTATCTATACAACAACTCACCATATGTGTCTAATACATACACATCCAGTCTACCCTTGACACAAATAAAGGTTTTGTCTTAGCAAGTTCAGAATCTACAAAGGAAAATGGTGACAATGCAATCAAGTAAAGAGAAAAAGAATTACACTATGGAAGATCTCAGACCTTATCCTTTTGATAGGTCATTATAAATGCCACCCTTTCCTCCTCATTTTGAAACACCAAAGTTTGACAAGTATAGAGAAAAAGGTGATCCAATAGACCACATTAGAGAGTTCTTTACATCATGCATTGAGGTAGCCCATGAGGATACATACCTTTTATGACTTTTTCCCAAAAGTCTTGGAGGATTTGCACTAGAGTGGTTTTCAAATCTACCACTAAGGATTACCTCATGGGGAGAGTTGGCAGAATTATTCATTACAAATTTCTCTCACAATATTGACAACCCAGTAACTCTCAAAGACTTGTGCTCTACAAAGCAAAAGTAAAGTGAGACCTTTGCTATATTTTTGCAAAGATGGAGTCTCTATACCACCGATATCCAAGCCACATACCAGAAACATAACAAGTAGATATTTTTAGTGAAAACCTCATACTCCGGTGAAGTATCCTTTACAAATGCAATGTTTGAGTAAATTTAAAGAGATCACTGAAAAGGGATTAAAATGTGAGAAAGGATTGCTAGAACAATACATCCTTAAAAGTAGCAGAGACAGTGGTACATCGAACACAATGAGTGCAGATAAGCCTAAATTCTGGTCCTGAAATAAGAATTTAACAAATGATGGAGTGGTAGATGCTCGTGTGGTAAATAGAGTTCAATCAGCAGTATCATTTCTAGGGCCAACAAGTTCTTCTCTGTCAAATGTGAATCAGTCACAAGTTAACAATAAAACAACTACTAGTACAAATGTAGTGCAATCCAACACCTTCAAACCTCCAAGGAATAATGCACAAAAATAAATTTTACACCTTTGGGAGAGCCAATAGAATCTGCATTGAAAAAACTTGTGCAAACCAATGTAATAACATTGCCTGAGGTGCAGTAATATGAACCAGGTCCATTCAAACCAGCTTGGTGGAATGACAATGATTTTTGTGAGTAACATCAAGAAAAAGGCCACGAGACATCTAGTTGTTATAAGCTAAAGAACCTCATTCGAGATTTAATAGACCAAAGGGATGTCACTGTGGATGCCAATAAAGGATCTACAAATCAAGCACACATCATCTACAAAGATTTGTTTGTTAAGCATAATCAAGGGCAAACTTTTGGTTCAAGATTGCACGATAACACAACCAACTACACAAAGGTTGATTATGACTACACCATCAGTACACTTAGTGAAGGGGATGCAGTAGTGACCACTATCTATATAAATCCTAAAAACAAAGATTGTGTTGTTGTGACCCACACATCAAAGGTTACACTACAAGGAGTACCTTCTCATGCATCTACTCAAACAAGCAACTTCAATGTTATAGATCAATTAAAGAAGACTCTAGTACAAATCTCACTCTTTGAATTGCTTCGTATATTGCCAAGTCATAGGAAAATATTAGACAAGGCACTCCAAGATTAAATTATCTCAAGAGATATAGATGAGACTACATTTCAAGCAATGGTGGGAAACATAGCTACTTCGTCTCGGGATGCTTTCATAGAACAAGATGTCACCATAGATATAATCATGCACAATGATACTTTACATATAATAGCATACATTCATATGTAAGAAAAATATCATAAGAGTGTTGGTTGATGGAGGAACAGGGCCGAATATATGCACCCTCAAATTGCTTCAAGCACTCGACTATTGTCAGTTTCACATAGACCCTAGAAATAAGATGAACATAAAAGCATATAATGAAGAAGAACATCCTTCAAAAGGGGTGGTCACACTACTAGTACAAGTTGCACCTGTTACTACTAATGTTATGTTCCAAGTATTAAATAAAGAACTAGGATACAATATACTATTGGGTTGTCCATGGATACATGCCATGCAGGGCGTACCTTCCACATTCCATCAATGCATCAAGTTTCCATTCAATAGAATTGAAATAAAAGTACATGAAGACCCAGATCCTTTTTAGCACTGTAAGTACTTAAGAGCAAGTACAAACAACCAGGTCCCCATCAATCAAGAATCCACAATCATTCCACAGTTGGGATCTATAGCACCATCAGATGCACATAATTCTACACCATACATTCCTATTGCACCTCCACTGCAAATCAAGGATGAAGGGTGTAAGGAATACTCGATTGCTAGATCATCATCAACAAGACCATTATCACTATCTCCTAGAACTTTTGGGAGATCCTCATCTACTGTCACCAAGCAAGATAAAGGAAAAGATATTATCAGATATTCAGAATCTTTCTCATTTGTTAGATGGGGAGATATACAAGATGAAGCCCTAGAAGAAGACATTAATGCTTGTCTATACAAGGATGAAGAAGACTACCATGCTATCAAACTTCCCTTAGACCTATATGGGAATGGATTCACAATGTTAAAAAGACATGGCTATAATGGAACAACAAGATTGGGACTAAATGATCAAGGCATCATAGAACCCATCTTACCTATATACAACCCAAAATACCAAGGGTTGGGATATAGCCACACAACAAAAAAGTCTTAAAAATCAGCTACTACAGTAATTGTGAACGTGTCACCAACAATATCACAGTAGTCAACCAGCAAAATAAGAGTTCCTGATAATGTTACACTAGGAAACTTGTCAATAATTGTATGTCCACCATCTTCATATGCCAATGTAGTAGCACAAACAGGCATTGCACCTACCAATGACAACAACGCATGGATTTCCTCTTCAAACATAAGACCACCAAATGAGATGAACACCTGGTTGGCCTCATCCTTATCTTCAAGTGCATCAACAAATAATGACATAGCACCAACAAATGTCATAGTAACAGGGTTGGAATCACTCATCCAAGGAATAAGCAACATGTCAATAAATGAAGATACATCATCAAGTCATGAAAGTATTCCACACATCATCAATATTGCATAGTTTCCTCTAACTCCAATTGAAGAAGAACCAAATGATGACAGATCATATATATACACCTATGTTGAGACAATTACTGATTGACATGACTATGAGTTTCTATCTCTCCATACTAGCAACACATAACAAGTGAATAGATATTATGATCACCTACCACCTGTAGATGATGGCATTGTCTATGAAGATATAGGAATAGACCCAAATTCCTTTATAAGCCAATTTGATAATCAAGTTTGCATGATAACAATGAGCCCAAACTTCGATGATGAAAGAGATTTATGCCTTATTTACCCACATTTAATAGACTGGGGGCAAAAAGAGGAACCAAAGCTAGATTGGTTTGAGAATGATGAGGCTATAGCAAAATTATTGGGTGCTAGAGATGGATTTTGATTTGATGACCACAAGGCAGGATTTGCCATAGATATGGATAGAATAATATATTTTGGAGAGGCAAGCTCTTCCTCCAATCCAGATGACTTAGAAGAAATAAAGAGTATGACCAGAGCTAGACTTGATGATCTTCCAATAGATCAAGATAAATCGACACTTCTAATGGAAGAAACTAAAGAGATCAACTTGGGAGATACTAAGAATGTACACAAAATTCAACTCGCACAATCATTAAATCCTCTAGAAAAAAGAGAAATTTATTCAATTTTTCAAGTGAAGGCCTATCAACTTTGCATGGTCCTATGCAGATATGTCAGGATTGGATCCTGAATTAGTTTTACACCATCTACCACTATTACTAGGAACAAAGCCCTACAAGGAAAAATTAAGAAAGATGCATCTACACATAGCCTTATTAGTCAAAATTGAATTGCAGAAATTGTTAAATGTGGGTTTCATAAGACCCATAGACTATACAGAATGGATCTCCAATCTAGTCCCAGTAACCAAGCACACTGGGGGCATCAGAATCTACACTGACTTCAGAGATCTGAACAAGGCTTGTCCAAAGGATGAACTGAAGTAGAACCCTGAAGTCCAAGAAAACATAGCATTCATGAACATTAGTAGAACCCTTGTAGGCTATGAACTAAATTACACTCCTATTGAGCATGCATGCTTAGAGTGATTTTTGCTTCCCAGAAGCTTAGAAATTATATGCTCAGTCATAAGACTTATCTCATTGTAAAGTTTGACCCACTCAAGTATCTATTAAGTAGAGTTGCATTAACTAAAAGGTTAGCTAAATGGGTAATGATCCTAAGCGAGTTAGACATTGAATATGTTGATAGGAAGGCAATCAAAGGGCAGATAATTGTAGATCAATTAGTAGAGGCTCCAATTCAAGACCATCATCCAATGCTGATAGAATTCCCAGATGAATCTGTCTTCACAATCACCACATCAAGCACTTGGAAACTATACTTTGATAGATCGCATACCAACCATGGAGCAAGAGTGAGAATCCAATTTATCACCCCTCAAGGTGATTCTATTCCCAAGTCATTCAAAATAAGTTTCCCATGCACTAATAACATAACTAGAAATGAGGCATAAGTAATAGGACTTCAAATTGTTGTAAAATGGAAGGTTAAAGAACTACAAGTCTATGGGGATTCTCAACTTATCATCAACCAAGTAAATGATGATTATGACATCAAGGATGACAAGCTCACATCCTACAAATAGTTGGTAGAAGAACTCAAACAACATTTCTCCAACAGCTCTTTTGAGAAAATCCCCAAAGTACAGAACAAAGCCACTGATGCAATGACAACTGTGGGATCTCTCCTTGATATGCCAAATAATGGAACTCAGTTTGAGTTCATAGTAGAGAATTTGATGGTACCTTCTTATGAAATACCTACTTCAAAATATGTTTGTGTCATAGTGGGACTTGAATCCCCCTGGTATCAAGAAGTCTACTCATATCTACATGATCAGTATATGCCTCCAGATCTTTCATCCAATCAGAGAAAGACGCTCATACGACATGCATCTAGATACATACTTATTGTAGACACATTATACAGAAGAAGATTTGATACCACCTTTATTAGGTCTCTCAATTATGAAGAAGCACAACAAGCCCTAAAGGAAGTTCATGATGGAATATGTGGCACCCATGTCAGTGGCCCAACTTTAGCCAAGAAACGGTTGAGAACAAAATACTACTGGCCAACAATGGAGAAGTATGCCTACAAATATGTACAAAAATGTAGATAATGCCAGATTTGTGGAGATCCAATTCACGCACCTACACAGGACCTTCAACCCATCACATCACCATGGCCAATCTCACAGTGGGGACAATTTAGTAGGGAAAATCAACCCTACCTCATATAATGGACATAAGTTCATTATTACTGCCATGTAATATTTCACAATGTGGGTCAAGGAAATCCCTATGACTTACATTGTGGGAAAATAAATAGCAAACTTCATCCTGAATTACATTATCTGCAGATATGGCATCCCAATGTGCATTATGACAGATAATGGAAGACCATTCAAGAACCAAGAAGTAAGTGAACTTTGTGAGCAGTTACACATCCAACAGTGATTTGCAACTCCATATTATCCAAAAATTAATGGACAAGTAGAGGCAACAAACAAAACAACCTTGAAAATTTTGAAGAAAGTTGTCACTAAAATAGAACGTGATTGGCACATTCATCTCAATCTTGCTCTTTGGGCCTACATAACTGATGTAAAAACTACAACAGGAGCTACACCATATTCATTGGTATATGGTGCAAAATCTATTTTACCTATTGTGGTAGAATTAACACCACTCAAAGTATCTCTAAAGAACATCATATTGTAGGAAGATTATAGAGTGTCAAGATTGCAAGAGTTGGAATTATTAGATGAAAATAGACAAACTGCTCTAAATCACCTACAAGGTTATCAAAACCGAATGAGAAGAAGCTACAACAAAAGGGTGAGACCACGTTGTTTTGAAGTGGGAGACCTTGTCCTTAAAAAAAATCAAAGAAACTTAGCAGAGCGAGAACGACCAGGTAAGTTTGAACCTAACTGGTTGGGACCGTTCATCATCACAAGAATTGTTGGTAATGGTGCCTATGGTTTATCCACCATGGAAGGAGAATCACTCCCCATTCCTATGAATATTATGCACCTAAAAAGATATTACATCTAAGGGAAGGGTTCATTTTAAATTTAGCATTGCATTTGCATATTTCTTTATGGTATTGCATCGCATATTAATCATGGCACAACATGTAGCTGCATATCATTAGTGATTTTTCATGTAGCTGCATATCATTGCTACTTGTTCATGTAGTTGCATCAATGAAACAAGGAAACTGTCCAAATTTATCATTTATTTACATTCAAGAGAAATAAGGGTCATCTCCTTTCTTCGGACATGAAGTTGTTGAGATCCTGAAGTCACTCATTTTCAACATCACCTTGTGACGATGCTTTGCCTTTGGTTGGGTAGGTATTTCACTATTTGGCCTTGTTAACCCAAAATCTATCAATTGTTATATCTCACACATTAACAAATTCTCTAATTCATTCTACACACCTAGTTGATCATATGACTAGTGAAAAATCCAATATTCTGCTTCAGCGCCGCTGTAATAATCATACCCAAGTAGGTCTCATTACTTACAAATCAAGGCAAGAAAATAAAAAAAAAGTATTATGCCAATATCCATCTCAAGGCAAAAGAGTAATGATATATAACTGAAATATCATGCATACAAGTGCGACAAAAGCTTGACTACGAGAACATGCGAATAACTCCATCAGGGCTATGGACGTATGTTGGCAATGGAACAATATTCGAGAGATTACAGTGTATAACCTTGTCAGAGCCCTTAAAGATTGTTGGCAGTGAGGCTCTATCTAGGATGCTTTTGAAGTTAGAATAATCCACGTAGCTAGTCATATAAGATGCCAAGGATCTTTAGTGAACACAAGAGCGAGAATTAACTCACTTGCACACACATGGGCAAAAGAAGATCAAAGTTTTGAGAATCCATGGGGAATTTTTTTGCGTCTCCATTTGTCAATACTAGCCACTAAGTGTGTTAATTTGCATGTTCCAAGGGATCTTGAGGATCGATTGATTTCTTATCTATGAAATGTTTTGCACCCCCAATTCAATTGGTGTATTACAAAATGTTAAACAAACACAGTCATCCTTGTTCAACTAGGAACTGCATCTTCATCCTACATATTGCATTAGCATAAGTTAATGCTTAAATATCATTGTATCCATGCACATGTTACAAATCATCATATCATAGGTTTGCATACTAGGGGCATAACTGAAAAAACCCTAAAAATAAAAAATAAAAAGTCATGAAAAAATCCTAAAAATCGTTAAAAGTCATGAAAAAACCTTAAAAATCAGATAAAGTCCTAAAAAAAATTAATAATCATATAAAGTCCTACAAAACTCCTAAAAAACATAAAAACTCCTAAAAATCTTAAAAAAGCAAAATATCAAAAACATTTGAAAAAAGACCTGACAAACTTAAATATTGGAAAAACAAAAATCAAAACAAAAACATTTGAAAAATGATCTTGAAAAAAGCACAAAAACATCAAAAAATAAAAAAAGTACCAAAAACATTCGAAAATGATCCACAAAAACCAAAAACATCAAAAAAATCAATCAATCAGAAAACTTGCAATAAAATGTCTCGCAAGAAACAAACACCCTAGCAGATATCCAGCAAACACTTCGCACGAAGTCAAACAAAGGATATAACTATCTTAGAAAAAAATTGCAACCAAATCAATCAAACTATCTTATCAATTGTATCAATATCCATATCAACATGATCATTATCTTGTCTTAAACAGAAGAGGATACACTCGGAATCAGACAGATCAGTCTTCAATGGGGTTTGCAACTTTCTGAGATCAAACATTATCAATCATCACATCAAACAAATCAAAGCAAAGGCACAATTAGTAGAGTTGTGGAGTTTTGTCTAATTTGGTTGTTATCTTTTATCAATTGGTGAAGATCATGTTTCTATGCTACTCAAGGATGTCCAAAGTGACTAGAGGAGCTATGATGAGCATGATCCTTTTCTTTATTTATTGTTTGTGGTGTGAACCAATGGAGTTCTAGGGCAATGGTGCTATGGGTGTCTATGATAAGAGCATTCAATACCTGAATGTCACACATACCTCGACTCCTAGCATCATTCCCAGAATGGAGGGTCCACTCCTTGTCTACTATGTGTTTGTTCTTGCAATGAGATATCTTTACATCTTGGTTTCTTATACCCTGATGCATGCAACTTCATTGTTACATAATAAGGCTCAATGATGAAAATGTGTTGCACTATGAATAAAGACACAAAGGACCATTAATCATCAATCACATCATTTCATTTTTCTAATCTCATTATGTTGATTGTATCAATCAAGATCATTTTGTTTTAGGGATTGGCCAATTTTTTCTTTCTCATCATTTAACATCATCTCTCTCTCATCAATTTTTCATCCTACTAACATTTCTTCTAATTTAATTTAGTCAAAAGGATAAAACAATATTCTGACACATTTGAAATAAAAAGAATTAGTTGCATTCATTTAGTTGCAATGATTGCATTTATTTAGTTCATTCATTAATTGCATCATCATCTAGATTCATTTTAGTTGCATTATCATTTCATTATAACATATTTTCATTTTAAGTATGTTATCATTTATATCACCTTTATATAGCAACATTCATTCATTGAACTCAAAGTCAGTCACATACACTTTAAATTTCATTGCATTTAATCACATAACATTGCATTCATTTTAAAATCACACATCATATAAATAACATTGAAGATTATTATATAGAACTGCATCACATAGAAAGCATAAGTAAAATCATATAGACTACAAAATAGAAACATGCATCATCAACAAAACACAAGCATATAGATCACCGCCAAACCTGCATGTCATATATAACCCAAAAATGATAATGCATCATAATGTACAACAAAGGCCCAATGGCTCAAATAACATCATCAATAGTGTCAACTGACACTACCTCTATCATTAGGAGGATCCTGGCTATTGGATTCTGCTCCAGGATGTCCTAATGATGCCCAAGGTGGACCCATAACACCCCTGTTACTGGTCGTCCGTGATGTAGACCTGCTAGAGCCCGACCGACCTCTAAAATTGCTATATCTAAGAGCCCTATGTCCCTCAAGAACTATACCCTGACAGAGATATCAATAGTATTAAGCCTCATGAGCTTCATAGTAGAGTCTATCAGACTATGTTTGTACATCTGTGCCTAGAGAGAATTGTTGATCATAGGCATCTCAAACTAGATGTGCATGTTGACGTGCATCATCTTTCTCAGGTATGGTCGAATCCCTCTCTATAACAACAACATATTATCGTCAGAGAAAGGCCCTATCATCTGGTCTCCCTTGCCTCTCCCTTGCCAAGGCATCCTCCAGGCTCTGGATCCGCGCTCTCAAGACCTGCAGATCATCGGCATCATCATCCCCTCCTTGTGCATTTGCCTCTACAACAAGAGCATCCTCTAGGTCAGGCATGTCACTGTCATGTGATCTCTCCTCCTCATCTCCCTCATTGTTAGATGATCCAGAAGATGAACCATCATCCTCGTTACTAGACTCGATGTCTCCACTGATGTCTACATCCTCATCCTCCTCCTTTACCTCCTCCTCCTCACTTGTTGCAACAATAGTTGCAACCCATCTACCTCCTCTATCCCATCCTCCTCCTCCATCCTATCCTCCCCTCCCCTCCCCCTCCCTCCTCACAACCTCTGGTGCCAAATTTGTTGTGGCGAGATAGGAATGGTAGGATCTCTCAAAGGAAGAGGTTTGTGTGGGAACCACCAACCATCATACTGAGGCATAGTCCCTAGATCTGTCGGCCCAACTCCCCAACCCCACTGCATAGGAAGAAGTGCATCAAACTCAACAATAGCAATGTGTATCTATAAACACCCCCCCCCAAAAAACAAAAAAAAAAAAATCCCCAGCCTCCCAACATATCCAAGCAAAATAGGTTGTCACATCAGGTATGCCATATATCTCTCCAAACTATCAAAGTACATGACTTATATCAATGATCCTAAATTGACCCACGTCACGACCAATCAAATATATCTACTATCGGCAATAAGGCAAGTGTTGCGCATCATCGGCCCAGCCGGGGCAACCAAGGTAAGGTCTCCATGTAAAGTATTGCAATATATCAAACTAATGCCTCCAATATAGGGTGTTCCCTACACCCCTATGCCTAATCCTTGTTGTATATTTGTACGCATATGGCTGCTCATCCTGAAGCTCTACATGGACAACAGGTCGAGAAATAGCTATATGCTCCCATATCCAAACTTGGAGAAGTGTAACTCCACATCCAATAGATCCATGTCTAAGATACACAATGTCATGCATTTGATGGTACAAAGTGGCAAGTAGACAATGACCCCATGTGAACACTCATCTATGCACAACCATGTCATGTATAACTCTTCCCCAACCAACTGGAAACCCATGTGCCCTTATAGGAATCAATAAACCTCCTCATATACTGCATAATATAATGGTGAGGTCATCATAATCCATCGCCTCCCAAGGTATCTCATATCGACCTCTAATCTGGATCTCCTCCTTTGTACACTCATGAAGCTCGCACATGCCAGCTATACCAACTTGATGATCATATATCACCCAGGCACCATGAATAGGAATGTGAAAGATGCGCCATACATCCTCCAGAGTGATCGACGCCTCTCCAGTAGGTAAATGGAAAGAATATGTCTCTGAATGCTAGCGCTCAACTAACGTTGTGATCATGGCCCTATTGGTCGTAACCTCAAGCAAGTGCAATACATGATACAAACCAACATGTCAAACCAAGGCAACATCCTCGACACTCAACTTGCATCACAGATTGAGACCATTAGGCCTTGTTTGTCTACATACTAGAACACTCAGATTCTCCTGCAAGTGAAAACATGAAAAAGTCAGACAAAGTATTCACATGACAAATTTCTATCATGCATGTTGAAAAAGTCAACCTAATCAACAAATATGAATCATTTAAGTCAAATGTGTATCATTAACAACAAATGAGCAATATTAATAGTAAATGCGCAATATTTGAGACAATTGCGAATTATCGGCAACAAATGTGCATCATTAAAGACAAATGTGAACTACTAAACACAAATGCACATTAAAAAGACAATTGTGCATCAATTAAGGCAATTGTGCATTGTATATGGTGAAAAGTGGATAATGGAAACAACAATATTGAAAGACTAAATGAATTCAACCACAAAACATTAGCCTAACAACAACAAAGATCCACCATAACATATGAATATTATCTAAGACAACGAAAATCAACGAGATAAAAAAGATTATACCATCACATGTCCACTAGGGTTTGAATCTTCATTCTTCCTATCTCCATTGATTTTGCTTGATATATTTTCTCTCACATTGTATGTGTGCACAAGAGCTCAACAAAGAATGAAAATGTGGTTGATAGAAGGCTTGATTGCATAATTAGTGTGCTCATTAGCTGATTAGGGTTGATAATGAAGGAGAGTATCCTCTTATATAGAAGACATCGTAAGAAATGGAGGGATAAGATTAAGAGGTGTAAAGATAAATGGTCGACTAGGATTAGAGGGTAGGTAGAGGAAATAATTAAATGATAAAGGGGGTAGGTAGTGTAGGAATTAAGAGATGAATGATATGTGTCATGGGTAGAAAATGCTAATGAATTAATTAAGTAAATAAGGATTTATTTAATTAATAGAGGAAATGGGATCAATTAAATAAATAAAAGTATTTATTTAATTTAGGAAAAAGGATAATTTAAATAAATAAAAGTATTTATTTAAATGAGGAAAGGCCTAGAAGAGGATTAATGAATTAATTAAATAAATAAAGATTTATTTAATTAATAGAAGACTTAGGATAAAATAATTAAATAAATAAAAATATTTATTTAATTAGACAAGACAATTTTAGGTGTCTACATTTTGCCACTCTTTGAGACAATGCAGCTTGTCACATTGGCTCAAAGAAGATAAGATAAACTGATACAAATTTGCCCCATGACGGGAATGATATGCCCCCTCGAGAGATTGGATGAATTTTGTTTGAAAAGATCGCAGACAATCTCTAAATAAGAAAGAAAGGACAAAAACGACTGACAAGATAGGATAGAGTGATAGAGTCACGAGATAAAGAAGACTTTTTGGTATTATGGATGTGTTGCATTGGTTTTGTCATTGATGTCAACACTTATTAGCACTTATCTTTCTGGAGATGTTTGGTTATGTTCACCGGCATGTTCAGTGACTTATGCACAGTCACCGGTATCTGGTTCATCGGTAGGTTATATTGTTCACTGGCACTGAGGATGATCTGTTATCATCTGGAGATTACTTGGTTATGTCGAAGACATGGTTTGGACACTTGTTTTCGAGATTTGGTTATTGGTATAATCGAGTTTGCATATTTGTTGTTACCGGAAAATTGGTCTAGGTTATGGACTGGCAAGCGTTATCTAACCCAAATCAACACGACATGTTTGGAGATGATTTATTGATTGGTTATTATTGTAAATGCATTGAGCTGACATGATGCATCGCATATTGATTCATTTGTAATTGATTTAATTGTAATATTCTTAGTAAGCCGACCTACACATTTGGTCTTAGGCTTTGGTATATATGTAAGATCTCATTTGTGAGATTATGTGGTAGTAGATAAGAGATGAGATAAGGTTGTGATATTCAGTATATGTGAATATAAGCAGAGCTACTCATGCAAACATCATTTGAAGATTCAAGGAAATTTTGAAGAAGACAATCAGAGCTTAACCGGTACTGAATCCAGCATTGAAAATGCTACTTTGAGCAGTACATTATCATTGGATTTAATCATCTAATTGTAGTCAGTGTGACTCTCATTTTGTGATTGAGTAGTGAGCTCTAGGCAGTTGGCCTTTCTGCATGTGCAGACCCCATTTGTACACACATACTATCTATAATAGTATCATTTTATTGTGGGTAAGGTTTCCCACCGTGGTTTTTCCCCTTACAGGGTTTCCACATACAAATATATGTGTTATGTGTTGTGGATGATATTTCTCTTTCTGTTTCATGCATTAAACTTCACCGGTATTGTTATTAACTGTTAAATTGTCAATCGACATTAAGTTTGGTTTACCGGTATTATGAATCAAGTTTGATTAAGTTATATTTGGGTTGAAATTAATTGACAACCGATTCACCCCCCCCCCCCCTCTCAGTTGCCTCTAGGTCCTAACAATTGGTATCAGAGCTAAGTCCTCTTTTTGCTGAAGTCTAACAACTTGAGGAGATTCTATGGCAACTAACTATTTCAGGAAGGACAGTCTGAAACTTGATGGAACTAACTATGGTATATGGAAGATCAGAATGGAGACACGTCTGAATTGCATTGGAAGAGACATATGGGATGTTACAAAGAATGGTTAAGTTGGTCCTACACAGAGTCAACCTAATCCACCTACATTGGCTAAAGATCAGGAGAATGACTGTAAAGCAAGAGAAGCACTTTTGAGTGCATTGTCAGATCAGCAAATCATGGGATTATCAAGCCGATCTACTGCTAAAGCTATTTGGGATAAATTGGATACATTGAATGAAGGTGATACCAATGTCAAAATTGCAAAACTAGAATGCTTCTGGGTCAGGTATGAAAATCTGAAAATGGAAGAAGATGAAAGAATTTTTGCTTTTATGGAAAGAGTTAATGAAATTATTTTGGGTATACAATATTCTGGAGGATCCTTAAGTGAAGATGAGATTGTTTCTAAAGTTTTAAGAGCATTGCCGCCAGCATACAAAATGAAAGTAACTACTATTAAGAATTGAGAACAATGCCTAATACCTCAGTATCTAGAGATACTTTGGTTGGAAAACTTTCAGCTTTTGAGCTTGAGGAATTTGGTCCTGTTCCTACAATTAAGACAAATTTAGCCTTCAAAGCATCATCATCATCTGCAACATCATCATCATTATCTAATAAATCTAATTGGAAAGCACTTTATGCAAAAGAACTTGAAGACATCAGGAAGGAAAATGAAGAATTGGAAGAACTTGAAGCACTATTCGCAAGAAGAATGTCTAAAGGTCAAGTTGGAAGTAAGTATGAAGGTAAAGCACCTTTTAAATGTTTTAACTGTAATAAAATTGGTCATATGGCATCTAGATGTCCTGATAGACATGCAAGATTAAGAGAAGAAGCTAAAAGAACATATAAGCCTAACCTTGAATATCAGAGATACATATTTAAGAAAAATAGAGATAAATCATGTTACTATGTTGATGAAGGAGATACTGATGATTCTGATGAGGAACCGATAGACAATGGATGGGCTTTTGTTGCAATAATAGAAGATCAACCGACACCTATTGTACAACCGGTAGAGCAGGCCCTGACAGCTAAAATTGAAGAAAAGGATGAATGGATCATTGATTCCGGATGTTCACATCATATGACTGGTGATAAAAGTAAATTCTTAACTTTTCAAGAATACAATGGAGGTCTAGTAAGATTTGGGGATGATAAAGCTTGTTTGATCAGAGGAAAAGGCACTATATCTTTTGATGATAAGCACAATACTGACAATGTTTATTATGTTGAAGGTTTGAAGTATAATCTTTTGAGTGTTGGTCAATTAGTTGAAAAGGGATTTCAATTACAATTCAAGAATGGTAAATGCAAAATCCTGAATAGAACTGGTTTGGAAATTGCAACCGGTAATCAGACTAGAGGTAATATCTTTCATTTGAATAACAATGAGAAGACATGCTTGATTGCACATATTGATGAAAGTTGGTTATGGCATAAGAGACTTTGTCATGTAAATTTTGATTGCATTGTAAAGATCAATACAACTAAGGCAGTAAGGGATTTACCTAAGATTGTAAAACCTCACAATCCGGTATGTAAGGAATGTCAATTTGGAAAGCAAGTTAGAACAACTTTTAAGAGTATTCTAGAGAAATCCAATAATGTTCTTGATTTAATTCATATTTATTTATGTGGTCCGGCAAGAACTAGAAGTCTACAAGGAGATAGATATTTTATGCTAATCATTGATGATTATTCTGGAATGTGTTGGGTTACTTTTCTCAAGGAGAAATTAGAAGCTTTTGGGAAATTCAAACTATTCAAGGCAATGGTAGAGAATGAAACTGGTAAGAAAATCAAATGTTTAAGATCAGATCAAGGAGGTGAATTCACATCTAAGGAATTTAATACACTATGTGAAGTGAATGGAATCAGAAGACAACTATTAGCACCTTAGACACCCCAGTAGAATGGAGTTGTGGAAAGGAAGAACAAAACTACTTTGGATGCAACTAGAAGCATGATATCAGAAACAAACCTAACTCATGTGTATTGGAGACAAGCAGTGAATACAACGGCTTACACATTCAACGGAGTTCACATCAAAGGTGAAACAGGTAAGACCCCTCATGAACTATGGTTTGGTAATACTCCTACTCTTAAATATTTCAGAATATTTGGAAGCAAATGTTATATTAGGAGAGATGATTATATTGGTAAATTTGATCCTAGAAGTGTTGAAGGAATATTTCTTGGTTATTCATCTAAGAGCAAGGCATATAGATGTTTTAATAAGAGATTACAAAAAATCATTGAGAGTGCAAATGCAAAGGTAGATGAACACTTTAGAAGAGATTCAAGATCTGTAGATTCTGAACCGGTAATTGAAATAATCACAAATGAACCTATACAGAATGCACTGGTATAGAATGTAGATCCAGTCACATCGGCATCATCAGAGAATTCCATAGTGACTGAAGAACAACAGCAAGTGAATACACCCAGGTATGTAAGATTGAATCACCCTGAAAGTCAGATAATTGGGAATAAGTATCAAGGTGTAATGACAAGAGGAAGACTGGCAAATGAAGAGGTATGCTTAATTTCTCAAATTGAACCAACATCTATTTTTGAGGTATGTGAAGATAAACATTGGATTAAGGCTATGGAAGATGAATTGGAACAAAATGAAAAGAATAACACATGGACATTGGTTCCCCGGCCTAAAAACAAAAATGTAATTGGAACTAAATGGGTATTCAGAAATAAACTTAATGAATATGGTAAGGTAATTAGAAACAAGGCAAGATTAGTGTGTAAGGGATATTCACCAAAAGAGGGAATTGATTACAATGAAACCTTTGCACCGGTAGCTAGAATTGAGGCAGTCTGACTATTTCTTGCATTTGCAGCACACAATAACTATAAAGTATATCAAATGGATGTTAAATGTGCATTTCTAAATGGTGATCTTGAAGAGGAAGTTTACATTGAACAACCTAATGGATTTTCTTTGACAAATGAAAAAGATATGGTTCGCAGGTTAAGGAAAGCTTTATATAGATTGAAGCAAGCTCCTAGAGCTTGGTATGCTAGATTGGACAAATATCTTATGAAGCTTGGTTACACTAAAGGTAATGCTGACAGCAAATTATATTTCAAAGTGACTAATGATGACATCTTGGTTATTGAAGTTTTTGTTGATGATATCATTTTTGGAGGAGAAGATGGATTGTGTAAGGATTTTTTTAATAAGATGCAGGAAGAATTTGAAATGTCTATGATTGGGGAGATAAAATTCTTTTTAGGATTGCAAATTTCACAAACTGATAAAGGTATATTCATATGTCAATCAAAGTACTTGAAGGAGCTACTAAAGAAATTTGGTATGGAAAACTCTAAATCGGTAAGTACTCCTATGACTACAACTAATAAACTATCACTGAAGGATGATTTAGCCCCTGTTAATCCGATAAGATATAAATCTATGATTGGAGGTTTACTGCATTTGACACAAATAAGACCTGATATTATGAATGCAGTATGTGTTGTTTCAAGATTTCAGAGTAATCCTAAAGAAAATCATGAATCAACAGTAAAAAGGATTTTTCGGTATCTACAAGGCACAACAAATCTTGGTTTATGGTGTCCTAAAGATGAAAATTTTGATTTATGTGCATACATCGATGCAAATTGGGTAGGAGATGTAGATGACAGAAAGAGAACCACCGGTGGAGCATTCTTTCTTGATAGCAGATTGATTTCATGGTTGAGCAAGAAACAGAGTTGTACATCATTATCAACAGCAAAATCAGAATATGTTGCAACAACAACTAATTGTACTCAGGTATTATGGATTAAGCAAATGTTGAAGGTCATAAAGGTAAAATGCAAAGAGCCTATAATCATTTATTGTGATAATTTAGCAGCAATTGATATATCAAAGAATCCGGTATGTCACTCTAAAACTAAACATGTTTCTATCAAATACAACTTTTTGAAAGAAAATGTTGAAGCAAAGGAAGTGAAATTGGTTTATGTGAATACTAAAGAGCATATTGCAGATGTCTTTACAAAACCTTTACCTAAGGAAGCCTTTGAATATCTCAAAGAGTAGCTAGGGGTAATACCCTCACCGGTAGAGACTTAGACAATTGGAGATTGGCATCAGATCGATAGAAATTAATAGAGAAACCTTTTTCTAGCTTTGATGGGGGAGAGCTACTTCTCAGGGGGAGTAGTTGGTATTTGTAATTAGTTCGATGAACTTGTTGTATCTGGTATTTTTATTGGTTTGGCATTTGATGTCAAAGGGGGAGATATATCTATGGAAAAACTTTGTATTTAGAAATAATTATCCTAGGGGGAGAGATTATTCATTGGGGGAGTGATTATATAGATGCAGAGATGATCTGTATTTTGATTTCTGGTATTGATCTATTCTGGAGATTGTTGGTTTTTGGTATTTCTTCTTTGGCACTTAGATGGTTTTTCCATCTTGTGTTGCCATCAATGCCAAAGGGGGAGATTGTTGGTATTATGGATGTGTTGCATTGGTTTTGTCATTGACATCAACACTTATCAACACTTATCTTTCTATAGATCCTTGGTCGTGTTCACCGGTATGTTCAATGACTTATGCACAGTCACCGGTATCTGGTTCACCAGCAGGTTATATTGTTCACTGGCATTGAGGATGATCTGTTATCATCTGGAGATTACTTGGTTATGTCAAAGACATGGTTTGGACACTTGTTTTGGAGATTTGGTTATTGGTCTGATCGAGTTTGCATATTTGTTGTTACCGGCAAATTGGTCTAGGTTATGGACCGGCAAGCGTTATCTATTACAGATCAGCACGACACATTATGGAGATGATTTATTGATTGGTTATTATTGTAAATGCATTGAGCCAACATGATGCATCACATATTGATTCATTTGTAATTGATTTAATTATAATATTCTTAGTAAGTCGACCTACACATTTGGTCTTAGGCTTTGGTATATATGTAAGATCTCATTTGTGAGATTATGTGGTAGTAGATAAGAGATGAGATAAGGTTGTGATATTCGGTATATGTGAATATAAGTAGAGCTACTCACGCAGACATCATTTGAAGATTCAAGGAAGGTTTGAAGAAGACAATCAGAGCTTAACCGATACTAAATCCAGCATTGAAGATGCTACTTTGAGCAGTACATTATCATTGGATTTAATCATCCAGTTGTAGTCAGTGTGACTCTCATTTTGTGATTAAGCAGTGAGCTCTAGGCAGTTGGCCTTTTTGCATGTGCAGACCCCATTTGTACACACATACTATCTGCAGTAGTATCATCTGATTCTGGGTAAGGCTTCCCAGTGTGGTTTTTCCCCTTATATGGTTTCCACGTACAAATATTTGTGTTATGTGTTGTGGATGATATTTCTCTTTCTGTTTCATGCATTAAACTTCACCGGTATTGTTATTAACTATTAAACTATCAACTGGCTTTAAGTTTGGTTTACCGGTATTATGCATCAAGTTTGATTAAGTTATATTTGGGTTGAAATTAATTGACAATTGATTCACCCCCCCCCCCCTCTCAGTTGCCTCTGGGTCCTAACAAGACTGACTTGGGAGACTAGGGCTAGGGTAGTCTATAAGATAGACTACAAGGGGAAACATCCTCATTAGCATCCACACACCTAAGAGATCAAAGTGCAGAGAGAGTAGAGAACAAAGTAGTCAGGAAAGATGGCATTGGTGCACAAATTCGACCATGTTCGCCAATATCAGAGGACAGCAGATGTAGGAGAGCCAGTGAGTACCACAAAACCTCCTTGTACTTTGGTGTATTAATTATTGTCATAAATGCATGTTAGGTAGGGCTAGAAAATGCCAAGTGGGGGGAAAAAACAAAAATGTTAAGGCGCGTCTGTGTTGGTGCCAGGTGGGTCTGGGAAGGATAAGTGTGTTTGTGTCAAGTTTGAACACGTTGATGATTTCAAAGGTGTTTTTGCTAGATGTGAGAGCGTCTATGTTGAGTAGGCGCGCTTATGCAAGGTACAGTCACATTTGTGTGTTTCAGGTACGTGTGTGAAAGGAAGGCATGTTTGTGTATGTTTAAAGCGTATTTACATCTTCAAGGTCAAATCGATAGTTATGTGATAAACATACCTTATCGATTGGATAAGCTGCTGAGAGGATACACTCAAATAGGTCCTCTAGGGAAGACTAGGATAATATATAGGGCTAGGATTTACAATTATGTGTTAGGACATATGTTGCCAATCAGGAAACTACTCAAGACGAGGCCCTAGGATAGGATAGAGCGAGGCACTTTGTGATGAACGGGGAGTACCATAGAAATTAACAATTCTATGATAAAACATACGTTGTCAATTGGATTAGGCTGAAATTGACAATTTTGTGATAGAACATACGTTGTCAATTGGATAAGATACTCAAGAGGATGCACTCAAGTAGGTGCCCTAAAAGATAAGATAAAAGTTGCACTTTGTGATGAACAGGGAGTACTACTAGGATAGAGTGCCATATGATAAATATAAGCACTAGGATAAAAAAGCAGCACTTTATGATGAACAAGGAGTACCACTAGGATTGACACGGTTGATTTGCTTGGCTACAAGATGACGTACCGATGCTGAAGTCATAGGAGAGATACCCTTCGACTCAGGGATTGTGACCAGAGTTGATAGTGGAGGATAGAGCAACAATTGAGGCCATGGGATTACGATATATTATGTATATGTCTAAGTTTCGGGCGAACATGGGGTTGTTGACTGCATTAGCCAAGAGATGGCACTCAAAGACATGCATATTTCATTTGTTGATGGGTGAGATGACATTCACTTTTAGGGATGTGTACAGGATACTGCGGATACCAATCGATGAGGAGTTGGTTCCCTACGATCGAGAGGGAGATAGGGAGGCATTGAGATGAGTGTTCCAGGATCCAAGATTGGAAATGAGGGTAGGACATGTGGCCTGGGACACCATGACAACTACAGGATTGGCTCTACCAGTGGTGTTGGTAGGAGTTATCGGTGGGTTTCTCTGTTTGGACAAGGTGACATGAGGGTTGGTTGTGGGATGGGGGAGGACTCTGGAGACATTGGTGACTGAGCACACCAAGTTTGCATGGGGGTCGTGTCTGCTGGCACACTTGTATTATAAGTTGCATCAATTTATGTATCATGGTTCATCGAGATTGGGGTGTGGAGTGACATTATTGCAGGTATGGGCATATGAGCATCTTCCGATTACATGAACGATACACTTTAGAGGTAGGGGACATGGGCGCAGTTATGTACATTTGTATGATATGATTACTTCCCAACCACAGATTGGGAGGCTAGAGTAGTGGCATCAAGTGATCGATGAGATAGACATTGTAGTATGGAGGCCTTACCGAGATTGTGGGGAGTGGGAGGATGAGGCAGTTGATCTTCCATATGTGTTCAGGAGTAGGTATCTGATCAAGAGGACACCATATATCATTGAGCGACAGTTGATTAATAGAGTATGCAGGCAGTTCAATAGGATACAATAAATGCCATGTGGCTCAGGGATATATGCACAGACAGT
Organism: Cryptomeria japonica; assembly: GCF_030272615.1. Lineage (NCBI taxonomy): Eukaryota > Viridiplantae > Streptophyta > Pinopsida > Cupressales > Cupressaceae > Cryptomeria > Cryptomeria japonica. Next base: position 624,043,099 of record NC_081411.1, read on the forward strand.
GAGAGATCAACCACATTTAGGTTTGTTATTGTCTTATGATCAGGCAGTGGCACAGATGCAGGAGATGGTTCCCATACCTTAGGATATTTTGGTAGCTATGGAGGATGCAGGGATGGATGCTGAGTACAACACATATTGAGCAAATCATCCATTTCCATGACTGATAGATCCAGGAGAGCCAATAGAGGGTGATGGTGGGGATGGTGGAGATGATAGTGGGGAAGGTGGAGGTAGAGGCAAACAACAGAGATGAGGTGCAGTAGCAGAGAGGAGGGTAGTTCAGAGGAGAGATGGAGGAGATGAGAGACAGGCGCATGTAGTCAGAGGTAGAGGTGGAATGCCTTTATAGGTGCCAGCAGCGCAGGTTCCAGGATAGGGACAGGGCCAGGGACATGGACAGCCACAGAAGCAGCCACAGGGATAGGGTGAGGAGGGAGAAGAGGAGGGGGATGAGATACTATCCTTGAGAGAGATCTTCTAGGAACATGCAGATGAGATTCGGGAGCTAGAGAAGGATGTGGCTAGGCTCAAGGGACAACTGAGGGACACTAAGCAAGAGAGGGAACAAGCTATTCAATGCTACACGGAGGTTGAGGAGGCATTGAGGGCAGGTAGGTGAGCAAAAGAGGAAACTAGGGGCGGATATGCCTATGTTCTACGAGTAGGGGAGGAGATAGCCTATTGGAGAGATTTGTATTATGGAGTTGTGCCACCTGATCAGTGGGCTAGGAGCTTCCAGAGACCATCGCGGACTACGACAACCACTGGAGGGAGGGATAGGAGACAGGCGTCTAGTGGCGGGGTCATGGGTCCTCCACCACCACCAGATAGAGGTGGAAAGAGATATGATTCTAGGTCAGGGACTTCCAGGGTTCAGACTCCGTCGAGGTTGGCTAGCTTTGAGGGAGGGAGTTCATCATAGCCTTAGATGGCTCCATAAGTATCAGTTTTTATACCATTTTTGTATGATGATGTAGACACCTTCGAGTGATTGTAGCCATATTATTTTGACATCATTTTATCATGACACCTATGATTTTTGAGATATATATATATGAGATGATTCATCCTTGTGGTAGCTATATGCATATTTACCTATGTGATGTTATGTGATGCATGTTTCTATGTGTTAATGCAATTTATGATTCTATTGTGTATGGATGCTTATGAGATACATGTATCTATGATGTTTATGATAGGTATGCAAATATATATACATGATGAAATGCAATATTTTTGTTCTTTTTTTAATGTTTTTTTATATGTTATGCAAATGTGAATGTATGAAATACAGATGAATATGATAATGCAAATAATTATTTACATGATGACAATGTAAAATGTAATAACATGTGTTGTGTTATCATTTTGGCATTTTATATTTTATATGAGAATGCAAATACTAACTAATGATATATGCAAGATGCAATGTGATTGTGATATCTATATGTATGTATGAAACCCTAATATGTGGTAATGCGGGTGCAATCTACATGAAATTCAAATATTTTTGGAATGTCATTATACTCAGTCATGTGATAGCAGGCTACACAGACTCGGGAAGGATGATGGAGGTCAATCATGAAAGGGGGATGGAAGATAGAAGATATGGAAGTGAAAGAGCTTCTTGTGCTTTATCATCATTGAGCTTTATTATGGCAAATAGGTTATGACAATCTAGATATAGGTTTGACCCAAAAAGTCATTGTACCCGTTTGCATGGAGATTAGACTATCGCAAACAAGGAATGCCCCAATCCACACTAGACTCACAACATCCTCATATCCTTGGACAAGTCATAGCATTACTAAGAGACAATCCACAAACAACAAAACAATAGGCGAACATATGCAATCCTCGCCTTTCTAGTCAAAGACATCCTGGAGATAGAATCTCTAGTCAAAGACATCCCAGAAAAGCTAAAAGACATGTCACCAAATAGATAAAATCAAAAGAAAACCAAGGCTTGACACCAACATCCATTGTAGTCCTCAAGTTTAGTGTCTCTTGCCACTTGTATAAGTCTATTTGATTTTGGTCACAATGTTTACTTTTAGAAAAAGGATAGATAGCACTGAACCATAATGTTGTCTGAGTCTACTAAAAGATTTGATCTGTTGAAGCCCATTGTTGTTGTTTACATCTCATCTGAAACTGACCGAATCCATGAAACTGATACTTTATTGCGGAGAAGATGAAAATTTATTGCGGATATGTGATGTAAGTTTTGCTTTATTGTGGATTGTGCGCAGATAGACTGAAGAAAACTGGAAGAAATTGTACTCCTCAGAACGTGTGACACTCTTAGATCCACACCCATCACTAGGCTTAGGATTTGCCTTAGCCATAGATAGGAGCTGATTTATTATGGATGGAAAGAGGTGAAAAAGAAGGATTGTTATGAATGGATAACCAATCTTAGGTTGATCAATAACAAGACAAGATGGGAATGGGTAAGTTTATTATGGATGGATACGTTGTGAGTGTGTGCAAAGTGAAGGGATGATATTGAATCCCAAAGGAGGGAGGAGCAATATCTCTACACATGGCACCGATAACTCGGTTTTCACCATGGTACTTGCCCAGGGTGCCACCGAAGTGGTTTTCACCATTGGACGAATTTATTTCTCTTTACTTTTTTGGATTTTTTTTAAATTTTTTTTGTATTTTTGATATTTTATGATTTTTTGTATTTTTGAATTGGGATATTCTGAAGAGCTATGTGTAAAATCTATGAAGGTGCATGTTGTTGATAGGATCTTCCAAAGGTTCTCCATCTGGGGTCAAAAGCTAATATGCATCTAATCTGTAGATTGTTGTGATGACATAAGGACCAAGCCAATTGGGCTCAAATTTTCCTTTCTTCTCTCGGTCATGTTGATTTCTTGGATTCTCCTTGAGAACTAAGTCACCCACCTCAAATGTGCGAGGCTTTACTTTATGATTGTAGTTGCGTCATTCCTTGACTAAATGATATGTTGCTCCCTTGATTGTCTTCCTTGATGAAGGAAATAAGGTAGAATTACTAATGTGTGGACTATGTTCGCCCATATGTGTGTCACCTAGAGAAGTTTGGGCATCCCTAATAACAAAGTCCCTCGAAGAAGCTCCATTAAAGGTCCATGATGTATCACCAGAAGGGAAAGGATGTGTGGAACAAGTGGATAAGTGATGAAGGCTTGTGATTGTGAAAAGAAGTGAAAGTAGGATGACATGATGGAGACTTAGGATCAACAAGTATGTTTTTTGACTTAAAATTGTAGAACTTTTGCCCCTAGTTATTTTGATATTAGGGGAGATCAACTCTTGTTCTTTTTTCTTCATAGGAGTTTTATCCTTGACTTTGATTTTTGCAAAGTCCAATAGCTTTTAATTTTGATTTGGAATGAAGGACTTCTCTTTATTTTTGACTTTTAGATTTTTCTTTTCATAGCTTGATTTTTCATCCCCAATTAGTAAGGGCTTTTGTAATTATTATTGATCCAAGTCTAGGAGAGGAGTGAAAATAGAATGAATAGATGAAATGGTAAAGCTATGTGAGTTCTCAAGAGGGTTGATGATACACCCAGTAGATTCTTCACTAGAACCACCCTCAGGACTATTGATATCAAGAGTTGCTTGCACCACTAGAGGATATTTGCATTCCGACTTAGTAGCCACAACACTAGGTGGTTCATACCCAATTCCTTGATATTGTAAATTGTTTGTAGGTTGTTCCTGTTGACTAAATGTCTTGGGAGATAGTGGAAGTTGATCAATATGAAAGATATACTTACCACATCCCATGTCCTTAACCTTGAATTTTTCTTTTAGCTCTGCTTGCTTTGATGTACAAGGTTTCAAGGATTCAGGATCCACCTATGTTGATGAAGGAATAGCTTCTCAATTGACTGCGATTGTTATTTCTAATCTTTCTTGCAGGTTGTTGCAATATATGAATGGATTCAAATCACCTTTGACGGTCACTTCAACTCCATTGTGTAGGAACTTGATACGTCGCTGATATGTTGATGAAACAACTTTCATTTAATGAATCCATGGATGTCCCAAGAGTATATTGTATGCGAGATCTAGATCAAGGACTTGACAAACCACATCCTTCATGACTAGCCCAACTATAAGAGTTAAGGTGACTGTGCCCTTGGATGAGCGTTCTTCGTCATCATTTGCTTTAATGGTGATATCATGTGTAGAATTCACAGTTTTTTCAGAATATCCCAATTGTTTAATGGTGCTCAATGTACAAATGTTCATATATGCTCCTCCATCTATCAAGATTCAATTAATGTAGGTTTTATAGATAAAGGCTTCAATATGTAGAGGTGCACTATGTGGTTGGCTTACAGAGGCGTCGTCAGCTTCAGTGAATGTAAGGCAAAGTGGAACGAAAAGGTATCCCACCATAGCTTCAAATTGGTCCACTTTTAGATCAGTGGGTACAAAAATTTCTATTAGGACTTTGTCAAGTATGGCTTTATGCGAAGGAGAGATACACAACAATTCTAGGATTGAGATAAGCATGGGTGTCTTCCCTAACTGTTCTACTAGGTTGTACTCAGGTTTGGCCGATGAAGAAGTGGTGGTTTTAGCTGGAGCACCTTACAAGGTGACCTTACCTCGATGAGTTGTGACATTACATTTGAAGATAGATTCAAAAGAAGGTCCAATGCCTTTTAGGACAACTTTGGTTCTTTGGGTAGAACTTTCAGGCGTTTTGTCCTTTATGATAATAGTAAAAACATAGTTGTCCATAAAAATGTGGTTAACGGTTGAATCATAGTCATAGGACACTTTGGTATAGTTGGTTTGATCATCTGCGGCTTTGGCTTTTCCCTTATCATGTTTAGGGAATGGTTCCTTAAACATCTCATGTTCTTGATTGGATGTATGTCCATCAATCTCAATGTCACCTCTATCAATAAGATCTTGTATAATGTTCTTCAAGTGATGGCAATTTCCTATTTTATGTCCCTTGCTCTTGTGATATTCACAGTGCTCATCATCATTCCACCAATTTGGTTTGACTTTTGGTTCATATGGAGGATTGTCTGGAATTATTTTTAGCTTGTTTGCCACTAGCTTCCTAAAAGCTGACTCAAGTGGTTCTCCCAATGGGGTGTATTTCCTTTGTGGTTTTGAAGTTTCTTGAGTATTTACTTGGTTGTTTGTAGAAGAAATTGGTTCTGAAAGAATGATTTTTGGTCTCACTGTGTTAGCATCAACAACGCCATCATTTATTGTGTTCTTGTTCCAAAATCATGGCTTGTCCTTTCCTTTAAAATCTTCTTTATTTTCTTTAAATATTTTGATGATACCTTGCTCAATTAAGACCTTCTCTATTGTCAAGCCTCTCTCAATGACTTCCTTAAAAGTGGACAAACAAGATTTCCTCAAGTCATAACCAATTTCTCTATTGAGATTATGTGTAAACATCTCTACCATTTGTTTTTGTGGAATTTCACAACAGCATCTGTTGGCTAAATTCCTCCATCTTTGTAAGAATGATGAAAATGACTCCCCATCTTTCTATTTGGTATTGCACAAAGTGGCAACTGATATATCTGTCTCTATGTTATATGATAAATGTTGGATAAATGCCTCTGCTAAGTCACTGGTGCAGAGGCACCTAAGCACACAAGCATAGCAGGAGGTCAAAAGTCATATTATGAACAATTTATTGTATTTGAGTCATTCATAATGTATTAAGGTTATTTGAGTCAATTAAATCATAACATGTAAGGATAAATGAGCCATTTTGTCCAAAGATATCATATTTGGTCCATATTGAAGTTTTAAAAGTGTCCATGTAAGAGTTACAGTCATTTATGTCAAAAATTGTAAAAATTGCAAAGTTGCAATATTGCCAAAAGTGCAACAAAAGTGTAAAAATGAAATCCATTGGTTATGAGGTGGTTGGATTAGTTAGAAATGAGTTTTAAATGGTTTATAAAACCATGTTTGGTCGAAATCAAGAAGGGAGATCAATTTGGAGGGGATTTGACAAAGATTATCCATCAAACCCTCAAACTGTCATGAGGTTTTAAGGAATCTATGGCTGTCATAGATCCATGGAGGATCACATTTGATGTAATTTTTATATGTAGATGTTATTTAATGATATATTGATGAAATATATTTCGGATGAATCCTTTCTTGTGCATTTTTGTGGAGTATTTGGCAAGATATGTTTGTTTTTTCAATGATTGTCAAAACCCTGCCAAGGGTTACCCAGTTTTGGGAAAATGATCATATCTTTTTATTTAACCGTTGGATCTGGCTGAAATTTTGAGATAACTTGTTTAACTCAGTGATATAAATTCTGACCGAAGAGATTGTCTTTATGAGAAATATGTAAAATTTTATTGATGACTTTTTGTTACAGTTTACGGTGAAAAGCAGATTGGTGAAGGCAGAAACAACCCGGTTGTAGCATTTGGTGTGGTCACATGAGGGATAATATTGAAGAAAGGATATATTTTTTGGAAAGGTCTCTGAATATTCTTTCCAGTGCTTTTGGTCTTACTTTATTTGGTTAAGAATTGAATATTTTGTGATTATTTTGGTGAAAACAGTTGTTAAGGGATGAAACCCTAAACTAGGGTATTCCATGGCAATAAAGAATTTGTTCTCTCATGTTATGGTGAATTTTATGATCTGAAATATTGAATGAATGGTTTTAAGGATGTAATATAACCTTTGAAATTGTTTTGAAGTTGAGAAGAGTGATTTATCTTTTTATATGTCTCTTGATTTAAGTTTAAAGTTTACCCTTGAATGAAGGTTTTATGGATTTTCATGATGCTCCGCATCAGTCACCCCATGACTTGATACCAGACGGAAGTTGGGAGAACCATTCCATAGCTTGTTCACCTAAGCTTTGTGGAAACAATCTCATCAAGTATGTTTCTTTTGTTGCTATCTCAATGCAAGTTGTGAAAAACTATCCTATATATGCCTTAGGGTCCCCTTTGCCTCTGTACTTTTCAAACTTTGGTGTTATGAAGTATAGAGGAAATGGAGGCATTGGAATATTTCTATCAAATGGATAGGGACATATATCTCTCATTATGTAAGATAGTTTTGGTGTATTGATGTCCTCCATCTTCTTTTGTAAGTCCTTGATCTGTTGTTCCAAATCGTTTTTGGTTGGAGACCGACTTCTTGGACCATATCCCATGCCTTAGCCACTGTGTGGAGGAGGAGGATAATGCATGTATGAATGATATTGATTGTAAACATGTTCATATGGAGGGGGTCTATAATAATAATCCATGTAGGGACCATCTGATATAGGATCATAATGAGGATTGGAATATTTATTTATATCATGTTCTATAGGCATATCATGAGTCTGCTCTTGTGTATTGCCCCCAAATTTGACATGGGGTTTTCTTGTGTCCAAATTTTTAGCATGCCTTTAGGTATCCAATTGTTGTTGAGTTTGGTCCTTAGTATTGGCATGTGGTTGGGTGTATTTATCTGCATAAGTTTTCCATAAGGGTCTGCGTAGATGGAATTGTTCATGAGATGTTCTTTCTTGAGTATCATAAGCTTGACCATGTGTATTTGGGATCTCAGGTTTTTTAAACAAGGACGATGGTGACTCAGGCATGAAATGTGGTCTTCTATTACCTCCACTATTAGGTATCCTTTGATCCATGTTGACTTTATTTTTTTGAGTAGGTTGATTTTCTATTATTTGGGACATGTCAAAATCGTGAGGTATCTTAGCTCCACTTTGTGCCGTCACTTGTAGGAAATATTGTCTATCTCTTCTCATGATTTCTTGTATCATCTTGTTGAAATGAGGATCCATGATTGCATCTTCCACCTTTGTTGAGTGTACTGAAATATTGTTGATATTGTCATCTTATGCATCATTGTTGTTTATATTATCCATGTTCTCAATATTCTGAACGTTTCTATAGATGTCCATGTTAGGTAATGTGGTGTGTTCAGAATTGAAAAATATATCATTATCATACTCATAGCCACTCATGTTTGCAGACTCTTGAGCCTCTTTAGTTTCCCTCCTAGATTTTTGGGAACAATTTTCAACCATGAACTAGGTCTTGACCAAGATGTGTGAGACTAGATGAAAATGGAAAGAACCAAGATTTGGATGGAATACAAATGAATCTAAGGTGTACTTGCAATGTCCAAAGTGTAAGACCAAGTATGTATGTAGTAGAGTAAGTGTGACTTCTAAAGAGATGATAGATCTCTTGATGAGGTAAGTTGACCTTGACTCCAAGTAAGACCAAATGAGACCTAGAGGTGATAGACCTTGACGAGGGACCACTTAGCAAAATGTTGTTGTATGTATTGTGTTGACAAAGTGAGATGGGGACAAGCAAGTGACCTTTTGACTCAAGTTTAGACAAATGTGAATGTAATGCAAGGTGTAAAGCAATGATGAACTATGTGAGACCCAAAAATAGATTGAATGCTAGATGAAAACCTCGAGAAATAACCTAGGAAGCTCAAGAATTCTAAAACTGATTGCTCTTGCTTACTGGATTGTAAGTTTTCCCAATACTGAACACAAACATGCCTGTATCCTTCACATACGTGGTTATTAAACACAAACTTGTCTGGATACTGCATAAACGTGTTTCTGAGAATCTTGTGAATATACAGTTTGCCTGGATGACACAGACACATTTATGTCCTACATAGACATGGTTAAAGTACATAGACGTATTTCTGTCAGACACAAATGCGTTTCTAAAGCTTGAGTGCAATTTTTTCAATTTGTGAAGTTGTTGTTGTGACCAAATCTAAATTTTTGACCATTTTTTCGTGACAAGAGGACACAATGTTGATGAGGACTCTATGTTTGTAGGTGTTTAGCCTCAAAATGACTCAAAAGAAAGTGTGTTGTTTCATGTAAAATTATTTTGCATACACTTGAAGAGACAAAAGACACAATATTTTGATGTTTGGTCTTGAATGTTTGAATGTTTAAAAAAAGACAAGCACAATTCCTATGGTTGGCCTGGACAATAGTTGTTGATCCCACATGGGGTTTCCCCCGAGGCTACGCTATTCAAAGTGGATGCTTAGGTGCTTGAACCCACTGGCTCCACCCTCGACACTCACTTCTCTGGGGCAGCCAAGCACCAGTCCCAATGAAAACTCCCCGTGGCAAACTTTGTACCTCTACTAAGAACCGTATGTGTGTGGGTCGCTCTAGAGGTCCAACCTCCTGCCCCAACAACTAGAAGGATTTTGGCTTTCTAAAACAAAAAGGTGCTAGTAAGGGCATCCGCTCGTGTGGCCATACATGTGACACTTTTAGCTCTGTAATTATAAAAGGCTCCCAGTCGGTAGGGGTTACACCTTACTATTGATCAAATGGGTTTATGGGGAGACATAGTGTTGGTATGGACTAATCAACACACGTTTCCCATAGCTTTCACCATGGATATAGTTATTTATAGCGGTTCAGAAGAGGGGGGTATTGCCTCGCTACCACTTGGGTCATTCCCTCCTCACTAGTAGTCCTAGTAACCACATGGGGAGGCAGACCCTTTAAAGATTAAACATAAAGAGCCTATTGCTCAAGACACAAAAGACACAGGTTCAATTTTAGTGCACCAATTGAAGTGTTTGCCTATCTATGAAAACAAAGCACACAATGAAAATCAAAATAAAACCCTTGCCAAGGTCCTGCAACAAAGATTTGTTAGTAGTTTGGGCTGTTTTAAATGATTACCCCTTCCTGCAACCAAACAAGTTAGGTTTATTTTAACAAAATCCCATAACATTTTGTGAAAAATAGGAGCCTTCGACGTATGATTTGCTTCCAAAGACAAGATACACCACTTCGTTAGTTAGATCACAAGATATTAGCTTAAATGAACCAAATCTAAAACCCTAAATGCAAGATAGAATGACCAAATAGAAACCCTAAATGAGGAACTGAAAATTAAAAAAATGCAGAACACAAAAAATGCAGAGAACACAGATGCTATTATACGAATCACAGATGCGATTTAAACTCACAGATGCCCTTGAATATTGCATAGACATGACTGAAATGAAAACCTGCAATCTGGAAAATAAAAATGTTGTCAGGAGCACAGACATGATTTTGGAATGCGTAGACGTGACAAAAATAAAAACGTGATTTTAGAAGGTGCAGATGCGAAAAGTCAAAATGTTGTCGAAAAATGTCGGATCTGCAACTTCAAAAATACAAAATCTGTAGCAAAAGATGTTAAATGCAAAAGGGACAAGAGTCCCATTGGGCGTGCCAAAACGTATATGATGAAAAGTAGATAATGGAAACAACAATATTGAAAGACTAAATGAATTCAACCATGAAACCCTAGCCTAACAACAACAATGATCCACCGTAACATATGAAGATTACCTAAGATAATGCAAATCAACAAGATAAAAAAGATTATACCATCACATGTCCACTAGGGTTTGAATCTTCATTCTTCCTATCTCCATTGATCTTGCTTGATATATTTGCTCTCAGATTTTATGTGTGCACAAGAGCTCAACAAAGAACGAAAATGTGGTTGATAGAAGGCTTGATTGCATAATTAGTGTGCTCATTAGCTGATTAGGGTTGATAATGAAGGAGAGTATCCTCTTATATAAAAGACAGTGTAGGAAATGGAGGGATAATATTAAAGGGTGTAAAGATAAATGGTCGGCTAGGATTAGAGGGTAGGTAGAGGAAATAATTAAATGATAAAGGAGGTAGGTAGTGTAGGAATTAAGAGATGAATGACACGTGTCATGGGTAGAAAAGGCTAATTAATTAATTAAATAAATAAAAGTATTTATTTAAATGTTGAAAGGCTTAGAAAAGGATTAATGAATTAATTAAATAAATAAAGATTTATTTAATTAATAAAAGACTTAGGATAAAATAATTAAATAAATAAAAATATTTATTTAATTAGACAAGAGAATTTTAGGTGTCTACACGCATTACTAAGGACAAATATGAATTAAATTATATACAATTACGCATAACATAAATTTTGGATCTCTGAACAAAATTTGGAAAATCTACAACAAATAGGCTGAAACGAGTAATTTTTTGGAGTACATACCATGCCTCCAGTCCCAAGAGGTATCTAGTATGATCAGATTGTTAGACACAATGCACCACTAAGAGGGGGGTGAATCAGTGGTTCTCAAACTTTTCCCTTTAACAATCCCTATGAAAGTATACCGATTAACATATCTAGCTGAATGCAGGCTTACTGGTTAGTGAGGAGACTAAATGAATTCACACAAAGGGACATCTCATAACACCAGTATATATGAGGAAAACCCAAGATGGGAAAAATCTCAGTGAGCAATGCTGCTGGAGTCTACTACTCCAATCTAGCCTCACAATAAATCTATGTTACAATGTTTCGGGCGACAACCCTTGATTTAGGGCACCAACCCAAGGAGCACCAACCCCTAACTTGTTTATGGACTACAACCCAAAGGAGCTACAACCCCCGCACCGAGCTACAACTTAGCGATCTCAATGATATCTTCTACTATAAAATTAGTAATACTGTTACAAGTGAATCTTGTAACCATTTCATATACCTCACTCTACCAATGAGACACCTTCTCTACTGCATTGACTCACTCTTTTGCTGCTCTTATCTGTTGTTGTATTGTCGGTAAACTCTACCGGTTCACCTCTGCTCTTCTTCTACTCTATCAGATCTCCTCCTTGCTGCTCTGCTCTACAGTCTTCTCAACTGTCTACCTGTCGGTACAAGCTCCTACTGGTTATCTCTTCAGATGCACTTTAGCTTCTATGCCGGTTGCTCAAAATATATCGGTAAACCCTCTGTTAAACCCTAACACCAATTTAACATTCACTCTCTCAATCACTACTATCCTTGGCTATTTTCTCTCTGATTGATTTAGCTTATCTCATGCAACACTCAAACACTTTGTAGCAGCACTATCTTCTTCTATTCAACAATACTTAACAATATCTTTGGCTCGCATATTTATAGCCTGATTTTCCCGCCAAAAACCAATTCAAATCTCAAGCGGTTAGGGTTTGTTCATCACCATCATTGTCGCACCTTCCAATACACATTTTCCAAATATAGAAAACACGGCCCCGTATCTCGACCTGCATCTGTCAAAACGCCTTTAATAACTTTGTTGTTTCCTTCTCGAGGTCTTCTCAAAAAATGATTTTGTTGCTTCGGTCTGGGCGCCAACAACTCCCTGATTTTTCTCTATCATTCATTCTTCCTCGAGCCACACCCCTCTGATCCGATCCACAAATCACGGGACCCATATTAAATGCACACCTGTAGAAACACCTATCCGTACACGACACTTCACCGACCTCTGCGAGCTTGCCACTTCATCTCTACGTGGCATCCACATCGACCAACTACCAGCTTGGATCTTCATGTCAGTCCAGATAGGATCACCGACCAAACATTCTACCGGTTCCTCTTTTCTATCGATTTACTAACCCTGTCGGTATCTTACACTATACCGGTAATTCTTCATGTCTGCTCTTTTGTTGAACTGCTGGTGGAACTTATTAACCGGTCACTAGACATCTCTACCCATAGCATGCTCATCTTCATCAAATGGGAGCCTTCTGCATCTGCCCTTGTCTATATTACCGGTGGGCATACATACCAGTAAATGCTCTTGATGATACTATGTCATCAACCTTCACCAGACTCCATCTTCAATCTAGCTATTTTCTTCTGACTGCATCTACACAACCTTGCCTTCTCCCTGATCAACTCAGACCGTATCTCAACCAGTTTGTCAAAGAGACAAACTCAACATACTTTAACTACACCGACATCCCAACATGCCTTCTCTTTCGGTCTAGTGCATAACCCCGATTTCATTCACTTGAGGCATTCCTTTATTTCACTGGTAGATCTGGTGTGAGCCTTAAGACACTTGCCTTTACCTTTTCTTCCTTATCTCACATAACTATAATGCATATTATGCATAATATGAGATAAGCTCCACTTACCGGTGGAGTGACACCTTGTCATCTGCAAACTGCAATGTACTCATGTGGCTTCCTTGTTTGTGCAACATATCTTCAAATAGGCACATGTGATCTGGTGTGGGCACATTCACTGTCAGTCATCTTTTCACACGGTGATTGCATCTTTATCTGCAACCTCTCAGCATACCGATGTCCTGTATATCCTTCTCCTTCAATGTTGATGTGATTTAGGTAACATTCTGCCTCTTCATCACAAACAACATCCAAGCATCCTGCCCATTGTCAACACTTCACTTATTAGTTGACATACTCTCCTTACTGGTGATACATTGTATTGGTACTAGTAACCCTGCCATTCCATCCATACAAGTCAGGCACTAACTTATGTACCAGTGACATCAGTGGTCATTACTTTGAATGACATTCTCTTCCTTACCTTACCGATGTTCTGCAAGACAAGGTGATATCAAAGATATCTCATCGTGTACTCCTCCATGACAGTGTTGTACATACATCTCTCATATTGGTAGTTATCCCATACCGGTTGACATCAATGACAACACAATTCCAACAATCTCCCCCTTTGGCATTGATGTCAACTTATGTAGTATCTAGCATACTACATAATCTCTCTCCCCCTTTGTATGATCCAATGGATTCTCACACATCTAGTATGCGATATACTATAAAATCTTTCTCCCCCTTTGACAACAATGGTAAAGGGCACTATCAGGATATCATTTTGCCTTGTATATATCGGTCACTGACAGAATTATTTCTCCCCCTTTATCTTCATTGGATGCATCTCCTCCTTTGATACTACTTGTTACATCTTCTCAAGTCACAACACTTGAGCTGGAGGACTTCAACTATCAATTGACACCAATTGAGCATGTAAATATGATATTATTTGTTAGAACACTCAATTTCAGAAGGGTGTGTCAGTGAATACTACTCACCTACCGTCAAACTACATCACCTCTCGTTTGATCCCAAATTTCTTTTTAGAATCAAATGTGATTGTACTATGAATACAACCAACCAAATGACAAGTGATACCCATAACCATGAAATTATCTTGGGTAATCCTACAATAATTTCCATCATCAGCAGTTTGGGCAATCAGTACACTTACACGTTCAAGCATGTCATCTCAACATCATAAGCACTTGGAACTCCCCCTGAGTCATACATCTCAGGTCCTCATCTCTGGTCAGGTCCAATACCACGACTCCAATCTTCACCATATACCGGTTTGAGCCATGCAACTGTGATCCTTTGTTGATCTTTCAACTTCACTATTTCAACACAACCTATGACATGATCCTGGATGTACACAATGTCATCATCAAGTCATAGATCAATCTGGTTAGCTCAAAAACATGTGAGCATGCATGATCAACCACCGAGCCAACATATGTCATTTAGGTCTTTTCCAATACCACCTAAGACATAAACTCTCCATTCCATGCTACCAAGGCTATTGCAATGATCTCCAACCTCATTGCCTTACATAACCTACAAGTACCTATTAGTATTCATGCTGGTAACATCGTGCACATATCGGTTTCTTGTACCTGTCCATTATCACTACTAGAGCACCTTCCTATGACTCCTGACATTTTTTGTCACCTTGTATCTAATTCCAATTGTTATCTTGTCATACATTGACACAACAGTAGTGATCCAATCACTGATCAGAAGGTGTGTAGCCCAGGCAGCCACTACACACACTTATCTTCTCATTTCCATCTTTCCTGTCGATGACAACTTGTTCCTCCATGTATCTTCTTTCACTGAGGGGGTGAATGAGAAGTTCAGTTTATTGCTCCCTCTTAGATCTTGCATCTCCTTTATGCCTTAGGAGATATCACATGTGCATTGAATGCACAATGTCGGTCCATTGTCTTCTTCCTCCATACCTGCTTGGTCTCAATCTTCTTCCCATTTTCAGGCTTGGGAGCAAGTCTTGCCACCTTCTGCTGAAGGGTCCTTTCATTTTCAGATTCTACATCACAACCAAAAGTAGTGCTATAGTAGCACACAACATCCATCCCAACTTCATGATTTGGGAATCTCTTGACATACCGATTTGACCATCTGCTTTTGGTCATGTTGTTGTAACTGACAACTGAAACCGATGGACCTCTTGCTCCTACAGGGAAATTTCTCCTTTGGTTCCATGAAGGCCTCTAACTTCCATATGCTCTATATCCACTTTTCTGCAGAGCATAGTTGTTGTTCTGGACTCCATATGACTGCAAGTTCCTCTTCTTGCATTCAAACTCTCTATGGCCAAATCCATTGCAGTTATAACATACAACATTTACATTATTAGGAACAACAAATGGATTCTTTCTAGCATGACCGGGAGAGGGGGTATGTATGTATCTACGAGGTCCTAGATTATTTCTTCTAGATCTCTTTCTACAATCTTCTCCCTTATGGCCATAACTATTACATGCAAAGCAATAACTAGTAAAGGATGGCATATGACTTACAAATTTATTCTGCCATGCATGGGGAGATCTTATCGGTTTAACATCTCCATTTCTTCTTCTTTGAGGATGGATCCTTGGTTGTCCATTTTGTGCAACCCTTCCTTCTGGTCTCTTCTTCTCCCACACTTACTTTGTCCTGTGGGTGGTGGCATTCCTTTGTTCTCTATCGGTAGGAGGTCTTCTTTGTTGTCTTCTCATGTTCCTGCTTTCGGTGAAGCTATCTTCTCCCTTCTTCCCTTTTCCTTTGGGATCTGCATCTTTCCTCCTTCTTGCAGCATCGGTCTTCATTCTTGTCTGTAGGTCTTCACCAGCTGTGGGTAGGTCAACCTTCTTCTGGGGAGCATTTTTTACTGTGAAGGTTGGTCCCTTGTTTTCTCCATTTGAGGAGACAAACAGAATGTCATTGTGGAGGACATTCTTGCTAGTGGAGCATTCACTGACACCACTTCCTAAGCCTTCAATGTCCTTGGCATGCTTTTGCTTCTTCAACATCTTGTCCAAGGCATCACTGCTGCCATCAAACCGGATTCTTACCTTGATCTCATCCTGACATTTCTCAAGGTCATTTTGGAGAATCTCCATTTCTCCAACCAACTGCAGATATTCTTTATCTTTAACTTCTAGCACAAATGCTAGATCATTACACCAACACACCTTGGTGTCTTCTGCTTGAGTCTTCAACTATGAGATGCATTTCTCATATTCTTCAAGGCATTTTGTCAGCCGATTATGCTCCACTACAATAACATTCTTGAATAGCTTGTATTCCTTTCTTACTCTTCTGAGTTCTTCAAGTGCATTTACAAGCTCTCCTTCAAGATAAACTTTAGCCTCATCCTCTTCTTCACCTTCACTATCAAATAGATTTTGCTGGCTAGATCTATCTACCTTGTATCCTTCTTCTTCATCTTATTCATTATCACTGCCAAACATATCATACCAATGGGATCTATCTCCATTAACCTCTTCTGATGTGTGATTCTCAAAGTTTGTCTCATGGGCCATGAAGAGACGTGTCTCCTCATCACCATTGCTACTGCAACAATCTGATCTACGTCTGTCATCAGTATAGGTGTTTGCAACATTGTTCTTCTCACTTCCACAAACCGATCCACTGGTGCAGGGTTCATTTCCATAGATCTTCTTTAGTTTATCCCATAAACTCTTTGCCGATCTACATCTGTCCACCAGTGAGGAGACATTATCTGTTAACCCACAGAGAATAGCCTTCGTAGCAGTTTCATTGCACTAGTTTCTTCTTTCTGCATCTGAATCGGTGGGAGGACGAAATTTACTAGGGAAACCATTTACAACAAACATCCAAACATCATACCCTAGAGAGGATAAGTGAACTTCCTTTCTACAACTCCAAATGGAATAGTTAGACCCATTAAACACCAGAGATGGGATTGACACTAAACATACCATTGTGTCCTTGAGCTAGAATCTACCCAAGCAAGAGAAAGCTTGAAAAATAGGGTACCTATGCTTTGATACCAATTGTTAGACACAATGCACCACTGAGAGGAGGGTGAATCAGTGGTTCTCAAACTTTTTCCTTTAATTATCCCTATGAAAGTATACTGATTAACAGGTGTAGCTGAATGCAGACTTACTGGTTAGTGAGGAGACTAAACACAAATGCATTCACACAAAGGGATATCTCATAACACCAGTATATACGAGGAAAACCCAAGATAGGAAAAACCTTGGTGAGCAATGTTGCTGGAGTCTACTACTCCAATCCATCCTCACAATAATCTCTATTACAATGTTTAGGGCTACAACCCAAGGAGCTACAACCCCTAATTTAGGGCAACAACCCAAGGAGCACCAACCCCTAATGTGTTTATGGGCTACAACCCCTGATTTAGGGCACCAACCCAAGGAGCACCAACCCCTAACTTGTTTATGGGCTACAACCCAAAGGAGCTACAACCCCTACACCGAGCTACAACTCAGTGATCTCAATGATATCTTCAAATACAAAATTCGTAATACTATTACAAGTGAATCTTGTAACCATTTCATATACCTCACTCTACCAATGAGACACTTTCTCTACTGCACTGACTCACTCTTCTATTGCTCTTATTTGTTGTTGTATTGCCAGTAAACTCTACTAGTTCACCTCTGCTCTTCTTCTGCTCTACCAGATCTCCTCCTTGCTGCTCTGCTCTTCCGTCTTCTCAACTGTCTACCTGCTGATACAAGCTCCTACCGGTTATCTCTTTAGATGCACTTTAGTTGCTATGCCGGTTGCTCGAACCATACCGGTTAACCCTCTATTAAAACCTAACATCGGTTTAACCTTCACTCTCTCAATCACTGTTATCTTTAGCTATTTTCTCTCTAACCGATTTAGCTTCTCTCATGCAACACTCAAACACTTCGCAACAACACTTAACAATATCTTTGGCTCACATATTTATAACCTGGTTTTCCCGCCAAAAAATAATTCAAATATCAGGCGGTTAGGGTTTCCTCATCAACCTCGAGGCAAACCAAATCCAATCAGATCTTATCCGATTTGATCGCTCAGACAACTGTTTTCTCATCACTGCCATTGTCGTGCCTTCCAATACATGTTTTCCAAATATAGAAAACATGGCTCTGTATCTCGACTTGCATCTGTCAAAACGCCATTAATACCTCTGTTGTTTCCTTCTCGAGGTCTTCTCACAAACTGATTTTCTTGCTTCGGTCTAGGTGCCAACAACTCCCTGATTTTTCTCTATCATTCATTCTTCCTCGAGCCACACTCCTCTGATTGGATCCACAAATCACGGGATCCATATTAAATGCACACTTGTAGAAAGACCTATCCCTACACGACACTTCACCGACCTCTACAAGCTTGCCACTTCATCACTACTTGGCATCCACATTGACCAACTGCCAGCTTGGATCTTCATGTCGGTCTAGATAGAATCACCAACCAAACACTCTACCGGTTCCTCTTTTCTGTCGGTTTACTAACCCTGCCGGTATCTTACACTGTACCAGTAATTCTTCATGCCTACTATTTTGTTGAACTGTTGGTGGAACTTCTTAACTGACCACCAGACATCTCTACCCATAACATGCTCATCTTCATCAGATGGGAGTTTTCTGCATCTGCCCTTGTCTGTATTACCGGTGGATATACATATTGGTAAATGCTCTTGATGATACTATGTCATCAACCTTCACCAAACTCCATCTTCAATCTGACCATTTTCTTTTGACTGCATCTGCACAACCTTGCATTCTCCCTGATAAACTCGGACCGTATCTCAACCAGTTTGTCAAAGAGACAAACTCAACATACTTCAATCACACCAACATCCCAACATGCCTTCTCTTTCGATCCAATGCATAACCCCGATTTCACGCACTTGAGACATTCCTTTGTTTCACCGGTAGATCCGGTGTGAGCCTTAAGACACTTGCCTTTACCTCTTTTTCCTTATCTCACATAACTATAATGCACATTATGCATAATAGGAGATAAGCTCCACTTACCGGTGGAGTGACACCTTGTCATCTACATCTTGCAATGTACTCACGTGGCTTCCCTATTTGTGCAACATATCTTTAAACAAACACATGTGATCCAGTGTGGTCACATTCACTGTCAGTCATCTCTTCACACGATGACTGCATATTCACCTGCAACCCCTCAGTATACCGGTTACCTGTACATCCTTATCCTCCGGTGTTGATGTGATTTAGGTAACATTCCGCCTCTTCATCACAAACAACATCCAAGCATCTTGCCCATTTTCAACACTTCACTTATCAGCTGACATACTCTCCTTAATGGTGATACATTGTATTGGTACCGGTAACCTTGCCATTCCATCCACACAAGTCAGGCACTAACTTGTGTATCAGTGACACCAGTGGTCATTACTTTGAATGATATTCTCTTCCTTACCTTACCAGTGTTCTGCAACACAAGGTGATATCAAAGATATCTCATCTTGTACTCTTCCATGACAGTGTTGCACATACATCTCTCATACTGGTAGTTATCCCATACCGGTTGGCATCAATGACAACACAATGCCAACAAATACTTGATCAGATAAGTGCAATCACGCTTGGAAGCCAACCATGATGCTCGCAAAGTCGTAGGAAAGCTCGAAAATCATAAGAAACTCCAAGAACTCGAATGAATGCAAATGAGCAAATGAAAGGGCAAAATCACTATTTATAGCTCAAAATTAGGGTTTTTACCACTTCGACGGTCATGGTCTTCTTGAACTTCAACACACTTGTAGACAAAACAAACGAAATTGAAATTGGCGCAAAACTTGAAACGATTGCTCAGTAGAACTGGATCGGAAAAATGGTCTCAATTTCATAAATTTTCAACCACTTTTCCCAAGGGGGCATATTTACACCTAAAGCATCACCGGGGCAAAAAAAAATCGTTTTCTTTGAAACAACGTCGTTTCAACATTGTATCAAAGAGGGGCAAATGTAAACACCTAAAAATGTCTCTTCAATCATGTACTAATTTATCATCTTATTAGTTAAATAATTATTTAATTATTTAATTAAGTTATTTTATTCTTCTAAACTAATTCAAATCATCACTTTCTACATTACTAATCATTCAATTTCTATCTATTAATTAATTAATCATTTAACCCTATCTCAAAAATTAATTAAATATTAATTATTTAATTAATTGTGATTAATTCCCTTAATTAGAAATTTTTTATTATTTAATTGATCCTATTTCTAATGATTGAATAATTTTATTTAAATTATTTAATTAATTAATTCATTCATCCAAATCACCAAATTCAAATTTCAATCCATTCCATCTAAATTCCCAAATTCAAATTTCACAAAATATGAATTCAATTCAAATTCAAATGAATTTCAATTCAATCTCCTACAACACATGTTGAAAATCTTAACTTATTTATCAAATCAGTTAACTCAGTTAACTCTCCAATCTCCCCTTTTCACTCCAAATGACCTTTTCTGACCAATCAATCAATTTAGTCCTCTCCTCAATCAATCTAGTCAACTGGCTAATCTATTCAGTCATTTCCCTAATCAATTCAGTCCACTAATCAATCAAATGAGTTAACAAATCAATCTACCATGTTAATAGATCAATCAATCCACTTAACTGGTCAATCAAAATCAGTTGAACTATCAATCAGCACTTCAGTTCAATTTCTCCCCCCATCTCAGCTGAAAATCTATAAAAGAAAGCCTCATTTCCCAATTTCAATCTAGAATCATTATCTTCAAAATAATTGTGTCAATCATATGCATAATCCTAGTGCAACACTTGAGATCCACCTACCACATGATTTGGAGAAGAGAAATGGAAGCCACGATGTATAATTAGGAGTTTGATTAAGCTTTATTCATTCAATTCTTGCATCTTTATTTCATTGTCATTTAGGAGTTAATTGTAATTGGATTTAGAGTTTGTGATTCGCTCTTTCATATCTGATTATCTTTATGATTAATTTTAACCTTGGAAACAGAGAGAGGTAGAGAAAGGATAGAGGAAGAGTGATATGGAGAGAGATAGGTCTAGAGCTCGAGGGAGATAAAGAGAGTGATATAGAGAGAGAGCGAGAAAATACTAATAAGAGCTTGTTGATTACTGATATTTGACTAAGTTTGAAAATTATAAGATATTATAAAATCTAGAATCTACATTATAAGTCGTAGAGATTTGAAACCACTCTCAAACATCCTGTCAATATATACATGAAACATAACTTAAAGTATAAGAAAATAAAAAAACATATTGAAATGTGACTTATACTTAAATGTCATATTTCATGTAAATATGTCATTTTCAACATAGAAACTTAAACAATATAAAAAAAATAAATGTTATTTTTCATGTATATATAAGTCATTTTCAATATAAAAAATAAACAATTTAAAAAGAAACAAGATCCTATTTATGAAACAGGATCCCATGTTTTATTTTTGAAATGGGATCTTGTTTTGTTGTTGAAACAAGATCCCATTTTGTTTTTGAAACAGGATCTAGTTTTTAGAATGAGATCTCGTTTCAAAAAAATAAAATTCCAACATTGATTTTTGCTTTGGATTTCACTTTAAAAAAAGGCTTGGGGAGCTGACCCTTAGCCTTGGACCTGGTTTGACCTGCAACTTGAAGGCCATGTCAGTATCCATACAAAATACTTACTTTGGACATATGTCTGAAGACCTTTTTTACATAATTCTTTTATGAAATTAAAACTCATTTTAAATGAGAGTGTAGATTTCAAATATGTCATTTAAAAAAAATTAAATTGTTTTTTCTATTTTTAAAATAATTTCGAATGAAAGAGGTCCATAAACTTAAAATAATAGGTTTTCTTAAATTTTTAAATAACTTTTTTTGTTTTTAAATTATTTGAAAAACAAATTATATGACATCAAACTAGGGACAATTCTACACACTAAAAAAAAATTAAAAAAAAATGACAAGTTTAGGTCAATTTATGCTTGTTGTTCAGGGGGGGTTTTCAAAACAAAAAACAAAAAATAAAATATACAAAAAACAAAAATAAAAAAAATCCTCATCAATCAAAAGTATTCAAAAAAATACTTTCTTTTTGGTCAAAATATGCTTGTCATACATGTGCATGGTATGGTCCTTAAAAAATGACTTTTAAACAATGGTTTTTTGAAATGCCTATTGAAACTTAATTTGTATCACCTACATATTAAAATAAATAACATATTTGGAAAATAGACTTCAAGCACTACATTTTATATTACCAACTTTTTAAAAATTCATTCTTTGAGTGCTTCAAATATTTAGGTCAATTGGGACAAATTCTAAATAATAGGAAAAACACTTCCACTTTTTGACCAAAAAGTGGAGTCAACTTACCCAAAGCACTCATATATGCTTCATATTACTATTTTGATTTATCTAGAATTTGCCAAAACAAAAAGAAAAGAAAAGAAAGAAGAGGCTATCTATTCTAATATTGCTTTGTCATAGTTAAATCTCAATTTAATCTGATAAACAAAACAAGCCATTTGTGATCCTTGTGCAATCATTGGTACCACTAAAACTATTTATGAAACTACGTACACCTATTCAATGTATTTTTTTCAAAAATTGGATATGGTTGTCATCTTATCCTTCTTTAGTATTTTCTTTCAAAAAGATATATATGCAATTGCTTCTTGATTTGCCATGAAATCTTTTGCCTAAATATGAAATGAAATTCCAAGTTTAGTGAAAAGTTATGGGCAAATATTTTTGCTCAAATTTGGAAGTCAAAAAGATATTTAGAGGCTCAATTAATGGTGTTGGTGTAAATAATTATTCATCATGGATATTATTACACTTACTTAAGTTTACTTAGGATAATGCATTTCATAGTAGTTTGGATATGAGACACTTGGGTGTTTATGCCACATTGGGATAGTGTGTGTAGGAGAGATTCCACCTTTTATGGTGTTGATCTTGTTATTACACTATCATATCCACTTATAGTGGAGTGATAATTCCACCTTCGGTGGGTGATCCACCTCATGTGGAATATTATATTATTTCTCCTACCTACCCACACCTATTTCCTACCTACCCTTGTTTCTTATTGAGCCACATGTCATATTTGTGTGCTCATACATATCCCTAGCCTTGCCTATATAAGAAGGCTCATCTACATTGTATGTAACAACTATTGAATCATTATTGTTGATCATGTCTATTGATGAGAATACAGTTTATTCTTGTCCCATATTATGTCTCTATTTTGTACATTTCATTGACCTCTTGATCTTGGCAAAATCCAACATGGTATCAGAGCCATTGGGGCTTCATTGATTCGTCTTGAAGAGACATTATTGTGACGTCAAGAGGCAGTTCTAAGAAGCAGCATCCTTTGGAGGTGTCCTAGACCAGATCTGACCCCGCCATTGCGTCCAGAAGGCCGTTTCCATGAATTTTGGTTATAAAGTCGGCCTATTTTGGTGAGAAAATTTTTTTCTCCAATTTTGCTTATATCGTACGAATTTCGAAAATATTTTATATTTTTTTTAAAAAAAAAAAAAAAAAATTTCCTTTTTCTGAAATTTTTTTCAAAAATTAAAAATCAAAAAAAAAAAAATCCGAAAGCAAAAAAAATTGAAAAAAATCAAATAAAAAAAAAAAAGGATTTTTTTGGGGGGTCCGCAGACCCCCCCTCGTGACCCGCAGGTTGCAGGTCTGCGCCACTCGTACTGCACAGTACGCCGCCGAGTTTCGTCGTCACGCGCAGTGTCTCGTCCTCACCGCAGAACCCGTACCGGCCGGGACCCCGACGCCAGCCGCTGCCACATCTCTCCGCTCCGCCGCAGACTGTTCGCAGCTCCGCCCGCACCCGCACCCACGCCGCTCTCGTCGCCGCCCGCTTTTCTTCTCCCGCGTGCCTCGGCTCTGTCACCGCTCCTCTCCGGCACTTGCGACCACCGCCGGCAGAGACCTCCGGACAGACGACCAGTCACGAAGACCGGAGGACCGCGCCCGCCACGTGGCAGGCGGCCACTGGCCCGCGGATAAAACAATCCGTACGGCATCCGAGTCACCCAACACGTCATCAATCCGTACAGTGCCACGCAGATTCCGTACATACAGTCAGTAGCCAAATCAGCTTGTACAGTCAGCAAATCCGTACAGTACGGACTACATAGTCAGCAGACCACGTCATCCGTCCGTACAGTACGGACGCCCAGTCAGCAGATAGGGTGAAGTTTTGCGACGGTCATACGGCCGTCAAATTTAATCGCATGAATTGCTGGCGTCAGCGCCACATCAGCAGGGTTTGAAAATTTTTGGACTCCCTCTCATTGAGCCTTTTGATTTTGCAGTTCAACTTCAAATGGCCATAACTTGCTCATTTTTGCTCCTTTTTGGGTGCAATCTTATTTGAAATGGGCTAGAATTTTGTGCTCTCCATAGTGGTGAAGAAATTTTTTTATTTTGATGCATGGATTTTTCAGAAAATGCAGTTTTTGGTGACTGTACCTGAGTAATCCCAGTTTTTGCAACTTCAGAGGCTTCGTTTGGGGTCATCCGACCTCCTTTTCAGGTGCTGTTTTTTTTTAAAGTGCGTATTTTTTCATCTACTTTCACATGATACTATCAGATTGATGCCATTGTAAGTAGAAATTGTACTTTCAGATCTTGGCCATTTTTGGCTCTCTTGGTACTTGTATATTTGCTTGAATCTCAGTTAGATTCATTGCACTATTGATTGAAGTCTCTTGTATCTCATTTGAGAAGTTGTAAAATTTGCATCATAAGTCCACTTTGCGTTGTTTTGCAAGTGGCTCATTGTAATCGCACTAAGTATAAAGTGCCAAAATCATCACTTTAGGGGGGGTACATTGATTGAGTGAATTTGGGGGGGTGTCTCTTGTGCTTTTGTGCTCTTGTGTTCCTTCCTTTTTGCTGCTATGGGTTCTTCTAAGTTTCCTCTCTTAACTCCACATAACTATGCTACTTGGAAAACTGATGCATGGAGTAAACTTATGGAAAAAGGACTCACTCATTACATTGATGGAACTATTGTTGCTCCAGCTGATCCTAAGGCTGATCCAGTTGGTCACTTAGATTGGCTCACTAAAAATATCATGGCAATTGGTACCTTGAGAAAGTATGTATCAAAGGATCTCATTTTTCATATTGAGAAGTGTACTCTAATCAAGGATGCTTGGAAAAAATTTCAAGACTTGTATGGTCAAGTTGATGAGATTAGGGGATATCAAATTGATAGTGATCTCATCATGTTAGATCCCAAGAACTTTGATACTATACAAGATTATGTCACTAAGGCAAATGAGTTGAGGGCACAACTCAAAGATTGTGGCATTGATAAAAAGGATACTCAATTGATATTCAACTTGATAGGCAAGCTTCCACAAGAATATGCAGCATTTGTTTCTAGTTTCCAAACCCATAGGATGACAATGGGTTCAAGCTACACAATGCCTACATTTGATGCTTTCAATGAAATGTTGATGATGGAACAAACTAAGTTGATAAGCATGGGTATTCTTAAGGCTTCTAAGTCTCAAGCATTAGTGGCAAATCAAGGGAACAAAGGAAATCAAGGAAAGGACAACTCAAACAAGAAGAAATGGCAATCAAAGCCTAAAGAAAAAGCACCATCTTCTCCACAACAAGGAGATTCTTCCAAGAGAGATAATTCACCAAAGAGAGAAAGACCTACTTGTGCTTATTGCAAAAAGATTGGTCATGAGGAGCATCGTTGCCATTTTAAGAAGATTGATGAGCTCACACATATCATCAAAAAGCATAACATTGATTTGCCTAAAGTCTACAAGAAGGATGATTCATCAACTTCAACTTCCTCCCATTCAAAAGGAAAAGGGCAAGCATTCATGGCTTCTACAAGTGGAAAGACTCACTCTTTTGGAACAAGAAAAGGAAAAGCTCTATGTGTTACTATCAGTCATGATTCAGAGAGATGGCTTCTAGATTCAGGGGCTTCTCATCATATGGCATCTTCGCAGTCTATGTTCTCTACATTTGAGCCTTGCACCATGCCACAGATTTTGATGGGCAATCATACATACATGGATGTGATTGGGAAAGGATCTATTGACATTGGGGATAACTCCTTCAATGATGTGTTGTGTGTACCCCACTTGACAAACAATCTCCTTTCTATCTATCAAATCACACATGGCGCAACTAAGAGAGTTGTGGAGTTCACACCTGACTCAGTTTTCATTAGAGACATGGAGACTAGAGCTATCATTGCAACTGGGGTGGTTGATCATGCATCTCGGTTATACTCCTTTTCAGATTTTGTTGATGATGATGATTTCACATTTGATGATTCTACACATTATGATCACACTTATTGTGATGGTTCAGATTTTGAGGAGAACTTTGGACACTTGAACAGGGGGATTCTCACATGTGACCCCGTTCTTGAGCCTTGTATTTCATCTCCTCATATTGATATCACATCACCTATTGCACCTGATGATGCAGATAGTGCGACAGTTTTGCCTTCATGTGATTCAGTGCAGCAGGATATTCATTGTCTTCCAGCTTCAGATTCATGGGATGATTACTTGACATATATTACAGGTTTGTTTGTGGAATCCTACAATGCAGATTTGGGAGACATCATTGATGACATTCATCTTCTCTTTGATGAAGATGATCCTTCTTCGATTGTTGCGAGGGCACACTCTAACCCTCTTGTTCATTCTCCACATGATCATTCTTTCGAGGTTGACATGATTGTGGATACTTATGTACAACAGTTGGAGGAGGTCTCTTTATCTTTTGAGGAGACATGTGAGTCTTTGGGACATGTTCTACATCCATCTCCACTAGATCTTGGAGTGCCTTTCAGCAGTGTGGCACAGTTTACCACCTTTGAAGGGGGTATCTTTCAGCATCGACATGGGGACACTTGAGCAGTTTTCAGAGATTCCTTTCATCATGAGTTTTCTTCATATATCTTCCCTTCATGATTGGGGAGACTTCATGGATACACCTTTGGTTTTGTTTCTTCCTAAGGGGAGGAATGTTGTTCGACGTTCGTGGAGCAGTTTCTTCATACATTGAGCTTCTATCATTGGTGCAGATTCTACATTGAGGGGGGATCACAATTTGACTTCTCTTCTTCTCTCATATGGGGGGGACTTTTTCCTCACATGGGGTTTTGTTCCTCACATTCTTCTATGAGAGTTCTCTAGTATGTTTTTCATCTCTCTTTTGGGGGAGGGTTTTTTCTCATTGGGTTTTTCTCTCTTTCCCCACTTTGTGAGAGATTTCATTGCATTGGTTTGCATGCATTTGCATTTGTACATGGGTACCTAACATGGCCTCATAGCCGGGACCCATCTTGCATTGCTTAGTTGCATTGTAGACTTAAGTGCATTCCCCTAAGTTGCACTTAAGGGGGGGTGTTGGTGTAAATAATTATTCATCATGGATATTATTACACTTACTTAAGTTTACTTAGGATAATGCATTTCATAGTAGTTTGGATATGAGACACTTGGGTGTTTGTGCCACATTGGGATAGTGTGTGTAGGAGAGATTCCACCTTTTATGGTGTTGATCTTGTTATTACACTATCATATCCACTTATAGTGGAGTGATAATTCCACCTTCGGTGGGTGATCCACCTCATGTGGAATATTATATTATTTCTCCTACCTACCCACACCTATTTCCTACCTACCCTTGTTTCTTATTGAGCCACATGTCATATTTGTGTGCTCATACATATCCCTAGCCTTGCCTATATAAGAAGGCTCATCTACATTGTATGTAACAACTATTGAATCATTATTGTTGATCATTTCTATTGATGAGAATACAATTTATTCTTGTCCCATATTATGTCTCTATTTTGTACATTTCATTGACCTCTTGATCTTCGCAAAATCCAACAAATGGCTTGGAAGATTTTACATTGTAAATTGTCCATTGAGGGTAGGTTGAAGTGTATTATGGTCCAATTCATTAATTGCTCTTATTGCCAAAAACATGAAGAGATGAGGCACATTTTTTGGGGATGCCAACGTGTTAAGAATCAATGGAATTTTGTGTTTCATGACTTGCCTAGTATTTTTGAATATAAACTTAATTGGAAGGAGGCCTTGCTTGGTTTCAGGGTTCATAATAATATTATTGCTGATGGAATTCAACATGTTATTTTATTGCATATATGGAGACACAAATGCAAAACAATTTTTAATAATCATAATAATCATTAGAAGTTGCAATTCTAAAGATTTACTCTAACATATTTTATTTGTCTTGCTTCTTTCTTCTCTTATCTACAAGCGGATTCCAAGAAGAACTTAAAGATGAATCTTAAAATATAATGCATCAAACGCCAAGCGGATCAACTTCTAAAAAACAAGAAGATTCGTATTGCTCAAGGACTAGGGCTTCTCTTGCAAAACTAATTGTTCCAACTACTTTGTTCATCCTTGTTGTAATTCGTTGTTGGTTTTTGTTATAGCTGTCATACTATTGCTCATTTACGTGATGGTTATGGATTGTAATCTTGTCAGCTAACTCTTACAAAACTAATTATTCTATCAACCAATTCTTGCAAAGTTGATAGTTCCAATTGTTCATTCTGTGTTGTTGATTTTAGTAAGGATATCATTTGGATGTTTTACTTTATATGGATGTGAATCGTGGGCTAGCAAAACGTCTATTTTAGAAGTGGAAACAAATTGAGAAAATATAAAAGCGCATGATCTCAAGCAAGTTTAAAATTATGTTCCATTAATTATTGATATTTTATTGAGTGAAGCGGGGGTGGTCCATTGACGTAATTGCTATGATGTGTCTCATAGGATATTTAAAAAGAATTGAAAAAATGGAAGCAAGTAAATTACCTAAGATTGCTTTTAGTGACAACTTGAGCAAAAGAAAGAAGACATGGATGAGACAAAACAACAAATGGATGTAAATGAAATATCTATTTAAATGCATGCCCCATAGACAACAAAGAGATTAAGGCTTTTGTTATAGATAAATTTAGTAAGCATACTTGTAGTAAAGTGCTAGGGAGATTTTTTTTTATTATATTAAGGAGTTCAATCCCATATGTACATAAAGGCTTGTATCCCATGGAGAGCCAATTGTCTTATTGCTCAATTAAAAACTAACTCTCATTGCACTTCTGTAAGAGTTGAATTTGAAACACACTTCATTTTGGAGTGTGGTGCTTATAAATGCATCAAAAGCAATTATGATAATGTTTTGACAATTGGTTCTTGGTATAGTCTTTTCAATGAGGGGGGTGTTGAGAAATTGGGGGAGCTCATCATCATCTTGTATAATTTTTTTTTTGAAATGCAAAGTCAATGATGGCAAGGTTGATTGTACCATAAGCTATTAATGTTTAGCCTGATAGACATTAAAATAAGTTGTTGTTGTTATTATTCTATTATGTGATGGTGATGGATTGTATCTCAACTAGTTTTATCATATTGATGTAATGGCTGTGATCTCTTTTAATAGTCTTCTTCCAAACTTCTCTTGGATTCTAATTTTCCTACATTTTTCAATTAAAAATATAAAAAATTCCTAAATCAATTTAAAGCTCCATCCCTCATTTATTTTAAAAACAAATAAAAAATAAAAAATAAAATGATTCGCAAGGGTTGGAATACACACGGTAGAAGTACAATTGCTATTTTAATTTATTTTGTCAAGTTTCAGGAGGCCTATTTTCCAACAGAAGGGGGCTCTTGAGGCTACGAGACACAGAAGGAAGATGTTCTTAAAAAGATTTACAGGGCCATTGTTGGCCAAGGTGAAGGAAAGCACAGGCATTGTGGGTCTAGAGGTAGTCCCCAACGCAAGAGAAGTTCTCATCTCTCTGTACCAAAAGACCCTCAAGGAAGTTGAAATAATTCCACCAAATGTACCCTACAGGAAGCATGTGGAATCCTTCACCAACCACCGCTTGAAGGTGTGCCAGGAAGAACAAGACTGGGAAGTCATCGAGAAACGGATCGCCTGTGGCCAGGTCGAGGAGCTCATTGACGATGCCAACAGTGAACTTACCCTGATCCCCAAAATGGCAGGTACACTTTTCTTAGCCTTCCTTTAGAAGGTAATGCATAAATTCGAATCCTCCACATTATGGTATTTTCAATTCGCACATTAAAGATGCTTTGAACCCACTTGCGTTTTTGCCCGCCAGCACTTCAGGTCAAAGGGATTGGCTTGCCTGTGATCTTAGTGAACATTGCGTTTCAGCCCTCGGCCATATGATTTATTCTAATTAGAAATTAAGGATGCTTTATTCCCTTTTTTTAAGAAAATTTGTTTTCGCAAAATTTAAACAAACTCTTATTTATGTATTTTTTTTGGTGTGGGGCGGGGATAAACACTTCTTCCTTTTTGCGGCCCTTTGGCACCGGCTGTACAGGTCATTGATGGTCTTTGGCTTATTGCCGAGGACTGAGAGTGTCCATTCTGCAAAATTCCCCCAGGATCTCATCCCTTATTGTGTGGGTCTTTGCATTCGTAACAATTGATATCTGAAGGGCTCTTTGTGAGCCAAACATGCTACTCCACTGTATTTAGGGCTATTTTAATGATGCAAGTGGTTGATTTTGAATTTCATGGATTATCCATTGCCATGAGCTGGAAAACAACCTTTAACTTTACATTCCATTATATCTGCCATGCTGTACATTAGTTTATTTGAATGACACAATTTTTAAAGGTTGATTTCAATATCATGGATTATTGATTTATGTGATTGTGTAGGAACTTTTCGTTTAGGTAAAGTTGCAAGGTTTAGTTTATCCCTTGGTTTGGTCACAAGGTTTGAATCCAGGATTACAAAATTTGAGTAATATATAAATTTATTTAAATATCCCTAAATAGGAATAAAAGCAAAATGCCAAATACTTTCCACAAGTGACACAAAAGGATGTATTCAATTCAGAACTTGTGTTAATAGATTCAGCTCTGCTGTTAAATTTGCTATTGATCTAGCAAAATATGTTTTTCAGAACTTGTAAATAAAATTGCAACAGGACACAGAATCAAAGAATAAATAACACAGCTACTCAACTCTCAGACCTTTTATTGCAATCTCAGACTGTATTACACTTAAAACAGCATTACATATTAAACAGCCTCTTTCCCAGGTGGAAGAATACTTAACATACTACACGCTCCTGTCAATGGGCAATCTCTCTCATCTGTCTGGCTTGTAAGATTCAGGATATACACATTTTCTTCAGAGTTAGAGGCGCTTTAGCAAATTTTGTTGATATAAGACTCCCACTGCTTATTAAGATGGATCACACTTGGTCTGTAGAATCAATTCTCGAAACTCTGCAATGAACAAATGCCCTCGCTTCACTTTGTCGAATTCCCAGTTCTTTACATCCTTCCGCCTCAGACCAATTCGAGGGAATGTGGAGATTTTGATTTCTCTTGCTGTGTTGAGATTGACCAATGAAAATATCCCACGGCACCAAATATTGAATATAAACCTTCAAAAGCTTATGAGAATGAAGCAGTTACTTCAGATAGAAGGAATAAATCTTTATCATTGCATATAAACATCCAACCTGCTTCATCCGCGAACTTCCTTATTTCTTCCATATGGCTGACTTTGGAGAGAGTGGACCACTTTAACTTATTTTGCCGCACTTCTTATATTCGCCAATCCTTTGATATAACTCCAACCCAAACAATTAAAACCCACTGCTTATAAAATCATCATACTCTCTTCCATAAAACGACAGATAATAATAAATCTCCAATTGAGCTCACACCAGAAATATGATAAAATATTCAGAATACTTTAATTTTTCAGATAGGTACCAATTACCACAGAACTGCAAATAGCTTTATTCCATAAACATTCATCAAATTTGTCTCCAAAGGAGACTTCACAAATTTGCTCAATAGTGCCTGCTGCTTTGTACATACTCCATGGGAAGGGATGGGTTTTCGTCCACACCTTCAACTCCAAGGGTTTCCGTCCTCAGAAGTTCATAAATTATCTTATGAAATCCAAAGCATAAGCAATCCATCACGAAGAACCCCCTTATAAAGGTCTCCAGGAAGTATCTAGAAGATAGGCCGACTTGGATAAATATAATTAATAAAGTGACATAATAATAATTTATTATTTAATTGTTATTAAATTAATTAATATTAAGTCATCGTTTGAATGTTTTATTTATTTTTGACAACTTAATTAAAATAAATTTAATAAATCGTCACTTCAAAAATTGAGGACATTACAGTCCTCCCGGCCCAAACATTGCTTGTCCTCAAGCAATTCTCTGCTTGTACCACCAGGGTCTCAAACTAGCCATATGAAAAACACTATATCATTCTGCTGCTCCACTTTGATGCAACCTGCAGTACTGAACCCTGCATCTCTGTTATTCTGAAATCTTCCCTGTAATGTCCCCTAGTGGGAGAGCTACCAATTTACCGATAATTAACATATATTATTATACATTCCTATGCTTTAATTCATATTCCTTAAATTATTATATGAATTAGTATTTATATATATGTGTGTGTGTGTACATTTATATATATATAGGGTCTATTCATTGATTATTATTCCAAATAGAATGCAGGCCTAAATCCCAAACATTAAAACACGATGTGGCATACTGCTATGCAACCGTAGTTGGCTGCCACTGATCCAATTCGAACTTTCTTTCTTAATTGTTGACCCTTGCAATCAAGGTTCCATCCATCTCATGTATATAGTCATTCACTTGCAACAGATCTAGTCAAGTAGGCAATTTCTTCAATGTGCAGATCCCGTTAAGGATAATAGATGAAAATAAGTTTTTCTAATGCATGATTTCCGTTGAAGTGATAAGGACTGCTTTCTTATATCTTGGTAAATGATGAGTTACATTGCAATAGACAGGACTCGTGCCTATTCATCATCGCCTTCATACATAATTCGGTCTGATTATAGTAATTGCTGATAACTAATTATTACCGGGACTTCTCATAGCTTAATCACAACCGCTGACAATAACCTTGATTATTACATCTTCTCTAATTATCGATTAGGTATTCTTGAAAATATAGTTAAGGGATATCGATCATCATAATTATAGCTGTTACTTAATATGAATTTCTTGCTTGTCGATTTCTGTTATTATCGATGATTAACCTTCTAACGGTATCCATTGTAATCGATGGCTAAGATATTTATCTTAATCAATTACTGATGCTTGTCTAGCATTCGCTGTAAATACTGACCAATCTTATTAAACCTTGATTGACTATCTTCTTTGATGCTTGATTAGCATTACTTAGATTGATATCCGCCACTCAATAGTAATTCTTTGCTTATCAATTCAGGATAAGAGGTCGATGAGTCCATTACTTCCATTCGATGATATCAAGACCAATTATTGATAAGTCCATATTATAATTTCTTTATTTCTTGGTTGTTTATCGGTGTCAGAGTTTTATGGTTACCACACGATTTTGAAACTTACTTTCAAATCGTCTCCATGGGAGACTTCCCGAATTTGAATGGTCTCAAAGAACTAATCTTTGATTGGACGGGGACATCACCATTTTTTAAGCATCTTGACAAGCGACTTATTAATGTTAAACAATATCGATTTAAGATGATTAATCATGAACATTGATAATGATTGATGAACAGTTATGAAAGATGTGACTTGGTTAAGGGTATGCATAATTTATTTTTATTCGAATATTTTCAAGAATATTATATTTAATAAATATTGATAAATATTAATTAAATAATTTAAAAATAATATTATTAGTAATTAAATATTAATAAGATTTCCTATATAAATAATTATAATGGCTTCATTAGGTTACGTATAACGATCAGGGAGAGGACATGACATTCCCACTATCATGCTGATTAATGGATTCTAAATCATCACACTGCCCCATTCATCAAAAATGAGGAGATAGAAGTATCGCAAGAAGCTATCAACAACAAATAACTCTCCAACTCCACATGGTCTTCCATGGGTGTGCAAAATACCCATCATAGGTGCACGAAAAAAACATATCAGTCCATCCTAGGCTGCTGATGCAAACCCGAACAGCACCCATAAATTGTAAAATCAGACTCATGATGATGTAAGAAGTGCTTCTAATGACCAATGATGATAATGCTTCATCGTTATGCCAATTTCTAATGATAAAGAGATGATCCATGTCTCTCCAAAACACCCAAACAGCTGCTGCCTTCAAAGCACTTCCAAGAAAATCCATGTTCGATGTAGAACAGTCATTACTCAACAATGTATGTAGTACTAACCCATGAATTAAGGTCGAAACACTTCTGCCCTTATGCTCATGTGTATAGCATAGATCATAACCCAGCTGAAACACAAACAGTTGCAACTCAGAACCAGGTATCTTCATGACAACTTCTCCATACCTTTGTTTATAAACCAGCTGTGTCTCCACTTCTCCAAGTGCATACCAACCAAGAGAAAGTATCTCCATGACATGTGTCAAAAGTCTCGGAGTTAGGGCAGTCTTAGACTTCATTAAAGAATCACCGATGCCCCCATCCATGTACACTCCTTCATAGGCTGGTCCCAAAACAGTAAGTTCTACCATGCGAGCTTCTAAAAGAGATAACTCCTTATCAAACTCTCCACGAATGACCACGAGCCCAACCAAATTACTTATGCCTCCCTCTACATGTATAGATATAACACCAGTGGCTGATCCACCAAGTGTGTGCTCAACTATCCCATCTTCCTTTATGATTTGAGCTTTCAATGGATTCTTTAAAAAAGGAAACTAATGAACCTCATGATGCAAAGTAGTTATCCCCATAAAATTTTCTGATTCATACCTCTTCTCTAGCTCACACCAATTTGAATGTTCTTCTTGTAATTGTTGTCTTTCTTGGGCAGTCAACCACTTGGTCTTCCTATCTCTTTGTAGCCATCAATCACATGTACTTTGTGACTTCTTTACATCTCCCCAGGTCTGATGTACAAAATCAGAACCTTTGTGGCTTGGACCTTCATGACATTCCTCACACAAAATTTGAGTGCCCATCATATTGGGAGACTCCTCAATACCATCATCCTTATGTGAAGTGGCTGCTATCTCATGATTATGCAAAGGTGAGGGACTGTTGTTTTCAAGCAAAAAATCAGAATGGCAGTTTCCATAGTGTCCTCAAGAGCCTCAAACACTCCCTTCATTGTTGAAGGTTCTTCATCAAATGCTGCTCCAAGAGATGTCTCTAACTGAAGATCACATGCTTCAGGTTTAATTCAAGCCTACATCCCCTTGGCCGTCATGTTTATAGTTGTCCCCTAGTATGCACCCCACCAAAAAACATCCTCCTCAAGGTTGCCGACTGTCCCAATTGAAGTACTACTGTCAACAATCAGAAAATCAGAATTTTCTGAATTTAGGGTAGCATCATGTTCAATCAAGAAATCACCCTCCTCATGATGAGATGTCAAAAGACAAGGAGATCTCTTCCATTTTGAGTCGAGGATAATTTCTTCTCCAATTGCACCACTATCATCCCTTGATGGTCCACAAGGAGTATTAACAATCTTTTCTCATTTGATCATATTTTGAGCCTTCTTTGCAACTTCTTCACTGGGAGGTTGCTCCTCAACAAAGGCTGGTCCAAAAGAAGTATGCAACTGAAAATTACATGTATCTCCTTCAAGGCCTTTATGGCCCCCTTGAGCTTTCCACGAATAATCTGCCATTATCTTATGAGTATCATCAATGTGAGTTAGAGATTCAATAATAATGTCTTCATTTAACCTCAATTGACTTTCCAAGTGATGTGACTTTTGAGCTCTAACATCTTCAAACAAATGTTCTGATTTGTCTTCATAATCCTACCGTTCCGACACAACTCCCTTCACAACATCTCTTCCACAAAACTCTCGTTTTGAAGTTAGGCTGTTATCATGCTCAATCAAATGATCATCAACATAAATGTGAGTAGAATCATTTACCACATGCTCTTTGTAATGTTCCAACTCAAATCAAGATGATTAGCAGTAGTTTGGCTGTCCTTTCCTTGGATTACCCAAGAGGAAGAGGACACAAAGCATCAATGGGGTAAGAAATGAAGTCCTTGGCTTGTCCTAAATTTTAATTTTAAGTTGAGTGCATGTCTTTTATGCAACTACTTAAGTTATTTTAAGTTGGGCACGTCTTTTTAGGCAACTTAAAATGATGCCTAGCCATGGGACTTAAGTTGTTCTCTTTTCATGTACTTAAGTGACATCTTAAAAACATGTGACAATTTGCCTAAGGGGGTGTCCAGCTTCTAGGAGCTGATAAGAGCAGATTTTAGGGTTTTACCAGTGAGCCCTTGGATTAAGAGGTTAAGTTTGGAGGGCAGAGATTAAATCATATTGTTAGGAGTTGTTATATAACACCTTAAAGGCTCATTTTGAGATGATTATGTGATGAAATTTGCTGTTGTTGCTTTTGCAACTTGGCTTGAGGATTAAATCCCTTGAGTGTCCCTGATATTGGTGAAACATACAGGCTCTCCCTAGTCAGAAGAGTGTGTTTTGGTGGAGGAACTCCGATTTGGGAAACCCTAGCACATTGTTTATTTTGGGCTGCAAGAATTCATCAGGTTTGGAGGCCAAATTGAGGACAATATCAGTGCTGGAGACTTAGATCTGGGAACATTCACTGCTGCAAATCATTAATTTTTGAGTTTTCTGTGGACTGTTGAAGAGCATCAATTTCAGACTTAATGTTGGTCAATTGGGAGCCCAACACCACTTTTGGAAGGTCCGCTAGTGTTAGAAGAAATATTTTGACCCAAATCTGGAATATTTGGTATGATATCTGCACATTTATTTGATGGAAATGTCTGATTCTTAGTTCTGGAAATTTCTGGGCAGTTATAAGGTTTTAAATTGTCATTTTTTTCTGAGCATGATAATAATCAGAATTTTCTATTTCTCTCAGTTTTAATTCTGATCTGAAATCTGATCAGAAATTCTGGGCTGGATTGAAACTGCTTTAATGCAAATAAATTTCTAGATTTATGCCCTAGTTTGTAAAAGTTTTGTTATCAGATTTGTGCCCTAGTTTGCAGAAATTATTGTCTTGTTTTTAGTATCTTATTTGGGGATATTACAATGGTATCAGAGCTGCAAGAATTGGCAGCCTGTTTGGGCTGATTGCATGTGCGGAAAAGGTGGTCATAGTTTGGAAAAATATAAAGGATTAATGGCAAGTTCAAATCAGTCACCATCATCAAGTGAAGAAGAAGCAAAACAAATGTTTTCAGACATGATAAGACCGTTGAATGATAACAACCTTTATTTGAGTCAGTTGGCTCGTAACATAGCATATGGAAGGACTTTGGTGTATATAGAAAGGGAAGAAAGTAGCAAAGCTGCAGAAAACAAAGAACATTCTAACAGCAAATCCACGGGTTCATTACAATCTAGACCTTTAATTGTTAATTTTAGCAATCAGATTGACAGTAAGAAACAGAAAACATGAAATGCACACATAACACAGTGATACCCTGGGAAAACCTCCCTCTTGGAGGTGAAAAATCCAGCAAGAATATCTCAGATCTAATATATATTAAGGGCACAACCAAACTACAAATTAGCCCAGCTAGGGCACAACAAATGATCACCAAAGTACACATTTATCTGCAAATCTGATCAGATCTGAATATGAACAAAATTCCCAGAATGTCATACGCTGATCTTGGATGATGTTCGCTGTCTGAGGATAGCAGATTCAGCAGGCATCACAGACTTCGGAGATGATTTGCCTTGCCTAGAGTAAGCTCACTCAAGGTAGAATAACTTCGGTTCTCCAAGTAGCCTAAATTCACTCAATGATGAAGTGATCAGGTTCGCTGCTAGGTGTGATCAGATTCGCTGCTATAGATGTCTTGATTATGACAGATCACATAAGGCAGAGAGATGATTGATTATATTGAGTTCATTGTGACTACAAGTCACCTTGTACTTATATGAAACATACCCTTAATTTTCTTGGTCGGCCTAATACATAATTGGCGCCAAGATACAAGTTCAAATTACATTTGAATTAGGTCTTGCCTCATAGCAAATTACAAGTTACATTTAGATCATACGCCCAAATAGGGCCTGCCCTATATTGGATATAGCCGCTGAGATATTTAAATATCAAGGCCGACATGCCACTTGATATTTGTGTAGTAGGTCGGCCCCCAGAAGGGATCCGACCTAGCTACAAAAACCAACACTCCCTCTTAGCTAGGGAGGATTCCTTCTGAACAAGTCACATAGTGACTACCACCATGGCTACTCCCATGGATGAAACACATAAGACGTTCACCATAGCTACTCCTAGAGGGTGAACAAGCACATTATGGAATTTCTTCCATGATACCCACCATACCTACTCGCAGAGGGTGGAAGAGGGCTTTCACCTCAAACTTCTCCCACATAAGAGTGCATTACCACCATGCCTACTCGTAGAGGGTAGAACGAGGGCTCTAACCTTAGACTTCTCCCAGAGAAGAATGCATCACCACCATGCCTACTCGTAGAGGGTGGATCCACCATACCTACTCGCAGAGGGTGGAACGAGGGCTTTCACCTCAAACTTCTCCCAGAGAAGAATGCATTAACCAAAAGACGTGGCTTCCTCTGAAGCTGAAAGAAACTGGCTCCCTCTGAGCCTGACAAGCTCCCTCTGTAGCTAAAGATGTCAAGCTCCCTCTAACATATCCTCCTTTTCGAAAAGGAAGTCTTCATTTGACCTTTGCTCCTCCTGAGAAGTCCCTATGCCAACTTCTGCAGAAGAAGCAAGAGGAGTAGACCTGAATTTGCAATCCCGAGCAAAATGACCATACTTGTCACACTTATAGCACTGGATGTGAGATAAGTCCTTCTTCCTTTTTGATTTAGGGGCAGGATCTGAATCTCTGTCTCTATCCTACTTCCTTCCTTTGCCTTTATCCATATGCGAAGCAAGGACTTGATTTTCTACATCATAATGATCACGCTCAATTCCTCTTGCTATCAACCGTGACTCTTCTTGTATGCAATCTGCTCTCAAACGATCGAACTTGGGAAGGCCTGATCTTGCACTAATTCCTTGAATGTAAGACTCCCAAGATGCCGGAAGACCATTGAGAGCAAGCATGGTCAAGTCACTGTCATCAACAACCATCCCAATGGATGAGAGCTGATCTCTCAAATCAGAAATCCTCATGAAGTATGCTATGACGGATTCACCTTTCATCATCTTGATGTGATGAAGCTGCTGCTTCAAAGCTAGGGCACGTTTGGTGTTGTTGATTTCGTACATCTCTTCCAATGTCTTGAACATTTCGCTGGCAGTCTTCAACTTGGAGATGATAGGTACAATATGATCCTTCACGGAGTCAACCAGCATTCTTTGAGCTTGAAAATCTTTCTTCCTCCATGAAGTCTTTTCCTCTTCTGCCTCAGGTTCAATGGATGATCTCTCCACAAAGTCTGCAAGATCACTTCCATTCAATGCAAACATGATTCGGAATCTCCATGACGTGAAGTTGGATGCACCATCCAATCTATCTTCAACCTTGAGTCTGTTCAACATTTCGAATGAAGTGATAAGAGCAAATAGGAAGAGGAGGAACAACTACAATCAATCTGATTACCCCTAATTCGAACCAAGCTCTGATACCATGTTAATTTTAGCAATCAGATTGACAGTAAGAAACAGAAAACATGAAATGCACACATAACACAGTGATACCCTGGGAAAACCTCCCTCTTGGAGGTGAAAAACCCAGCAAGAATATCTCAGATCTAATATATATTAAGGGCACAACCAAACTACAAATTAACCCAGCTAGGGCACAACAAATGATCACCAAAGTACACACTTATCTGCAAATCTGATCAGATCTGAATATGAACGAAATTCCCAGAATGTCATACGCTGATCCTGGATGATGTTCGCTGGCTGAGGATAGCAGATTCATCAGGCATCACAGACTTAGGAGATGATTTGCCTTGCCTAGAGTAAGCTCGCTCAAGGTAGAATAACTTCAGTTCTCCAAGTAGCCTAAATTCGCTCAATGATGATATAGGTGTGATCATATTCGCTGCTATAGATGTCTTGATTAGGACAAATCACATAAGGTAGAGAGATGATTGATTATATTGAGTTCATTGTGACTACAAGTCACCTTGTACTTATATGAAACATACCCTTAATTTTCTTGGTCGGCCTAATACATAATTGGCACCAAGATACAAGTTCAAATTACATTTGAATTAGGTCTTGCCTCATAGCAAATTACAAGTTACATTTAGATCATATGCCCAAATAGGGCCTGCCCTATATTGGATATAGCCGCTGAGATATTTAAATATCAAGGCCGACATGCCACTTGATATTTGTGTAGTAGGCAGGACCCCAGAAGGGA
This sequence comes from Cryptomeria japonica, assembly GCF_030272615.1. Lineage (NCBI taxonomy): Eukaryota > Viridiplantae > Streptophyta > Pinopsida > Cupressales > Cupressaceae > Cryptomeria > Cryptomeria japonica. The sequence continues at coordinate 624,083,499 of NC_081411.1, forward strand.
TCCGACCTAGCTACAAAAACCAACATTAATACCCACTTTTATACAAGAATCAAGCCTTGGGACCAGATTATCAATCAGCCATCTCTTTTAGGTATTACTTGGAGGTCACAAAGCACACAAGGCCCAAGCAAAACCAAAATAATCAAGAGAAGCAAAATTATGGATTGTAGAAGAGGTTGGGACATCTATCCCTACCTAGATTTGATAGATCATCCAAGTGTACGACTAGAGCGTGGATTCAAAAATTGGACACCTACCTTGCTTTGAACCAAATGAAGGAGATCGATGCCATCAAATTTGCTACACCTTCACCTTGAAGGGGCTGCACATGGGTGTTGGTATCACGGTTTAGTGACACAAGGACATGGTGGGCTGCACATGGGTGTTGGTATCACGGTTTAGTGACACAAGGACATGGTGCAATAGTTTCTTATGACCAATTTTGCATTATATTGATAGAGATGTTTGACCGTAAGGATTTAGAGGCACATTCTAGAGAGTTGGCTTAGTTGAGACAAGTTGGAACACTTGATGCATATATTTTAGAGTTTCCACGATTACCAGTTATGGTTATTGATGTGTCTGAGAAGAGACTGAATTCTTGGTTCATGGAAGGTTTGTTAGAACCTCTTAGAGGTTGGGTCACAGTGCTTGATTCGACATCCTTGTAGGATGCTATTAAGCGAGCAAGGAATATGGAGTTATCTACACCATAGGCTAGGTTTCCTAGCAAGTTTCGGTAGAGGTCCTCACAACAAAATTGGTCATGGAAGAAGGATAGGAAACTAGAATATACTAGACCAACGGGAGAGATATCTAAGCTTTTCTTTGCTTTGATTGTCGTGAGAAGCGAAAGGATTTGAGGGACGAGTTGAGATGGAAGAGGCTTTGCTTTGATTGTCGTGAACCTTGGACACCTGGACACAGGTTCATGATGAGCAACAAGAGTAGATGGATGGGGAGTTAGGCGAAGATGAGCATCAAGATGATTTGGCACAAATGGAGGGTGCGATTATAACTCTCTCTACCACTCCTCATTATAGTGCTTTCAAAGTTAAGTGTGTTGTGCAGGGACATCGGGTTGTTGTATTAATTGATAGTGGAGCTACCCACAACTTCATTGATGCATCTTATGTGAAGAAGAGGGGTCTAAAAGTGGAGGAGCATGAAGGTTTTGTGTGAGGATAACGAATGGCATATTGCGTTGTGCAAATCTTGTTCCACAGTTGAGCATGGCATTGGGAAATTACACCCTTATTGAGGACTTTTATGTGATTATCATTGACGAGACCAATGTTGTGTTGGGTGTTTAATGGTTGCATGCTATAAGTCCACATTTGATGGACTTCAAGACAATGCAATTGAGTTTTACAACAAATGGTAAAAAGGTGGTATTGAGGGGCTTATCTTTAGATACACGTAGAGTTGTTTCAGCTAAGAGGATGGAGAGAATTTTTCGACATTCAAAGACTGAGTGGGTAGTGTAGTGTTTTATTACAGATAAGTCCACGGATATAATGTTGACTTACAGGGCTTGTTGGACAAGCATTGCTTGGTGTTTTCAAATTTACCACATGTTTTACCTTCTAATCATGGTTTTGCGCATGTCATTGAGCTTGTGGATAGCAAGCCAGTTGTCACAGATCCTTACCGTCATCCCAAGTGGTTCAAGGATGAGGTTGAGAAGACTATTTGGGAGTTGTTGGATGCAATTAATATACGACCTAGTTCTAGTCCTTTTGCTTCTTTTGTTGTCTTGGTGAAGAAGGATGGTACTAAGGATGTGCATAGATTACCGTGCACTTAACTAGAAGATCATCAAGAATGAGTATCCTATTCTGCATATTGATGAGTTGTTGGATGACTACATGGAGCGGTCTACTTTTCCAAAATAGACCTTCGATCTAGATACTATCAAATCTGAGTTCGTGAGCAGGATGTGCACAAATCAACATTCAGATGCCACTATGGACATTTTGAGTATTTGGTAATGCTCTTTGGATTATCAAATGCTCCGGCTACATTTTAGTCTTTTATGAACCATGTCTTCAACAAGCAATTGCAAAAATTTGTGCTGGTTTTCTTTGATGACATCCTAGTATATAGCAAGACGTTGGAGGAGCATCTTCGACACCTTGATGAGGTATTGAGTATTTTGGCAGCTAATACCCTTTTTGCAAAAGCTTCTAAGTGTGAGTTCGGCATGACCGAGCTATTGTATCTTGGATATGCCATTGGAAATGGTGGAGTGAAGGCACATATGGAGAAGATTCAGTCTATACTTGATCGGAGGGGCTTCATTGGTCTATGCACATACTATAGATGTTTTGTAAAGGGCTTTTCTTCATTAACCACTCCTTTGACAAATTTGACCAAGAAGGATGCTTTTGTTTGTATGGATGAGTCTTAAGGGATCATGGATCATCTTAAGAAGGTAATGAGTACTTGTCCTATTTTGCTTTACCAGATTTCTCTTAACCTTTTGTACTTGAATGTGATGCATCCGGTGTTGGTATTGGGGCTGTTTTGATGCAAGACAAGCATCCCATTGCTTGTGAGAGCTGTAAATTGAATGAAGTTGAAAGAAGGTTCTCTACATATGATAAGGAGATGTTGGCAATTATGCACACACTTGAGAAATTTTGTCAATATCTTGTGGGTAGCAAATTTACTATGAGGATTGATGATAATAGCCTCAGATACTTCATGGTGCAGAAAGGTTTGAATGAAAGACAGCAGCGTTGGGTAAGTAAGTTACAAGGGTATGATTTTGACATTGAATTTGTAAAAGAAAAAAATAATGTGGTTGCTGATGCATTGTCTAGAAATCCTACATTTTGTTCTCTTTCAAAAATTTCAGCCTCTTGGAAGGATCACATATTAGGAAAATATGCAAAAAATCAGCATGCTTGCGATGTTCTAGATGATAAATTTGATGATGATAAGTATAAAGTGCTGAATGATATCACCTATTACAAGGGTAGAATCTATTTGGTGCTTGAAAGTAAGTTTAAACAAAAGATTCTTACTTCTGTTCATAATAATCAGCTTGCTAGTCATCCTGGTTATCTGAAGACATACTGGTACATTCGTGAAAGATTTTCATGGAAAGGTATGGAGGATGATGTTCTTAAAAATGTAAGGGAATGTCTAGAATGCTAGACAAACAAGGCTGAAGTTTCTTTTCCAGTAGGGCTGCGAAAACCACTTCCTATTCCCAATTAGAAATGGGAATAAATATCGATGGATTTTATTATGGGGCTGTCTAAGGTGAATGGTAAGGATTGTATTTTTGTTGTAGTGGTTAGACTTGCTAAATATGCTCATTTTATGCCTATGCCTTTCAAATTTAAAGCACCACAAGTTGCTGGGTTGTTTTTTGAGCAAATTTTCAGACTTCATGGAGAGCCAAAGAGGATTGTAAGTGATAGGGACCGCATATTCATCAGCATTTCTTGGCAAGAATTGATGAAGTTGGCTGGAACGGAACTTGATCATAGCACTAGTTATCATCCTCAAACAAATTGTCAAACTGTAATTGTAAACAAGTGGCTTGAAGGTTATTTAAGGAACTACGTTTCGGGATAGCAAAAAGCATGGGCAAAATGGTTACATTTTGCATAATTTTGTTATAACACTACATATCTAATGAGCATTGGCATGAGCCCTTTCAAAGACTTGTATGGCTATGAGGCTTTTAAATTTATATATTTGGTTTTTTCTTAATCTAGAGCTCGAAAAGCTCTCGAGTGGGCAAAAGAAAATCAAGACATCCTCAAAGCACTCAAGGAGAATATTCAGATTGCACAGGAAGAACAGAAGAAATATGCTGATCGCCATCGAGTTGAGAGGTCTTTTGAGGTGGGAGACTTGGTATTTGTGTGTCTTCAATCTTATAGACAATCTTCCTTGAAGGTAAGTGGGCAAGAAAATCTTAAACCCAAATTTATGGGCCTTTCAAGGTAATTATAAGAGAATTGGTGAACTAGCATATGAGCTAGAGCTGCCATCTACAAGTGAGATTCACAATGTATTCCATGTGTCATGTCTCAAAAAGGCACTTGGACAGCATGTGACACCTTCTACGGAATTGCCTCCCATGGATGAAGAGGGTAAATTGATACTTATTCCATAAACAATTTTGCAAGGGAGAAAAAGTTGAGGAATAAGGTAATTTTTGAATATTTTATCAAATGGAAAAACTTGCCTTTGTAGGATGCAATGTGGGAAGGAGAGGAGATTCTTAAGCATCCTAGTCTTCAAATGCTTGTAGGCAACCATTTTTTGGGTGGGGAGGATTGTAATGTCCCCAACTCAAATCAAGACAATGAGTAGTAGTTTGGCTGTCCTTTCCTTGGATTAACCAAGAGGAAGAAGATGCAGAGCATCAATGGGGTAAGAAATGAAATCTTTGGTTTGTTTTAAATTCTAATTTTAAGTTGAGTGCACGTCTTTTTATGCAACTTAAGGGAACTCAGGTTATTTTAAGGGAACTCAAGTTATTTTAAGTTGGGCATGCCTTTTTAGGCAACTTAAAGTGATGTCTAGCCATGAGATTTAAGTTGCCCCCTTTTCATGTACTTAAGTGACATCTTAAAAACATGTGACAATTTTCCTAAGGGTGTGTCCAACTTCTAGGAGCTGATAAGAGCAGATTTTAGGGTTTTGCTGTGAGCCCTTGGAGGATTAAGAGGTTAAGTTTGGAGGGTGGAGTTCAAATCATATTGTTAGGAGTTGTTATATAACACCTTAAAGGCTCATTTTGAAATGATTATGTAATGAAATTTGCTGTTGTTTGTTGCTGCAACTTGGCTCTCATTTTGTGTTAATTCATGTTCTATAACTGTGTCGTACTATGCCATGATAGTTGTAATTCATATCTTCTTATAAGTCCTATGGTTATAGTTCCCTCTACTTAGGCCACAAACATTTTGGCGCCGTTGCCTAAGTCGAATCCGGAGGTCTCAGGAGGGAAGGTTGGCGGGATGGAAGCATAATGGGTCGTCTGTTCGACCAAAGCATCCTTGTAATAGACAGTGACGTAGAGGACAATATCGAAGTAACCATGGAGGATCAGTTGACACAAGACCTGATTCACGCGTGGGACATTTCTGTGGACCGGTATGTACAGTGAGAAGCGGAATTGAGCGTTGTCTCGTCTGGTACGGTACGGGCGGAACTCAAGGTGAACCAGACAGTACATGATCTCCTGGGTAGTCTTCCATGGTTGTTGGCACGTGTACTCTTGGAACTTGACGAGGAACGAGAAAACGTACCAAGGGAGCAATGTAGGCAGCAAGTGATCCAACAGTACAAAGAAAGGAATCGAAGGGAAGAAGCGCACAAGGACTCAACACGGCGGCGCAACCTCCGTAGTTCCAATAATTAATGCCAAATATAATCAACAAAGATCGAAGACGACAATCCCGGGAGGAGCAAGAAGGGAACCCAGAAGACATAGTGAGGAGATCCCTGCGCATCCAAGAGCAACTGGAGAGGTGCCTGAAACTCTATCGGATAGTTGAAGAAGGAGGGAGCCCGACAGAAGGTTCTGAGCAACATACACAATAGTGGGATAGGAGTCACAATAGCCCACAGGCAATAGTGAGTAGTGATAATTGGGAGCAAGGAACAATATTTCGTTGTTTTCTCCATATTCTGTAATCATTAGTCTAAGCCTTGGGGTACTATCAATTTTGATTTGATTAGGAACCCCTTTCCATGGGAACCACATGTGAGAGAAGTCAGTGGAAATGTATCCATTCAGTCTTCTGGACCAATCCCTACTTAGCAACATGCCATATCCATCTGGGATGTCTACGACAGAGATATCAATGCAACTTTGCACTCTCGGGTCTGCTGCCAATTGCATGTGAATATTGTCGAGCTCTCCCATCACAGGTACCTTAGTTTTATCTAGCTGTGTGACTTTCTTATTAGTCCTTGCCGGAACGAGTCCTAATTTTTGACAAACGGCCAGTGGCATTACATTGTTGGAGGCCCTGGAGGCTACTAGGCAATTATGCAACATTTTACCAAATATTCTTACCGACAACAGGAATGGAGCAAGTTCATCTTTTCCTTGGTAGAAAACTACTTGGTTCTTTTTTGGTTCCTCTTCCTGCTCTTTGAAGGGAGAATCTCTACTGTGTGAGCTCTGTGATAATTCTTTTGCCAGAATTTCTTCCTGGAATATGTTTGTGTCCATGAGGACTTCTTCTGGTGTGATGCTTTCTTGGTTTTCAACTGACGTCTGCATCATGCCTACAAAATTTGGAGATTGTTGTGGGACATCGGATGATACAACATTGGTATTAGCGGGAATATTAACCGTTCCTCTGTTGACTGCGTTTGGTTGAGGGATTCTTGGTGCCACAACTTCAGTAATACTACCAAAGATTGTTTCTCTAATTTTGTGGATTTTCATCAATTCAATCAAAGGCAGACTGACTTTTATCCTTTTGAATTCTTCTAATACAAATGAACTTAGCCTCTTTAGTTCCTCCTTAGGGCTGTCTTTTGTTGAGTGTGAATTGGCTCTAGCTGGGGAACCGTTGGTCGCCTTTGGTCAACTTGATGGGAATTGACAGGTTTTGATCCACTGGGTTGGACATTCTGTTGGTGATATTCAGGAGAATCCCTAGGAGGTGTTGGTGCATTGGTAGCATTGGTATTTGGCGGGGTCTGAAAGTCGTTGGGAGGAATGGATGTGGTTAGAGGCTCATTGTATCGAGCATTCCTTTGGTATACACGAGGTTGATTTTCGGACGTTTGTCGGAATGCTTGCACTTCCCTAGTGCCTTCTACCAAAACACTATCATATAATGGGGGGAAGTTATAGCCATTGATTGTGGTTGGTTGGTTTGATACTAATTGGACTTCAGGCTTAACTTGACCTTGTGGCAGTTCCACAGGGCTATTAGCAGATGCGGGTGGGAATCTTTGGTTAGGTTGGTATGGTGGACCGTTCTGGAGTGGGGATCTGACATTTTCTATGACCAAAGCTTGATCATATCTTGTTACAGGAACAATCTCATACCCAATTGGCGGAGCTTCTTCTACTCCCGAATTCCTTTTCTCGCTTTGGAAAATGTCTGTTGCTACCTGGAATTCATGGCATTGTAGCTCGGAATGTTGATCAGTACTGTGCAACCTACACCATCCTGATAGTGCAGCTTCTGCTAGGAATACTTTGTCTGCGGGACGACTGTCTGCAGCAGGTTGGCTATCCAAGGGGGATGGTACCGTACCGTTGTTGGGCCCAGCATTCCATGTTCTCTTCTAGGGAACCTGATTACTGTTTCGGAAATTTTGATTATTCCCTTGGTAGTTTGGATTGTCTCTTTGGAAATTTTGACCGTCTCTTGTATATCCAGAAGAACCTTGTCCTGGATGACTTCCTTGATAATTTCTCTGCATTTGGTTGTTTTGTCCTTTCAAATAGGTCACCTCTGCCGATAGTTTCTTTACTTGATTGATTAATTCCCTCATTTCTTCTTTCTCCTCTGAGGTCCGACTTGAAGTTGTCGCGTTTTGGAGATATACCGGTTGCAGCGGAGGTACTTGCGAGACAGGATTTCCAGGATGAAGAACCAATTGATTACTGGCTATGGGAATTGGGTTCATCACTGGGGTATTCCGAGACAATGCTCTATTGATATTTTGGACCTGTCCTTGTGCAGCGGGATTTCCTAGATAGTTCAAGGGTCCTGTAGTGGCACCTACTTCCAAATCATTGCTGACTGAAATAGTTGAAGCATAGGATTCTTTTAAATTGGTTGGGGGGGTGCCTTTTGTTTTTACAAACATGGAAGTGAGGCGATCCAATGCTGCATAGTAAATGGGCAGTGCAACAACATTATTCAGATTGTAGGGATCTCTTAGCCTTGTATATGCCTTGTGAAACCTATTATTGAAAGTGCTAATAGACTCATGCTCTTGCCTTCTTATTTCCACAAACTGTTGATATAATTTAGATGGAGAGATTGGCGATCTGAATTTTTCTAAGAAGATATCTTTCATCTCTTGCCAATTATGAATGGAGTCAGCTGGTAGGTGGATATACCAGTGCGAGACTTCTTCATCAAAGGTGTAAGGAAACAACCTACAAGCCACGTCTTCATGCTGGATATCTCTATTACGCAGGAGATCTTCGAAAATCTTGATATGTTCATCAGCTGAGCGACTTATGTCACAACTATGAAACCTAGAACATAAGTGCTCAGGACTCTTTGGCATCGCATTATAGGCTGTGAAGACCATAGGGGATGCATTGGCCGGTCGCCACGCCATTGGGATGTTTGCTCGGAGAATCACTGGCTGAACTTGTTGGATAATTGGTGTAAAGGACACTAAAGGCGAAGTGCTTGGGACTTGAGGGGAGGGGGTTTGGAATAATTTGGAAATGTCTTCCACCTCTGGTCTATCTTCTTCTGCTTGACTCTCTCCTTTCTCTGGTGAAACTTCTCTCTTTTGTCTAGATCTTGTGGGTCGTTCCAACTCTATGAATTCTTTGGATGAACTTTGTGCTGATCTGAGGATCCTTTGAAATTTATCCGGGGAGAAAGAATTTATGAGATCCAGCGTAACGTTTATTCTTGCTGAGGCAGTGCAGGAGCAGGTTCAGGGGCTGGATTAACTTCCTCTTGTTCTCTCTGATTTTGTGCGTTGATGCGGTTAGCAATCTCTTCTTCTTCTTCTTCGAGGATGAAGCACATTCGACACCAGTCAGGATAATTTCTTTTCACAGACCAGGCTAAGCTATATAACTCAATGATGATGTTTTCTTGTTCGTCGTTGAAGCTCAAATCTGGTTGTATCACTGGTTTGGGGTCTGTTCCTGGTTCAGGAGGAGTGATAGGCAGATCCATCTCTTACCATGTTAGTGGACTGGAAAGAAAATTGTCGGATTTCTTTCAGAACTTGCTTGTGAAGGGCAGAAATCCTTTGTCTCTCTAGATTTTCCTTGATCACAGTCTCTATTTGTCTACCCTTTTCCTCTTCTTTGGCAATAATGTGACTGACTTGTTTGAACTAAGAATAATTTACTTTTGATTTCCAAGCAAGTGCTCGCAATTGATCTGCAATGTACGACTGATTCAGTCCTTGTTTAGGCTGTTCAAGAGGCAAATTGAATGGGAATTCATGCGGCAATACCATGCTACATCATATCTACTATCCAGAATAGGTTACTTTAGCTGGTCAAAACTTGACGATGATCAAGCCCTACTTCTAGCGCCATTTTATGTTGCGCTTGGGAGGAGGGTTAAAAAGTCCTTAAAATTACTCCCTCAAGCAAAAATTGATAGAATCTGGATGTCAATTGTTCAGCCCTCCTTCTAGCGCCATTTTATGTTGGTGTCTGTTTTATCATCTACCAAACATTAAGATAGGATACCCGAAGGCATTCTATCCTCTCTTGAAAAATCACTACTGATTCCAAGGTCTATATGTGTGAACAAGCGACTTTAGTGGAATAGCTTCTTGGGTAGTGTATGCTGAAATTTCAAGGGGGACTTACGTTTAACAAGTATCTTGAACTGCTGGACTTAGATGGATTTAGCAATTTTAGGCTCTTCTTTTTTTTTTGATTTTCTGGGATTTAGACTTTCAAAAGAAAGGGAAAAAGAGATAGGGTTTAGGAAGGCTAATCTAATCCTACGAACTCTGGAGACGGTATCAACTGGGTGCTCTCAAGAAACCAAACCTTGCTTCGCCACACTAGGGACAACTACACAAGGCCGGTGCAATCTTCAATGGGTTGTGCTTATGATCGAGATGTTGGGATGCACAGGGGATGGGCTCAGACTAACTTTGCACGATAGAATGGAAATCATCCATTTACCAAAAGTATGAGCGAAGATACGCCATCAATTGATACTTATCAAATCCTTCATTCAAATTAACAACGATGAAAGCAAATCTAAATTAATTCTAACTAAGTGTTGAGGCAATTGAAACCATGCAAATCATTCAAATAATAGAGATTGCAAAGCAGCGCACATGCAATATATTATCTGGAAATGACCTTAAGCAACAATACATCAAAAACCTCACACTCTCCAAATGAGAGGAGACAACCTTATATAGTTTTTCAAAATGAATGAATGGCCGAGATCAAACAGCGATCAAGGGCCAAGATTGGAAGTCTTAAACCCTAATTAGGGTTTCTCGAAATACTATCAGCTCAAACAAATGAAAGAGTGACACGTGGCGCAACTGCTAATTTCATTGAGGTGAGTGGCCACTTTCTTCTTTCAGAGATTCAACGTATCTGGACACAATGAGCTTGACCTCCTCCATGGTGACACTTGGCAAACTGCCAATCTGGAAGTCGATGAGGTCCACATCATCGGTACATGTGGCAAGGATGCCTTCCCATTCAACTGCTTGGGTGAGGAAGTTCTCATCGATGGAGAGGAAGTTTACAATCTTTGAAAGATCGCCTTTGTCAATCATCCATGAATCCCGGAAGAAGCTTGCCTGAAACCTGGCTCTCAGGTTCTCTGCTTGTAAATGCTTCTCCCTTAGGCTTTCCTTCTTCCAGATCTTTGACGCCACATGGAATACCTTGCCCAGGATCTTTCTAACACTTGCCTCTGTCTCAAAGCACTTGGTCTCGGATTTCTTCAAAACCTCAATCCGAGCGACTAGAGTATAGTACCACGTGCTGAAGTCGTACCTGTCTCCTGTCTGTATGATGACTACATCCACTAAGCTTCTCTTCGACATGCCTTGGATAACCTTCAGATGAGGGAGTATTTCATTATGAATTTCGTCCACCTCTTCCCAATTAGAGGCTAGATCCTGGATACGATCGATCAATAAAGAAGTTGCCTCATGTGCCGATACTAAGTTTTCTTCTAGTGTGTCAGCACGCACCGAAGCGTTTGAAATCCACTCCTTTTCTTGAGTGTACGAGCCCTTCATATCATCATAGTCTTTCATTGATCCCTGCTGAAGAGGCTGTGGCGGAGTAGCCGGGACCTCACGGTTGAGTGGGCTGGTGATATGGAGAACATATTTCTTCCACTGTTGGTTCTCTTCTTCAACCTTCTTCCTCTTTTCCTTTTCATAAGCTAGCCTCGTCTTTAGAACGTTGCAGGAGTAATCAAAATATTGGACCTCTTGGTCCTGGGTGGGTTTACCCAGCTCTATGGTGGTAACCTTGTAATCATCCGCGGTGACATTGTCTCTAGTCTTTCCTTCTTTGGGCACCGCTATCTGGACTGTCCTGAATCCTGCACTGTCTCTCTGAATTAGGGAAAACTTCCTGGCGAGTTTGGGTGGTTTAACTATAGTGGGTTCATTCACCTTCTCCAGGAATGCTGCGGTGACCTCCTCGGGGCGGGCCTCCTTGGGAACCTTGGCCTTTATCCTTTCTCTCAGCCAATCCAGAATGGTTGATTGCTCTACAGTGTTCCGATCAAACTCATCATCTGCCTCTCCTGGGTTTGCTGGTATGCCATCCAAGAAGATTGTAGGTGCTTCCATTTGCTCTCTATTTGGACTTTGGAAGACCTCTTCCACTACTTCCTCAACTGGCTGGGAAAGCACTCTTACTTCATCATCCATCACACAGATGTTCATCTCTTGCTCCCCAGTTGCACTCTGATCGGGCGCAATGGAAGCAACACTTAGGATGGAGTGACTCTCGCTGGATTCTCTTCTCTCACCTACAACCCTTTTCCCTGTGACCTTTGTGGAGCTTCCAACCAACTCCTTCCTCTTTCGAGACCCAACACTTTCTGGATTTCGAGCATCACCGACAGAGGTACAAGGATTGACGGACAGAGTATCATCTACTCCCATTAATTCATAAGTCAAGGTCACACCTTTGGCCTTCAACTGTTTTGTCTTTTCAGACGCCCACCAGCTTGAATACTCAACCACCGACCTCATGAGGTCTGCTAGATCTGATTTTTCTTCCTCTGTCCAATCTATTAAGACTAAGGGTTCATTTTTCATCTTTTCAAAGCCCGACTGTTGAAGTTCTAGGCTTTCTTCTACCTGATCGGCAACTCTGAATACTTCCGTTGCTCTCACCATACCCAAAGGGATTCTTGACCAGAATCTCTTCCTGATCTCGAAGCTATCGGTTGCATTAGCCCAGTAGTCTTCTAGATCCAGTCTGTGCTCAAACGTTGTTCCTTCGATCTTCTTTATCATATGGAATGGATCGAAATCTTTTCTTGCCTTGTATTGATAGAATGGATACCGAGCCAACTCCTTCTCAGCGGTTGCAGCAGCTTGTGATGATGGACATGTTTCCAGCCCATTACCAATTGTAAGTGAGGACGTTCCTGCCTTCTTCTGCTTATCCCTTTGAATCACTATATACTCCTCCAATTGTCTCACAACCTCGAGCAACACCACTCGGTTGGTGGGGTAAGCTGGAAGCTTGTATGGAGGCCCGAAGAATCCCTGAATTCAGAGGTAAGTGAATTTTGGATATTGGATGTACCAACACCCGAACCGACCGATGAAGTCCATAGACTCTTGAGAGAGCCTCTGGTGCAGGCCACGTTGAAGTGTCCAGGTAATGTGCATCAGGAAGGTATCATTCACCCTTTTGAAATGGAATTTCTCCTCCATGTGGAGCTGGGGATAGCAATCGTATACTGGAAACTGGTTCTCCTTGTTCCCAACTTCTCCTCTACAAGTAAGACCTCTGTACTTGTAGGTCCTGGCCAAAGAATAAAACAAGTAAGAACTCATGAAGAAAGTCCTATTCGTCTCCAGGGTCCTTAGCTGGCTGTCTAGGTTGTCGCTGATCATCCGGGCCCAGTCTATCATTTTTACTCCATTGATTATTTCATTAATGAAATAATACATCCAGGGTTCGAATGGAGCTCCCTAAGGATTTCCTATTATTCTATTGAGCAGGAGAATCATGTCCCCAATGTCCTCTTTGAAGTATGCTTGCACTAGGCTCTTTCTCTGGAGTTTGGAGGCGCCCCTCCTCGGCTTGTCTAGCCAGGAATGGTTAACTATGGCATCATATTCTTCTAGGTGGTCTTGGTACAGACCGTCAGCTTCATCCTTTGTCATATACATTGTGTTGTGGTACTCTGGGATCCTGAAGGCCTCTCTGATGGCCTCATCGCTGACATTCGCCAGCACTCTTCCATCAGGTGCAACAATGTCCTTACTGATGGGGTTGTAGTGTTTGGCACATTCGACTACTAGTTTGTTGCACTGCATGGTAGGGAGGAAGCCAGCAACATGCACGATACCACTCTTCATCATCTTTCGCGCAATGGTGGTAGCCACAAGGTTGTCCAGACCAAACATTCACTTCTTAAATTCCCTCAGATTGATGTGTCCGAGGTTGGTGTCGCTGATGTTCTTCCACTTTGAAGTCATCCTCGACTTTGGAGGAGCATCTTTGTCTACCTGGAATTTCATAATGTCTAGGGCCTGCAGGCAAACAATGAAATTTTAAAGTTCGAAAATAATTTGCAAAGTTTTGAAAATAACGGGGCTGCGAAATGGCTAAGTGTTGGAAAATTTTCCATTTTTATTCTCATACTTAGCCATAAAAATCGAATTTTCACCTTAAGAACCCTCAATCTTAAGGCTGGTTGTGGTTACTACCAAGTGTCAAAACTTTCAAAAAATTTTGTTCTTGGCCAAAAATAATTTTCTTTCTCCAAAATTTTCGAAAAAATCATTTATTAAATTCTGGAAAATATTCAGAAAATTCATAAATCTGTATCATAAATTTAATTTCACCTTCGAATTGGCTAGAATTTCCTCCATAACACTCAGAAAATTCAGAAAAGGTTAAATAATCTTCCTCGCAGTAGTTGCCTTTCTCCAAAATCTGTGAAACTTTTGCCCAAAAAGTTATCCAACTTCCAGCAATATCCAGAATTTTCTCCAGATGATCTTCAAACTGAAATACTTTACTAAGCTCTCCTTAGTTACTTTGAACTTCTTGGTGTAATAATGAAGTTGATAATGAAGTATTTGTAGACAAGGTTAAATCTTCAAGTAGAAACCCTTAAAATCATCCAACTCATACTCTTCTAATTTAACTTCATGTTTCCCAGTTTTAAGACAATATTTCAAAAAAACTTTCCTTTTTGATTTAAGTTTGAAGATATTTATCAATTCTCCAATATTCCCTTTCAAAAAAAAACTTTCCATTTTGATTTAATATCTCGATAATCTTTCAATATTCTTTTCCTCAAAAAAGCTTTCCATTTTTTATTTTATTTAATATCTCAATAATCTTTCAATATTCTTTTCCTCCAAAAAAAGCTTTCCATTTTTGGATTTAACTTTGAAGACATTTAATAATCCTTAGATATTTTCTTCATTTTGGATTTAATTTTGAAATCTTTGTGGATTTTTGTGACATCATGTTGATTTTGTTTGACTTTCATGTGTAGGTGGACCTTTAATGGGTTGTCTTCATCTTGGGCGGACTTTAGGAAGGACTCTACCAAGGCGAACTTTGAAGGCTAAGGCATAGGGCGGACTTCAGGCAGGGTTCCTTCATGGCCTAGGCGGACTTTGGTGTGTTGGCTATAATGGCCTCTTCCAAATCATGGCTTACTTCAAGCAACATCTGCATGGGCGGAGTTTAGAGACACCTCCTAGGGCGGACTTCAAGCAACATCCCCTAGAGCGGACTTCTGGCAAGGCTCTTCTTCATGGCCTAGCATCTTGGGCGGACTTTGAAGACTCCTCCTTCATGGGTGGACTTCTAGCAAGGCCCCTCATAGCCTTCCCAACATGTATGGCGGAATTTGGAAGGTGTTGGTGGCACCCCTTGGTGGCATCACACACATGGCGGAGTTTAGACCAACTATCTCACATGGCCTAGGGCGGAGTTTAGAACACATCCCCCTAGGGCGGACTTTAGACCTTACCCCTAGGCACCCCACACACATGGCAGACTTTTGAGGGCCCTCTAGCTTAGGCGGACTTTGAAGACTCCTTCTTCATGACCTCCCAACCTATGACGGAGTTTAGACTTGGTGCTCTTGGGCGGACTTTGGAGGTTGCTCCCATCTTGGGTGGACTTTGGTGGCTTCTCCATCTTGGGCGGACTTTGGAGGTTGCTCCCATCTTGGGGGGACTTTGGTGGCTTCTCCACCTTGGGTGGACTTTGGAGGTTGCTCCCATCTTGGGCGGACTTCTAGCACCTCTCCTCATGGCTCTCTAACCTTTGGCAGACTTTAGACTTGGCTCCTCCATAGCTCTCTTACCTTGGGCGGACTTTGGAGAGTGCTCCCACATGACCTCCCAATGCATGGCGGACTTTGAAGAGTGCTCCCACATGACCTCCCAATGCATGGCGGACTTTGAAGAGTCTTCAACACATGGTCTCCCGCATTGTGGTGGAGTTTGAACCTGCAACAATACTTCAAAACCCTTGTTAGCTAGACTTAGAAGAATTTTTAGAGAAATTTCAAAAATTTCACAGCTTAATCAAATTTAACCAGATTAACTTGAAATTTGAAATCCATGCCTAGGTGGATCATCTGAAGCAACAAAAAGCCTAAAATCTAGGGATTTAGCCTTTCAGGTCAAAACTTGGAATTTTCGAGTTTCGGTCGAAGCTGATCAGTGATGCAAGTGTAAACCCTAGGTTTGCATCCTGAAAAAGCAAAAAAGAGCCTAAAATCTAGGGCTTTAGCTTTTTAGGTCAAAACTTGGAATTTTCGAGTTCCGTCAAGCTGGTCAGTGGTGCAAGTGTGAACCCTAGGTTTGCATCCTGAAAAAGCAAAAAAAAAAGCCTAAAATCTAGGGATTTAGCTTTTTAGGTACTTGGAATTTTCGAGTTCCGGTCGAAGCTGGTTAGTGGTGCAAGTGCAAGCCTTAGATTCCCATCCTGAAAAAGCAAAAAGCAGACATCCCTAAAATCTAGGAAAACTCTCTAAAAATAGCCATACCGGGGATCGGGCTGAAAGTGCCAAAAACGAAACTTCCTAAAAAATAGGAAAATGCAAAAAAGCAAACTTTCTAAAAATAGAAAGTTGCCCAAATTCGTCCAAATCAATTGCGATCTTCGTCCTTTGGCCTTTCTAAGCACTCTGGTGGTGTTCGCATTTCAAAATCACATAACTTGCAAAAACTAACTTTCAATCGTCAGGGCCTGAAATGCTCTGAACTGGACAAGGCTTGGTGAAACTGCAGCAAAAGATCATAGGACACTAAAAAAATCCTAGAAAGCAAGAAAAGAGAGGGTCCCCATTTGCAATGGGGCGATGTGTGAAAAAGGTTGCAACAGGACTGAACCCATCTCTGCGAAGAAAGATGAAGGTAGTACCCCCATTTACTTTCATGGACGCGCACAATAGAGCCATGGACATTGAAAGCGAGAACAAGACGTCGAAGGGTAAGAAGCGCACAAGTGATGAAGATAGTAGTGATGGAGAAAGCGAGGAGTCGTCTAGGACGATACAAGCACTCTTGAAGGATATGAGGCGAATGATGCGGGAAATGTGGACTCAGAAGGAAGAAAGTAGGGAGGGCATGGAACTCTGGTGCACAAAATGCAAATTGGAAGGGCACACAAAAACCAATTGCCCGAAGAAAGCCTTCTGCGATATCTGTCACGTGTTGGGACATTCCATTAAAGAATGCCCCTACAACCTGATGGCAAGGAGTGCCCAGGTACTCTACACGCAAGAGCAGGCAACACCACCAACTACACCTTCAAAGAACACAAACTTAGATGCCTCACCGGGCGGCTATAGGAATAGTCGGAGGGGGAGTAACAACAATAGCAATAATAATACCCCATGTGGTTGCATCCAATATGATGCAAAAGGCAGACCAATGATACAATGCCGAAGGTGCAACGAATGGGGCCATTTTGCACGCGACTGCCAGAGTGGTGTTGGACAAGTAGGAGGGCTACTCTGCAAATGGTGTGGGCCAGGCAACCACGAGGATGCAGAGTGCCCAAGACAGAAGGGCGTGAACATGCTAGAGGTAGCTCGGCCAGAACCAGAAGTACTGAACATTACCCGATCTCATGCAAGGAAACTGACGTACCTTGACCCGGGTACTGAAAAGGAAAGATTGAAGGAGGCACAAAAGGAAGTAGAATGGGAAATGGGTGAGGAACGACCAAAGACAGTATCCAACAAACCCACCAACACCATACGAGCTGCCTCTGAAGCAACCATAATGAAGTAGCTGCTACAAACCACCGTGCCGGTCCGAGTAGCGGACTTGTTGCAGACACTGCCACATCTGCGGATAGTCATAACCCAGGTGGAGGGGACCAGAAAGGAGGAAAAGACCCCAGGCGACAAGGACAAGGAGGAAGTGGAAGAAAAGAACCACTCAAAGGAGGCCGCTGACCCCATGTTGATGACAATAGGTGTGGGCAGAACACCAGCCGTAGTAGAAATGGAAATCATGGGCTACAAACTCACCAATACGATTGTGGATGGAAGGCCTTGAGGAAACCAACACTGTGGCAACCCGCATTCCACCTGGTAGGAGCAGACCAGCATGGAATAAAACCAATTGGCACACTCATGGGACAAAAGGTAACCATTGGAACCCAACAGTTCTTTTTGGATTTTATGGTTATATCTTTAGAAAGGAAGGGATATGATGCACTCTTGGGAAGAGGATGGCTCATCATGGCCAAAGCAGATCACAATTGGAAGAAAAACACTCTCTCAATCCAAAGTGAAGGGAAAAAATATATCATTGATCTACGGAACCAAGTAGTGAGTCAGGAAGTGGCTTCAGACTTTGGGTCCGAGAAAGATGCACTAGGGGAGGATGGTGAGATGGAACCTGATGAAGAGGGAGTACTCCGCTTAGGGAATTGCTCAGAGGACGAGAGAAGTTCTATCAATGGGCTATTCCACTGGCAGATGGAGGAATTACGAAATCTTCCACCCAGAGTGCAATGTGTTGGAGATCCTTGAGATCGAGGAAGACAATACCTACTCACCACAATTTGCCGAGTACCAGGAAGGGGAGGCACGGGTAGATGGGGCCCCGACTCATCAATTTGGAGAAAATGAGGTCGTACAATATGTGGAACCAAAGGTATGACAAGCCAACCTTGGGGAAGAAAAGGACCCAAAAGTAATACTAGTGGGGGATGATTGGAACCCCGTACCGAAGGCAACAACCTTTAAAATATTCCTCGAATATAAAGATGTGTTCGCGTGGACATATAAGGATTTGAAAGGGGTACCTCCAGAATTATGCGTACATCGCATACCATTAATACCAGGGGCCAGGCCGGTACAGAAACACCCCTATCGCATGAACAAGAATTATGCGGCGAAGGTGCAAGAGGAAATAGAAAAGACGTTAGAGGCCGAAATCATATTCCAGGTACAAACCAGTGAATGGGTCTCACCCATTGTGATTTCGCTCAAGAAAGAAGGGAATCAGATCCGTATCTGTGTAGACTTTAGATGTTTAAATGTTGTAGTTATCAAGGATCCGTTCCTGATACCTTTCATTGATAGTATACTAGAGGAAGTGGCGGGGCACGAAATTTATTCCTTCATGGATGGCTTTTCGGGCTACAACCAGATCAGCATAGCAGAATAAGACAAGCTGAAAACCACATTTATTGTGGAGGATGGAGTTTATGCGTACAATCGGATGCCATTTGGACTATGCAACGCCCCAGCCACATTCCAGAGGATCATACTGCATATCTTCGACAAGATGGCAACTGGAAATTTTAAAGCATTCCCTGATGATTGGTCAGTATATAGCGAGAAGAAGGATCATTTGAAAATATTGGGGGAGTGCATGGAAAGGTGCCGTCAAGCACGACTTGCCCTCAATCCAAAGAAATGTCGGTTTCTCGTTCCACAAGGAAGGTTACTTGGCCACATCGTCTGCAAAGCAGGGTTGAAGACTGACCCAGATAAGGTAAGAGTCATCATTGAAATGGAAAATCCAATGGATGTTATAGGACTAAAATCCTTCCTTGGCCATGTGGGGTACTATCGGCAGTTCATTAAGGGATTTGCTGAGGTCTCTCTTCCGCTGGAAAAATTCACGAGGAAGGGGGGGGGGGGCATTTGTATGGCACATAGAGCAAGAAGAAGCCTTTAGGGAACTCAAATCCAGACTTGTAAGTGCACCTATCCTATATACCCAAATTGGGACAATAAATTTCATGTGCATGTAGATGCCTCCAACTTTGCCATTGGCGCCACTTTGGCACAGGCAAGAGCCACGGGCTTGGATCACCCTATATACTTTGCCAACCGCCTATTGTCAAAAGCAGAAAGAAACTATAGCACCACAGAACGAGAGGCCTTAGGGATGGTGTACGCGGTACAAAGATTCCGTCACTACCTCCTGGCCACACCCTTTACCTTCTTCGTGGATCACCAGGCACTCATGTACTTGGTTAATAAACTGGTCATCTAAGGGAGAGTAAGTTGATGGCTGATCTTACTTCAAAAATTTACCTTCAACATTGTGGTACGACAAGGAAAAAGCTATGTAATGGCTGATCACCTGTCAAGAATAAAATCAGGTGAACAGGCAGAAGGGGGAGTGAATGTGGATTTTCTAGATGGCCACTTGTTCCAAATAGCAGTCTTGCCATCTTGGTACGAGAAGCTTGGGCAATATTTATCCACAACAACATTCTCGAAGGAGATGCCTCCTAGTGAAAGAAGGACGCTGGCACTGAAAAGCACGACGTTCCAACTTATTCATGGACTCCTATACAAAATGGGACCTGACGAGATACTGCGGAGGTGCGTCCTGGAGGAAGAAATTCCTGGTGTTCTTAGAGAATCGCATGAAGGATTAGCAGGAGGGCATATGGGACTAGATGCCATGGCACGAAAAATTTTGCTCGCAAGGTTATGGTGGCCTACACTCTATGGCGATGCTCAGGAATGGGTGTCAAGCTATGACACTTGCCAAAGGGTAGGGAAGCCACTAAAACGGGGTTTCATGCCTCTCTTTCCGTCCCAGCCTCAAGAGTTGTTTGAGAGGTGGGGGCTAGATTTTGTAGGGCCACTCAGGATAAGCAATGTGCGTACGCATATGCCGACATATAGTCGTGGCTACAGAATACCTTACAAAGTGCGTCGAGGCTAGAGCTCTTTCGGATAACACAACACTCAGTACTGCCAAGTTTCTATATGAACAGATTGTAACTAGGT
Source organism: Cryptomeria japonica (assembly GCF_030272615.1). Classification (NCBI taxonomy): domain Eukaryota; kingdom Viridiplantae; phylum Streptophyta; class Pinopsida; order Cupressales; family Cupressaceae; genus Cryptomeria; species Cryptomeria japonica. Next base: position 624,103,631 of record NC_081411.1, read on the forward strand.
TCAGAATACCCATACAAATCACCGAACAAAGTGATAGGGGTGTGCATTTTGTAAATCAGGTGGTACGCACCATGACAGTGGAATTCAATTTTTTTCACACTCTCAAGTCCGTACTACCCAAGGGCGAATGGGCAAGCAAAATCAACGAACAAAGTATTGGTATCCATTCTATACAAGACTTGCGCAGTGGAGCAAGGGGACTGGGTGGAAAGGTTGGGTGCTGCGTTGTGGGCCTACCGTACCACCTACAAAGCCACGATCGAGCACACCCCCTTACAGCTCATGTATGGGCAGGAGGCCGTGATGCCAGTAGAATATACTGTACCTAGTTTGAGAATAGTAGTCCATGACCGGCTAGGGGACGCAGAAAACCTGAAGGAGCGACTGGCTCAATTACTGCGGATGGATGAACGTCGGACGATGGCACAATGGGCAACCGAAGTAGCCCAAAGAAGGAGGAAATTCTGGCATGATAAGCATTTGCGACGAATGAAATTCTCGCCAGGACAATTGGTGCTCAAGTACAACGACCGCAATGAACTCCGACCTGGGAAGTTCAGCATCCGTTGGCTAGGTCCCTATCAAATAAGAGAAGTTGGGGCTAACGGCGCTATAAAATTATCAACCATAGACGGCGACGACATCCCAATCAAGGACGCGGTGAATGGATCGAAGCTCAAAATATACAAAGAAAGAGGAATTGTTGTGGTCAACATGTTGGGACAAGACTTAATAAAGTATCCAACACCCGAGAAGTGGGATACAAGGGTCCCAAAAATTTTTAAAAATAAAAGAAAAATTAAAAAGAGGGAAATGAAAATGAAGCCAATGGGAATGAAAAGAGAAGGGAAAAAGGAAAAAATCAAAAACTTAGTACAAGCGATATGGTTAAGTTATTTTAAAAAAGGGAGCAATAAAGAAGGAAAAAACCTAAGGGGAGGCAAAAGTCGAAAGAAAAAGAGTTTAATATTTGACGGAGTGCATCCTATAGCAAACAATGAAGCCCTAGCTAAGGAAGGAGAAAAGCAAATACTAATAGACACTTGGCAGCATGAAGGTCACTTAAGGGAAGTGCGTGGAGCACGAGGGCGGAAAAAAGGAGATAAAAGCACGTTGAGGGAAGTATACTCCAAACTAAGGGAAGCGAACCAAAGTAACCGCGGGAATGGCGTACATGAAAGAGCTAGTAGCGTACATGGTGGAGCTAGTGTGGGCATCGTGGTGAATTGCGTACACCTTTGTGTACGCACAGCCGAAGCGGGTGGCGTGGTGGATCACGCGCAGGAAGGCGTACGCATAGCCACCAACGCCAACGCTTGCAAGGTGTTTCCGGAAGGTGCCACAGCCAACGCGTACACGGGGTCTCCTGAAGGCGTACCACGCATAGTGTACGCATAGCCGAAGCGGGCGGCGTGGTGGATCACGCGCAGGAAGGCGTACGCATAGCCACCAACGCCAACGCTTGCAAGGTGTTTCCGAAAGGTGCCACAGCCAACGCGTACACGGGGTCTCCTGAAGGCGTACCACGCATAGCCAATGCGTACGCAGAGGCAGATAATGCGTACATGGAGGCAAACGAAGGCGTACACAGAGCTGAGGGTTTTGGAGAAGGAGAGGCGGATAAAGTAAAGGGAGTGTACGAAGATGACGAAGGGAGGCGTACGCAGTGTACGTGTGCAGAGAAAGAAGTGAAGGGAGTGTGTGGGGAGGAGCCCGGGGAGGACGCACATCACCACGAAGGCCCACTAAGGGTACGCATAGCAAGAGGGGAGCGTAAGCCAGCAAGGCACAACATGGTGAAAGGAAGTCACGTCAACTCTAGCACCAAAAGTTATGACATCAGTTATAAAAACCGAAATTCCAAGAGGCGGGCAAATATAACGACCATGGCTACCCCAAGTTCAAGCAAGAAGAATCAGGAATAGGAGCGGGGTAGAGTGGAAGATTTGGCATTCGAGGGGGTGACAAGTACCGAATGCAGAACCTGGTGGGCAAACAATCTAGAAGATCACCCGCTCAAACAAGCATTGAGAAAGGCGCAGGTAGACAAGATAATTTTCATGCCAATCTTTAACATAAAGGAATTTGAACCTATATTACGCGCAGTGGTCCATGGTTATGAGCCAAATCTACATGGGTCAACAATAGATTATGTGGGGCAGCAAGTGGTAATCTCTTACGAACCCAAAGAATTCACTAAAGTCTTTGGAATTTCCAGCAAGGGGTATTATGTGAAGAAACCATCATCCAGGATGTCAACCAGTCAGAAAAAGAGGCTTCTAGAAGAAATTTGTGGGAATAACCTGAAGGAGGAGCAATGGGACAGTATTTGGCAGAACAACAATAGAAGAGGATTAAAAAAATCATACATCACGTCACCTGAATGGAGATGCGTGATGGACGTTTTGAAGAGTAAATTGACAACAAGAAGCAGGGCCTCAGATATTGCAATCTGGATGTTGCTACTAATGTATGGACTTAACAATGGGAAGCTATACAACTAGGGTCGCGTGTTGTCCAGCCGGGTGAAGGAGTTCATGCTTCTCAAACACAAAACCTTGTATATGCCTCACCATGTTATTGCACTCTTCTTGGAAGCATTAAGGACTCAGGTGGCACCAGAGCATAGAGGGCACTTTGTGGCGGCAAGTAGGGTGGAGCCTTACAAACCAGCCATGCACTACTGGCTACATCTGGACACTTTTGCAGTAGTACATACAGAAGCACTCGGGAAGAGGGCAAGGCAAGAACCATTAGGCAACATGGAGGGTGGAATGGAAGAGGAAGATAGCTCGAAGGAAGAGGAAGAAACAGGAGAAGAGGAGGCACTCATAGTGTCTTCCTCTTCATCAGACGAGGACGAAGGAGAGTTCCATTTTGAGCATAACCAAACCACCTTGGAGAGAGAAAAGAGTGCAGAGGCCACGGGCATGGCTCAAACAGAGGAAGGAGTGAGGCTGTAGGAGGCAGTAGGCACATTAGCGGCACCTGGATGGGGAGCAAAGAAAATAATACTTTTTAGGCCGCCACAAATTCTGTCCACAGCACACTTGGTGTCAGGATTCCAGGGAGCCCCGTCCCAATCCAGACTAGTGGATTTGCTGCAACATAATGCAGGGGCCCACACTCTCCATATAAACACACCTAGGGGGTAGAAGCAGCGAGAGCCATAGCATTGGTGGTTGCACCAATAACTGGCCCAGATAGCGATCCAACCAGGGGCGGAGAAGACACAGGAGAAGCACATCAGGAAGGGGATATGGAGGCCGAAGCAGAAACACATCCAGGAGACTCTCATCCAGGAGGGGAAAACGATATGGAGGCAGAAGCTGATAGCCTACTGGCTAGGTTCTAGATGGACATCGAGGTTCCACCACCCTCACCATTGTTGAGATTGGATCAGCAGGAGGAGAGCCCAAGGACTGGAGAAACTGGGAAAGGGCACAACACGTCTTCACCAGAAGAGGGTGCTAAAGGGTTTGAAGTGGCTGCGCAGCAATTCTTTTCAGAATTAGAAGTAATAAGGGCAGCTACACAGAAGATGATAGATCATTCTCGAGGATCTGATGTGGGTGCTATAGTGAAGGCAGTGGAAGCACTTATGGCATTTATGACAGAGGGCTGTGAGAGGGAGTTCTCTGAGAAAATGAGGAACCAGGGTTGGCCCGATAAGGAAACACCCGAGATGATAGCAAATTGGGGGACTCCACAGGTTCTTGGAGGACTTTCAGGAGAGGAGGAAATAATTAGGCCCCTCACTACCATGGAGCAGACCTTCCGTTCTACATTTTTACAGCTCCAAGGGGTGATCTGGAAAGCTAGCAAAATAGAAGAAGAACATACCCTATCCCTGGAGCGAGAAAGTGAGCTGAAGGAAAGAATGAAAGTGCTGGAACGAGAAGTGGCACAAGAAAGAACCACGCGGCTGGGAAAGGAACAAGAGCTGGCTGCCTCCGAAAAGGACCGAATGGATGCCCTGAGGCTTCTGAAAGCGACCCGGGGAAAACAACTTGCTGCTGAAAGAGATTTGAAGATCCTCCGAGAGCGTGCCACATCTGGAACAGGGACGCCCTCTCATCCATCTTAGTAGATAGTTCTTTTTCTGTTTTGTGTCGTCTGGAAGACTACAAGGGGAATGATGCAAGCAGGAAAATTAGTAAAGTAGACCTTTTTGGGAATATATTAAAATAAAACAATAGTGTTAAGTGTGATTACGGGTTAGTCGGTTGTATGACGGTTGATGACTTAACCAACCGCAAGCACTATATAAGTAAATCTTGTAGCACATTGGAAGGGCAGTTTTGGTGGAATATAATATGATATATCTCTGTGTTGCACATAATACATTGTTGCCTACTGCTCTCATTCTATGTTACTTCATGTTCTATAACTGTGTCGTACTATGCCATGATAGTTTTAATTCATATCTTCTTATAAGTCCTGTGGTTATAGTTCCCTCTACTTAGGCCACAAACAATTTGCAAAAGGGAAACAAAACAAGTAAAGTCCACCTTCATGGTTAAGAAACATGCTAAATAGAAAGAAGGAGAATATTCTCATGCGATGTCAGCAAGATATTCGAACTGGGTGCAGATTTAGAAAGTTTTTGACATGGAAAGAAAGAATAAGTTCAAATCATAAACTGAAAACCAAAATAGAAACTTCCATTCAGACTGAGATTCACAATTCGAACTTGGCAAGGAGATGACAACTCAACTCAAATTCAATTTAGAAACTTTCTTTGCAAACTCAGAAGACTAAAGACTGAATAGAAACAATTTTTTTGAAGATTTCTGAGTTTCTAAATGAAGAATTCGAACTTCAATACAAATACACTTCATTCTTTCATTTTCTCACATGAAGTTCGAGTTTTGGATAGCAAGAGGAGAGAGTTTCTAAGAGGTTTTGTGCAGGTTGAAAGGGTTTTTGAGAGAGATTTTGTGCAGGTCTGAGATTTTCAACAAGTTTACACACAGATTGGAGAAGATTCTTGACCGTTTGAAGAGCAAATTCACAGATTTCTGAGACGGACCTCTGATTTTCCATCCTAAGCAGCATCTTTCCCCTTCTTTCTCATTCTTTCAAAGGTGACAATGGGTCTTGTGAGCAGAATATTGGGTTTCTAACCTGATTTTTTCGAAAGTTCTCAAGGAGAAAGAACAAATACAACGGATTTTCCTTCTCTTCTTTCTCATTTTCTGCTCTATAAGTCAGTTAGAATGAACTTAATCGAATTTTCTTGGACTCAGTTTATTCCCATATTCTGATTTTGGATTGAAATCAGACATGAACTTCTTGAGTTTGGTTATATTCAAAGAGTTTTCTTGAGATTTTCAGAATATCCAAGTGCTGAAAAATCCCCTTTAAAGTGTAAGTGTTGGAGAAAGAGTAAAATTGTGATACACTTGGCTGCTAACCTTCAAAATTTACACTCAAAGATAGAATCCTAACTTAGTTTTCTTTTGGTTTTGCAGATCATAGATGACGGTTGAGGCAGGATGATCGCAGAAAACACAAATGGAGTTTTAGGCCAAATTCAGAATTGAAGACAAGTCCACAAGCAAGGTTTGTCCGAGCATGAAGATGGCCAAAATTTGGCTAAGAATGGGAAATACTTCAGAGAAAATTCCAATTTCCTCCACTGTGGTGAAGGCATGGAGAAATTCTTCTCCAAATTCAAGGCACTTGAAGGAATTTCAGGGTATCAAAAAGAAAAGTCCTCAGATTCGGTGAAAATATGAAAAATTAAAATAAATTTCTGACTTCTTGGGAGATTTCATCTACAATCCCAAACCTATTGAGGCAATCAGGGCAACTTCTTGAAGGATTTCATCTCCTGAAGAATTAAAGACAAGCTCTCAATCGAAATCCATACTTAAACAATTTCTTGACAAATTGGAGAAATCAAGGAGGACATCCAACACGTTGAGGTGGCGCCTCGTCATCTTCGACCAATCAGATAGTTCCAAGTCAATGTGTCTAGATTCAATGACAGTTTCTTCAGTGAAATTAGCAGTTGTGCCACTTGTCATCTTCTCTTTTGTTCAAACTATTAGAGTTTTGGGAAACCCTAATTAGGGTTTTGAACTTTTAATCTTGGCCCTTGATCATTGTTCGATCTCAGCCATTCAAAATTTTTGGACTCCTAAATAAGGTTGCCTCCTCTCATTTGGAGAGTGTGAGGCTTTTGAAATATTGTTGCAAGAAGGTCATTTTTGGATAATACATTACTTGTGTGCTTTCTCTTAAGGCCTTGTAATCTCTTTTATCTGAACGATTAGCAAGGTTTTCAATTTCCTCAACACAATAGTTTAGATTTTATTTCATGTATGTTAGATTGAATGTAAAATCTGATAAGTATTGATTTGTGGTGAATCTCCGCTCATACTTTTGATGAATGGATGATTTTTAAATTATTGTGTAAAGTTAGTTTGAGCTTTCCTTTGTGTATGCTTAACTTCCAATCATAAGCACATCCCTTGAAGATTGCATCTGCTTTGTGTAGTTGTCCTAAGCGAGGCGAAGCAAAGTGTGGTTTATTGAGTTCACCAAATCAATACCGTCTCTTGAATTCCTAGGAATAGATTAGAATTTCTAAACCCTTGTCTCCTTTTCAGTTTTTCATGATCCTAGTCCCAAATGATAGAGCTTCATTGTCTAAACCTTCATTGCGAATTGAACAATTCAAGTGTAAGTCCCTTTGTGTATTACCAGCATATCATAACGCCCATTGAGCTTATCCACACGTCAAGACCTGACAAAAGAAATCTTGGAATCGCCATATGATCTTCTAGCAATCTTAGCACATGCGGTGATTTTGTTCAAGAGAGGATAAATTATCTTTGGGTACTTTATTCTAATGTTCAGTATATGATATAACGTACACCAACACAACGTTTGCTTACTTAAATATTTTGATATATGATATGATACTTGATAGTGATACTTTTCATTGTTTCAATGAATTATATCTATGAATGTATGAAACTGAAATTTGAACTCTCATTTGATTCATTTGATCATGATGGTATCCTATGTTCTTATTCTATGATGATTTGATTTGATTCATTTAATGCTATGTTCTTAGTTCTATGATGATTCGATGAATGATCATTGATTCAATGATTTTAGAATCTAGATTCTGATTTATAAATGTTATTATGTTGCTATGATGAATATTACCGTGTTACAATGTTATGTAAATATATAATTCATGAATATATTTAAAATTTCAGATTTCCCTATATATATATAGCTGTCCCTTGCCGTCCCATGCTCTGGAAAAAAAATAAAATCTCGGAAACCCGTCCCCCCGTCCCGGAAACTTGGGGTAACATAGTCAATTTCAGACTTATTGCTGGTCAATTTGGGAGTCCAGCACCACTTTTGGAAGGTTGGCTAGGGTTAGAAGAAATATTTTGGTATGATATCTGCACATGTATTTGATGGAAATGTCTGATTCTTAGTTCTGGAAATTTTGGGGCAGTTATAAGGGTTTAAATTGTCATTTTTTTCTGAGCATAATAATAATCAGAATTTTTTATCTTTCAGTTTTAATTCTGATCTGAAATTTGATTAGAAATTCAGGGTTGGATTGAAACTTCTTTAATGCAAATAAATTTCCAGATTTATGCCCTAGTTTGTAAAAGTTTTTGTTATCAGATTTGTGCCCTAGTTTGCAGAAATTATTGTCTTGTTTTTAGTATCCTTTTTGGGGATATTACACTCTTCTTCAACTGCTGATACGGAATCAAACTGTGAGCAATCTGAGTTTCTATCTTTTACCTCATACTTATCAATCCACTCTCGAGTGTCCTCCATGCAAGGAGTGCTGGTCAAACTCAGAAAATCAGAATTTTGTTTCTGCCTCTTCAAAGTGTCTTCATTGTTCTTTATTGCATCTTCTTCCACGGTAAGTTGCTTCCTCATATGTTCTGGTCTATGAGGTGTGTCCAGCTGAAAGTCACATGTTCTTCTAGGTACCTTAGCTGTCATTAAACTGATCCATACCTGCACCTACTTAGCTATGATGTTTTTTGCCTCCAACCAACTCCATGGTGAAGTATCGATGACAAACCAAACATTATCAATCTGGAGGACCTTCTTGTTAGACAATCTCCTAGTCTCCACAATCAGCTCTCTAAGACAGCATACCTCATATGATCTTGACATGTATTTCTCCAATGCAATCAGGGGTATAAAGCAAGGAAATTCAATCTCACTACATGACCAAATTTCTGGATTGCTTTCATATTTATGAACATCATCACTATTCAAATCACAATTTGATTATTTACCAATAAGATGTAGAGTTGGTCCATGCAATGGAACATTAGTAGGATTCATAGCTCTCCATAATTGATCAGTCAATGCTGGTTTGGCCAATTCCAGGAAAGCCTTTTCTTCAATCTTGTAGTCACTATGAAGACTTATGTATTCTCCACTTGTAGGTGCAATAATTGATTCTTGCTTTATCATATCCTTATATAGCTGATTGTTGTCTTTCCCATGATCATTTGTAAAATGCAGATCATAAGCAATTGACTCCTCTTTCTTTTTAGTCCTTTCTTCAATGGTAACTTTTGAGTTTTCTTCTGGCTTCAGCTCTTTACTTTTCTCATCCATTTCAGTTTCTCCACAAGCATCAACTCCCTCTTGACTAGGCACAATTTGATCTTCTTTTGACTCTGATTGAGTTCTTGATTCAGGATCCACTTCCTCATTCCTTTTTCTTACGTAGCACCTATCAAAAGATTCAGTAGCGTTGACCTCCTCAGGTTCACTTAAGTATTCGTCAAAATTTCTGATAACCTCCTCATTCACGATTATAGTAAGCCTTGCCAGACTTCGATATTCCTGAAATGTTAGTAGATCCTTCATCCTTTGATATCTGTTATACCATTCAGCAATTTTGGAGATCGTAATTACATTATTCCTTTCTTCCATCTCTATAATCATCCTTGGCATCCCACAGGTTGGTAGAATTTTGGCTCCGATACCATTGAAATATCACTAAATAGGAATAAAAGCAAAATGCAAAATGCTTTCCACAAGTTATACAAAAGGATGTATTCAATTCAGAACTTGTGTTAATAGATTCAGTTCTGTTGTTAAATTTGCTTCAGATTTAACAAATATGTTTTTCAGAACTTGTAAATGAAATTGCAATAGGATAGAGAATCAAAGAATAAATAACACAACTATTCAACCCTCAAACCTTTTATTGCAATCTTAGACTGTACTACACTTGGAACAACATTACATATTGAACCTCTTTCCCAACACACACTTGTCGATGGGCAATCTCTCTCATTTGTTTGGCTTGTAAGGTTTAGGATAAACACATTTGCTTCAGCGTTAGAGGCGCTTCAACAAATCATGTTGATATAAGACTCCCACTGCTTATGAAGATGAATCTCACTTGGTCTGTAGAATCAATTCTCAAACCTCTGCAATGAACAAATGCCATCGCTTCACTTTGTCGAATTCCGAGTTCCTTCCATCCTTTCTCTTCAGACCAATTCGAGGTAGTCTGGAGATTTCAATTTCTCTTGTTGTGTTGACACTAAATATTGAATATAAATTTTCAAAAGCTTATGAGAATGAAGCAGCTACAACAGATAGAAGGAAGAAATCTTTATCATTGCATATAAATGTCCAACCTACTTCATCCGTGAACTTCCTTATTTCTTCCCTATGCCTAACTTTGGAGAGAGCGGACCACTTTAACTTTTTTTGCCACACTTCTTATATTCGCTAATCTTTTGATATAAATCCAACCCAAACAATTAAAACCCACCGCTTATAAAATCATGACACTCTCCTGTAAAACGACAGATAATAATAAATCTCCAATTGAGCTCACATAAAAAATGTAATAAAATATTTAGAATACTTTAATTTCTCAGATTGGTACCAATTACCACAGAACTGCAAATAGCTTTATTCTAGAAACATTCATCAAATTTTTCTCCAAAGGAGACTTAACAAATTTGCTTAATAGTGCTTGTTGCTTTGCAAACACTCCATGGGAGGGATGGGTTTTTGTCCACACCTTCAACTCCAAGGGTTTCTGTCCTCAGAAGTTCATAAATTATCATATCAAATCCAAAGCATAAGCAATCCATAACCAAGAACCCCCTTATAAAGGTCTCCAAGAAGTATCTAGAAGATAGGCCAACTTGGATAAATATAATTAATAAAGTGACACAGCAGTAATTTATTATTTTATTGTTTCTAAATTAATTAATATTAACTATTAAGTCATCGTCTGAATGTTTTATTTATTTTTGACAACTTATTAAAAATTAATTTAATAAATTGTCACTTAAAATTTTTGTCAATGAAACATTTATGTAACGATTGCTTTCAATTTTATGTATTTTCAATCTTGAATTTTTTTTAGGGAACTTCTATGTAAGTGGATTGGCAAGCTTTGGTTAACTTGAGTCGGCTTTAGCTCAACTATTTATATTAATTACTTCTACTGGAAAAAAATTAAAAATGAAAAGAAACTCTTGCAGATTTTCATGCTCAGTTTTTTTGTTATTTCTGTAGATAGCTGGATGCCTTTTCGACCAATAATCAGTATTTGCACTAAATTTTAGTGAGTTGCTTATTATAAATCTGGTTTAAAATTTGTAACAGGTCATGTAGAAATCGGTCTCTCTTAAATTTGTCCCCTTTCTTGCTCTTGTTAAAAAATAAATGCAAAGGGTTAAGCTTCGCAGTGTTTTTAAAACTTAAACATAAGCCTAGATGGACGAGATAAAGGCTATGATTAGTTTTGAATTGTTTTACTTGATGGTTAATTATCATCTCAGTTGTAAGTGATATAACCTTTTCTGTACTTTATTTGCAGAATGGAAGCCTTGGGTTGTTGCCGATGACTACCATTGTGCGATTGTAGTGGATAACACTCCCATTCCAAAACATGTTCCTCACCATCGCAGTGGACCAGTGCCAGAAGGTTTTAGTTTTTTGGCAAGTAAAGCAGCATCAGATGAAACAAAGATAGAATCAGGTGAAGCTAAGCCAGCATCGGCTTGAGATTGATGCAGAAGGTTATTGCATTTTTCTCTGTTTGATTATTGTCATTATGCTTGTTTCAGATGTGGTAACAAGCACTTAGTATATTTTCAGTGTTAACTTTTATTTAGACCCGTGCAAGTTTCCTAGTTTTCAAATCCATTGTTAGAGAGAATAATTGTTTTTAGAAAATGCCTACTGGTATATTACTTGCTGGGTAGTTTACATTAATTCTCTGTATTTTAGTGATAAGCTGAATTACTGTCGATAACTTTATTCTCTTTGTTGCTACCTCAGAAGTTTTGATCATTATCATATTTGAATGGGAAATCTTGTCTATCACGTGATTTAGTCTTGCTCGACTTTAACTTTATGAGAACAGGAGACTGTGTGAACTTGGTAGTCTGTGTTGAGCTATTCACAACGTGACTTTAAGCTCCTGTGCACAGTATAGGTTGTAAAGAATCTCACTCTTATGTTATTGCAATGTAAGCGTCTAGAGGCTTGTAGGAGAGGGTCACAATGGACATTGAAATAGGACTGACAAAGGCCATATTTGCCTATTGCCATAATTTTAAGTTTCTTGCTACAACGACGTTAAAAAACTCAACTGAGATTTCCTAGTAGGCTAAACTTTATGTAGTGTAAAAAGGACATGTCTCATCAGGAGTGCAAGGATGCTACAGATCTGTAGCCACATAGATTACAGGCATCTAAATAATATGGATCTATATTTTAGTTTGAATTGACTTCTCAACACAATTACAATAAATAAAGATGTCCATTGACTTACATATGGACCATAAGACTGAATTCAGAGGTCAATTCGAACAAGTTTTCATGCAAATTATAATAAATATATGCTATCAAAAATTTGAATAGCGTGTTTTGGAAAGTAAATGTTTGTTTATTATCCATTAATGATGAAAGTTAATTGTTGTCTGTCGTTATTCAGGTTTATGGCATCATTAAGGCAGTTGTGTACTTAAATCTTTTTAAAATGTGAGGAAATAAAAATCCTGGATATTGAGTTTATCTTCCTTATGCCGTTTGCATCTTATGTGTAATAGTAATTAGAAAACACTTACCTTGAAATTGCTTGTAATCGAAATGTTTTTTTTATTATCTATTAAAATTTAATGATGAAAGTTAATTGTGGTCTGTCGTTATTTAGGTTTATGGCATCATTAAGGCTGTTGTGTACATCAATCTATTGAAAATGTGAGGAAATAAAAATCCTGGATATTGAGTTTATCTTCCTTGTGCCGTTTGCACCTTATGCGTAAAAGTAAACAGAAAACACTTACCTTGAAATTGTTTGTAATTGAATCTCAGAAGTTAAGAGTTGCTTTTGCTCTATTCCTATTTCTGAAGTAATTGTAGTGTTGACTGTATAAACTAGAAAATAGATTGGGTGGCATCTATTGATACCGAGGGTTCTGATTTATACCAAGAGATGCCATCACACTACAAATACATCAGATGTCATAAATTGCAGGTTATAAAAGCCAAGGCTTATGTGCAAAACTGCTAGAACTGACTCAAACTTGACTAGTTAACTTCGTCCCTTCGAGGGGAGTTGGCTTGATTTGGTCAAGCTGTCAAATATCCCTATTGTTACGTTACAGTGTGCCCTTTTTCGATGAAATACCCAGTTTGGTCCTTTGGTAAGGACTTAGTTCCATTTAGTACGAGTTTGTGGTCCTCGTGGTTCATAATCTACTTTGATATATATGTGATTAATCTTAGAGATATTTCTTAATTTGAATATATATCTAACTAATAATCTGTTATATTTCCAACTTCTAAGTTTTTGATTTTTTTAGGGTTCTATACGAGGTCTTAACCTAGCAATACTAAGAAAAACCTTTATATACCAACTTTTACCCCACAGAAAAAAAGATTTTAGCTACACACTTTACTCTATTGACTGGAAGCACTACAAGCAATAAATATGAACACTAAGTACATCCTCTAGATTTCACAATTGATGAAGCAATAATGTGCCATACTAAAAAAATCTAAAGCAAAACTGGGGAGTAGCTGCCTCTAACTACCCACACATAAGATTACTGCCCAACCATGACCAAGAAGAGATTGCATATGCCCATGAGCATACTTACCTAAATATGAACACTAAGTACATCCTCTAGATTTCACAATTGATGAAGCAATAATGTGCCATGCTTAGAAAATCTAAAGCAAAATTGGGGAGTAGGTGCCTCTAACTACCCACATAAGATTACTGCCCAACCATGACCAAGAAGAGATTGCATATGCCCATGAGCATACTTGGAGGTGCTATCTTCCACCTTTTGAAGACATGGTTGTAGACACCTTTTTCTTAATACAGGGGTTATCGCCATTGTTTGCAAAAAAAATAGGACGCAAATTGGAGTTCTGAGCCCGAGGAATTCCTAGGAGTTGTATATATACCTGTTGATGTGTATTTTATGCACATAACAATATAGAATAAATTACCAAGATAATTTACCCTCTCTTGAACAAAATCACCTTAGATGCTAAGAATGAGATCAACTAAAATGATTCCAAGGTTTCTACATGTTAGGTCTTAACGAGTGAGTAACTCAGTGGTCGATGTGAATTGTTGTGTTTCACTTGGGGACTTACGCAAATGTTTGGATTATCATGAATGATGCTGAATAGGTGTGCTGACAACTTAAGATTTATCAATATGGTTGTGGATTTTACTTACTAAAAAAGGGGGGCAAAAGGAATAGGGTTCAGGAAGTCTATTCTAAACCTAGGAATGTAGGAAATGATGAATGGATCTAGTGGAATCAAACCGGGCAAGGTCTCACAATCAGGTATTGACACAAGTTTAGTGCAATCGTCTAAGGTATACTTAAAGATTTTCAGGCTATCACCATCAAACGTTGACACCATCCAAGTTGATGCTTGTCAAGGGACGTGTAATAGTTGAAGTTAAGCTTACTTAAATTCCAGTTGACCACACAAGGCACACTTACCAGCGGCAAGAGGCTAGTGGTATGGATTAAGGATTCCACACAAATGAATTCAACAAATCTTCCACTCAATCTAACATACATGAAAATAAATTCTAATATAAAATCTGATCTAACTTGGAGGAATTGAGAACCATGAATGCAAAGACAACATTTGAAGAGCAAAATCACCAACATTTGAACAATGATTAGTATTCAAATAGCTGCAGCATATACCAATAGTTCTACAAAAACTCTCCCTTACAAATGAGAGATAAGGGGGCATATATAGAGTCTCTTACAAAATGGATGGCCAAGATTGATCTAAGATCAACGATCGAGATCATGCCAACAAAACCCTAGAATTGCCCTAATTAGGGTTACATAAAAAACGGTGCCACCAACATATGGCCCAATCAAAAGATACCTAGTCATCAAATAGGGAATCTTTTAGAAGATTCCTCCCTACATCTCTCTCTCTCCTAGCATACTCCAAAAATCTAGCCAATACTGAATCTAACTCCTCCATGGAAATGCTAGGCAAGGTATCCTGTTGTAAATCAATCACGTCCAATGAATTCGAGCAAGCATTCAAAGTGTTCTCCCATTCTGACATGAGCTTCTACGAACTATGAACATGAATCAACAAAGAGACTAAGTCATCTATCCGACTCTTCTTCAAAGAGTCCAATTGACAAAAATACATAAATTTCATCTTGTCTCTTAATTCAGCTAAGTGTAAACCACTAGCATCACTAACATCAACAACCAATAATTCCTTAATCAAGGCAAGGATCTTCATCTGAATGTCTTGAATCAATCCCTCCATCTCCATACAACTTGACTGGGCATTCTCATAAGTTGATTTCTTCATGGCTAATGAACAATACTAGCCATGGAAATCATATCTGTCTCCATTGTGCACAATGTTCTCGCTGACCAAGGTGGAATTAGGAACCTTCTTCAAAGTTTGGAGGCGTGGAATAGTCTTCTCTTGAATAGGCCAGAATTTTTTCCAAACTCCCTCCAAATACTGGATTCTGAATGCGAGCCCTGTTGTCCTATCATATGCATGGACAAACTGAGTAAGGAAATCATCTGCCTGCTTTCTTGTGCTCTCAATCCGTTTTTCCACCTCTGATAGTGTACCTCTCGCTACCTCACAGTGTGAGTGTATTCCATGGTCAATTGCAATAAGGGAAATAAGGGTGGGATCTCCATGCCTTGTCCCTGCAATATACTCTTTAAGTCTGATATTCTCTTCTCTGTACCTTTCTTTCTCTGCAATCTCTCTGTCTATCCTTGCATCGATTGCCTTGAGGTTTTCACTAACCTCCTGAAATTCTTGCTTTCTGGATGTACGACTAAGGGCAACTGAAGTGATCTGGAAATCCATAGGAGTAGCAATGTCCGTTGTCACACCTGCAATAGGAACAACAATCTGCGCAATCCGCATTCCTGTCTCATCTCTAGTTATGTGCGACAAAATCTCTGCTCTCTTGGGCTCTTTCTCTTTAACACTCCTAGCTAGGTCGTCATCAATATCATCAATAGGCTGTACCTCTATCATTTGTTTACTTTTCTCCATACTTCTCATCATCCATACCATCATCGAGACACATTTCTCAATCAAGTCCTCTCAATGTCGAGATAACATCATCATTATCATCAAGATTATTCCTGGTTAAATCATATATCTCATTTCCCAAACTAACTTCCAAAAGGACAGTAGGGGATCCCGACTGATCATCATTCTCATTAGGAGGTGCAGATGTCGCTGTGGCATGAAATTCCTGAGTATTCCCTGGAAGTATCATTGTGTTCGAACACTGCTGAGTCTCCTTGTTCTGTTCTGTTAATTCAATCACTTCAATTGATGAGACACTGGGAGGGGGTGAAAGAATTATAAGTGGAGGAATGATAGTCTTCTGTTTCTTCTTCACCTCCCCAATCTTCTTCCCTCTGGCCTTGACTTCCCCTGACGTGTTCTTCCTTCTCTTGGGAGCTTGACTCTCTTTGTCTGCATGAATCCTGACATCATTGACAGTCCTCTGAGCATCCTCGAAAATGGACTCTTCCGACTTCATTCTTTCATAAGTGAATGGAACACCCATATCAACTAACTTGTTCATCTGTATATCTACCCATATGCGGGAGAAACTCAAGAGACCTCTCATCAATATATTCAGGTCAATCTCCTCTGACTCTAACCAATTTGGCAATAAGATTGCCTTCTTCATTTCGCTCTCGTACTGTGGATGTGTATGATCTCTGTCATCTAATACTTGATCAGGAATGAGGAAAAGTCCACACTTCCTCATGAAATCCACTGACATTCTGGATCTTTGTCATCTAATACTTGATCATGAATGAGGAAAAGTCCACACTTCCTCATGAAATCCACTGACATTCTGGACCACATTCTTCTTTTCACTACTTGCTCGTCCATCAGGTTAGCCCAATAATCTTCTATGTCAATTTTGTGAATGAACTTCTCTCCCCTGATCCTTCTGACCTTCTTGTCTGGATCAAATCTTTCTCTCTTCTTATATGTAGTAAATTGATAGAATGCAAGCTCCTCACTCGCAGTGCTGGCGGCTATGGTGGACTGACAAATCTCTGATGTCTTCCCAACTGAAATAGGGAATGTCATGCCTGTCCTGTGCTTCTCTCTCTGAATAACATCGAACTCTAGAAGCTGTCTCACCATTTCCAACAATATCATTCTGTCGGTTGGATACCTAGGAAGTCTGTAGGGTTCAGATTGAAACCCATGAATCCTAAGGTATGTGAAAGTGGGAAACTGCATATACCACGATCCATATTTCTCTATTAACTCTATTGCCTCCTTGGACAATCTTCTGTGGATTCCACCTTGCAGCATCCGTGTGATGTACATAGTGAATGCATCATTCACTCTCTTATAGTCTTCAATTCTATACATGCTCAGCTGGGGGTAGCATTCATGACTCCGGAACTGTTCTTGTCCATTTCCAATTTCACCTTTGCATATTAATCCTCTGTATGAAACAAACCGTGCAAGGAGGTATACCAGGTAAGAAGTCATGTCGAATGACTTGGATCGCTCTACATTCCTCAGCTGAAAATCCAAGTTGTCACTTATAATCCTGGACCAATTTACTAGTGTTCCTCTAAGACAATCCTGGATGAAGGAGAACATCCATCCATCAAATATTGCTCCCTGCGGTATCCCCATCACTTATTTTCTTTGTGTATCTTTCTACATATTCATCTTTGTTTACATCCTTCATGTCCGTTCTGTGTGGAATTTCGAACACCTCTGCAATAGCATCCTCAACAAGGTAGGCGATGACAACACCCTTAGGAGTCTTGATCATTCTTGTGAGCGGATCGTAACATCGTGCACACTCTAGGATCAGTTCATTGCATTGTATGGACTGTGTAGATCAAGCGGCATGGAAAATGCCACTTTTCATAATGTCGCATAGGCTGGGGAAGGAACTTGATCTCCGACTCGGAACATCCGACATTGCATCTCGTCGAAGTTTAGGAAATGCATGTTTGTATCAGTGATCTCCTTCCATCTGGATGAAATCTTAAGCTCTGGATAAAATCCAGTCTCCAGCATCTTCAATAGTTCTTTCCTTTCCTTATATCCAGACTTTGACATCGCACTTGTACGAAGCTCGAAGTTAGACTTAGAAAAATAAATAATGCTCTTAATAAAATTCTTGACTTTCTAAAGATTTAGCTAATTTAGAGCATGGAGTCAGGAAAATAATCCATACACTTGGTAAATTTTAACAATTAAGTTCAAAGTGTGACTACACTAAGGCATGGAAGCCTTCCATAAAATTCATTGATACCTCCTTATGCTTAGAAAATATGCAAGCTAAAATGCAAATTAGTATACCAGATTAATGATGACTAAGGAAAGGTGTGAAAGGTTGTGTTTTCACACAAAGTATGTCTGAAGACACCTTCCGCAATCAACAATGGTGGTCAATAATTCTGAAGACAACTTGAAAATCAGATTTTTAAAACATGTTGTAATCTTCAAAAATGTGCATAAACTCGATAAAAATCAGTTTTAATGATGAAAATAATCATGTTCAGGAATGTAAGTGTGGTTGGTAAAAAAATAATTTCTGAGGACAAGTTTGAAAATTGGTTACTTCAGACTTACTAGCACCTTGCAAAGTAGTTAAAAATTCTTGAAAATAATGGAAAATGGCTAAGAAAACAGCTTCGAGCAAAATCGCCAAAATAGTTAGGTGGTTGGAAATAAAAATTTATGAAGACAACCGCCTAACAATGGAGTTTTCAGGCCTGCAACAACAATAAGATGGTTCTGAAAATGCACAGAAAACTCCACAAAACACCTCCAAATGCAAATCGCCTAAGTTGGAATTGGCTGGGCAATAAAATTTGAAATCTGAAAATTAATGACAGCCATTAATGGAGGTCAAATCTGAAGCAAACCTCAGATATGAAGCGAATCAACAAGCTGGAAATGATGGCAGCCACCAAAAATGCATGAAAATCACCCAAAATGTGGCACAAAACACCTCTCCAAGGAAAATCGAAATTTTCCCAACTATGGCGCCATACTAAAATTCTGAAAATGTCATCAATGGTAGCCTTGATCTGCAACAATAGAGGTCTGGAACAACAAGCAAAAAAAATGGAGGAAAATATCGCCCAAGTCTCCAAACACAAAATCGCCACTTTTTACCAAAAATCACCAAATTTGCAAAAAATCGCTAAACTTGGAAAATCGAAAATCTGGAGCTGATCTTTAATGGCAGCAAAGGGGAATAGATGAGCAAGCTGTAAAAAATAGAGGAGGAAGGAATCCTCAATCCAACATTTCACTTCAATCACTTGCTAAAATTCACCCAACTTGGAGAAAAATCATCTTTCATGGAGACCCCTGGCAAAAATAATAATAAAATAATGCTAAGGCTCTTCTCTAATACTTGCTTTTACCTCACTTTCACCACACAAGCAATGTGGGACAAAACACTTGCTTAAATACTTGCTTGGTAAAAAAACCTAACTTGCTTCTAGAAGGTTAAAATATTAAATAATTATTGCAAGTTATTTAATTTTGCTTTTAAAATTTTAAATAATCATTAATCTTTATTTAAAAACAATTAAAAATGGGGCTTATTTATTAAAATATTGCAATTTAAATTCAAAATTAAGCCTCCAGGGGAAAATCGACTTGTGTTGGGATTGAAAAATCCATTTAAAAATCATTTAAGTGTCAAAATTTGCCCCATAAGGGAAAATCGACCCTAGCTTGGATAAAAATCCATGCATAACTTCATAAAAAATGCACACAAAACTCCCCAGGGGAAAATCGATTGCAGTCTGGATTGAAAAATCCACACTCCAAACTCACTTAACTTGGAAAAATGCTCCCTGGTGGAAAATGGACCTCAGTTTGGATGAAAATCCGGACTCAAAACTCTTCAAAATACTCACAGTGGAAAATCGACCTCTGTCTGGATGAAAATCCTGACAAAAAGACGCAGTCACTTCTCACAAATATCTTGGTGGAAAATCGACCCAGACATGGAATCATCCTTAACGTTGTCCACACTATAATCCACACTCCAGTCCGCACTCCTGGTGGAAAATCAATGGCAGTCTGGATAAATCCTGACATTTAGCCAAATTTTAGCACATCCAGAGGAAAATCGATCCAGGTATGGATAAACAGTAGCCAGTATGGATTTCAGGGGAAACCCATGTGTAGTGTGAATTTTGAGTAGGGGAATGGGTTGGGTAGTCTGGAATGTGAGGGGAAAAGCACCTCTAGCATGGAATTTGACTCTTTAACCCTTGGAATATGGATTTCCCTTAGGAATTTATCATTTTAACCACTCGAAATCACTTAGAAACTTTAAATTTAGATTGGACTTAGGCAAATTTCCCCAAAATATGAGCAAAACGCTAGGAAAATATTGGAGTAAAGTGCAAAATCAATTTAAATAATACCCTAGGAGCGAGAAAACAACTCCAAAAGGTTTTGGAATACCTTGGCACTTTAAAATCACTTATGCGCGTGTTTAAAAACACGTTAACGTTCAAAAGATCAACACTTAGACAAAACTTAGGATCATTTAAATATCAACTTTTGCAACTTGATCCTATAACTTCAAAAACCGTAGGCGACACTAGGCATGATCAAAACTCCGAGACTCGGGCACGAGAAACGCAAAATTGCCCACTAAGGAACCAAAACCCTAACCTAACAACGCAGAAAGCCGGAAAAGAGGGGATCCCCGTTAGCAATGGGGCGATGTGTGAAAAGGTCAAAGGAAGGACTTTGGAGGTCATTTATGATGGATTTTAAACGGCACACCTCTTCCATTTAGAGCAAGCTAAAAGAAGGAAGAGGAGTAGATAAAGAAACTCTGAAGGAATATCTTTCCATTCATTAGCAAATTTATAAGCAGATCAGAAATTATTGAAATCAAATTTTACGAGTAGATTTTAAGGAAGTGTATAAGCAGAGCTTAAGAAAGATATATGAGCAGATCTTGAGAAGTTCTATAAACAGATCCTGAGAAGATATATGAACAGATTTAGGCATACAACCATTGTGTATTACATCAATGATTATATATATCCCATAATCAGCCAAATGTAATGTTGGAGGAAATAAGATAGGGAGATGTGGTTTATCAGCTCCCTTGAGCTAAGTAGACCACCCCAAGGGATGGATTTGGTCATAGTTGGATGTTGTTGGTGCTTGTGGGCCGAGAAGCAAATATATTACCCCAAGGGATGGAGCTGATCATAGTTGGACGTTCCTACCGCTTGTGGGCCAAGAGGGAATAGATTACCCCAAGGGATGAAATTGGTCATAGTTGGATGTTCCTGTCGCTTGTGGGATAAGAGGCGAGTTGTCATAATTGGATGTTGCGTGCTCTTGGGCTTAGTTGGGTTGGGTAGTTTATTGGCGACCTTTCGAGTTTTTCTTATTGAACCAAACTATGATTGGTTATAGGATAGTTAGCCATGTTGGAATTGTTAGTTTTTAGAACAAATAGGTTAAACTCGAAGTCGAGGACATTACACTTCTCATGCCTATCATATCTCCTATTCTATCTTTCTTACTTTTAGTCTCCTCAACACACACACACACACACACACACACATGTTCAAACATCAAAATTACACACACACATCAAACATCAAAATTATAAAATATAAACTGTCACTACCATTATTACAATGATACAATCCATACAATGTAACTTTTCCATACATAAATCCATAATTGCGAATAAATATTCATATTATCATAAATATAATATCATATTCATAATTTGCAAAAATGATAATATTCAATTTGCAAGTCTCAAAATGTCATTGACATAATGGAAATTCAAACTACAAGCCATATGGGATTTAATCTCTATATTCATCTTCATTTGAAGCATCAAGCCCAAGCCCAAGCCCAAGGTCATCATTTGGTTCAAATTCACCATCATTTGAACCACAATTGGAATGCCACTCCCACTAGCTACGTCTCTGTCAAGTTCCACAACTGCCTCATCTATAGAGACTTGGGTAAGCTATGCAACTCTAACATCTAAATCAACACACTTACAAGCTAGATTCCAATTCCTTGTTGCACTTGTATTATATTCAAGCTTCTTATGTGACAATAGACGAAGGTTGAAGTGTATGTAGATCAAATCCTCTACTTTTTTTTGCACCCAAATGATTACGCTTGACTGAGTGGATGGAGTATGTACTCCAATTTTGATCAGCTGAAGAAGAACTTGCAACCTGTTAAAACATAATTATAAATTTATAAATTATAAAATAAAAATATTTTAATATGATAGCATCAAATGGAATTGGAAAACGATAAAAAAACAAAATAAAAAGATACATACTTGGGAGAAGTTTAATTGTAAGAGGTTGCAAGAAAATAGAGCCTTGACCATGTACATACCACCACTCATTAGCATCCATCCCAGACCTGGCTTGAAGAGTTGCAACATCATGATATTTTGTCAAGACGAATTGACAAAACTCCCTCGAGACAATATTTCTAGTCTCCTCATTTGAAGATATCTTTTTAAAGGCAGCCCTATAGCTAGTAGCAACCTCCACATCTCTATATGGTGGCATCCTCTTTGGTGATACAAGCATATCTGAGCTATAAAACTTTGGCGTCAAAGAAAATACTAAGAAATGTAAGGGGGTTGCCAGCTTGTTCCAATGGTCAACAACAATTTGGTGAAACACTTTCAAAAATGTTTACATTGGGTCAAATTCCCTTTTTTTGTATTATTTCTTTCATTTTCTCCACCATGCAATCCATGCCATCATAAATTTCACTCAAACATGGGCGATCAATATCAGCATACCTAATCACATGCTCATGATGGGCTCGATAAAATTCAAAACATATTCCACACGATCCCACCATTCATCATCAAGGATCAATGCCGTTACCTTTTGAGCTCTTTATGTGTTGGACTACTTCGATACACTCACAAGGTGTTGATGACCATAGCACTCAAGGCCTCTCGCACCTTCGCAAGTCGTCTTAAGATGAGCGTGTGAAATGAAAATTGTATTTCAGCAACCCAACGTGGCATAATAAAATACACGTCATATATCAACTATAAAAAACAAAAACTAAAAAACTAAAAAACTAAAAAACAAAAATTTAAATTACCTTCAACAAATCCAACTTGGAGAAGAATTTGAATATGGCTTGTGACATATGATGATTTATCACAAACATTTGAATCTCCTCGCCCTTTGTGTTTGAGTGGATTGCACATGGTGTCCAAAAAATGTGACCACGTGTAGTCTCCACTATAACAGTCCTACGATTTTTAGCATTGTTTATTATGACTTGGACAACATTTTCAGGCACCACCATGTCAATAGATTCTATGAGGATATTGGCAATGAAACTTGCATCTTACACTTGCCCCTCACAATCCACTGCTTTCAAAAACATCACCCCTTTAGGGCACATTACTATAACATTGATTAATGGCCTATTTTTACAATCTTTTCATGCATCAGAAACGATGGATACACCTATTTCCGACCATGTTGTAATGTCCTCACTTTGGAATAGAATTTAATGATAAATAATAATAATAATAAAATTAAAATTCAAAACAATAAAAATTAAAATATAAAAGAATATAGTTAAATATAATTAAATTTAATTAAGTTAATGAATAATCAAGAGAGATGGGATGAATATTTGTGACTCCCTCAAACATGAGATATAAAATGGAGAGGAGAACATCATTTGAGGGGATAATTTTGGGGATCAAAAGTGCAGATTTGATTTAAATAAGAAGTGCATATCTGATTGTGAAAGGTTGTGTCCCTTTCAAAGGGAAGAAATAATGAAGAGTTGCACTCTTTTAAAGGGTGCTAATGGTGAAAGGGTGTGTCTCTTGCCAAAGGGCATACATGATGAATAGGTATGATCTCTCCCTCACATTGAGAGATATAAAGGAAAGGAATCAAAAGCATCTAGTGACATCACCATCGATTAGATCAGATCAGAACTATTATTAAGTTACATGCAATAACATCTTGGTTCTTGGTGGTATGCATGGGGATGTGCTTAATATATTCCAGACCAAGCTTTAGTTGACATCGATGTCCTTCTATTGTTCTCTCTATGTACTAAAATTGTGATTCTAAGACTGAATATAAGAGGGTCCTATTAGGGGACATTACACATGTATCTTTGATGACTTTCAATTGTGTCTCTATGGATGCTTTCTCTTTTCATACTTGGGACAAACATAATCAGAAGGTGTATTGCAGAGGGTATGCACCATGTCCTAAAAATAAGGTGATCTAACAATGTTGAAAGAAAGCCCATTGCCATTAATGCAACGAGCAAGGCTCTGATATGCAACCTCTCTAATTTCATTTTTGAAGACAGTATCCAATGGGCCCCTTTTCGTGTACCATACCCTTCTTTGGTTCACAAGGTGGTGGCATTGACATGAAAGGATGTGGGCCAGCCGATCTTGCGGAGCCACTACTACTAGAAGGCCTCTTCGAGCTTGCCTTGGCAAGATGATGATTAGGTTTTGGTTTGCTGCTTCTCTTGTCAGCTTCCTCTTGTTCTGCAATATATTCCATAACTAGAGCTTTTGGCAGCCCTTTGCCATCTATCCCCTTATAAAATTTTATTCCACGTCCACGAATGAAGCAAATTGGACCTTTCCTTCGATAGTATGAGCTGGTTGTTAGACACAATGCATGACTGAGAGGGGGGTGAATCAGTGGTTCTCAATCTTTTCCCTTTAACTATCCTATGTGTGTATACCGGTTATCAGATCTAACTCAATGCAGACTTATCGGTTAGTGGGGAGACTAATCACAAATGCATTCACATTAAAAGGGACATCACATAACACTAGCATATACAAGGAAAACCCAAGATGGGAAAAACTTCGGTGAGAAATGCTGTTGGAGACTACTGCTCCAGTCCAGCCTCACAATGAGTCTCTGATTACAATGTTTAGGGCACCACTCCAAGGAGCACCAACCCCTGATTTTAGGGCACCAACCCAAGGAGCACCAACCCCTGATTTAGGGCACCAACCCTTGCACAGAGCTACAACTCAGTGAGAACAAAACATAATCATTTACAAATTAATAACCTTGTTACAAATGGATTTTGTAACACTTATGTAAATCTCTCTGCTGGTTGCCTCTTCTCTCAACTGCTTTGCTGCTCTCCACCACTTGTCTTGATAACTCAATCAGATATCTACCATCTGATTCCTGCCAGTCTTCTGCTTCCCTTTTCTGTAATCTGCTATGGCTCTTCTTTGTCGGTTTAGTCACCACCGGTGTACTTGTCTCACAAACTCACTTGTAGACTACCGATTCCTCACTGTTGCTAGTTGATTCTTTCAACCTGATTCTCTCTCACTCAGTCTCTCTTCTGATACTCGTTGAGTACTTGACTGATCTCTTCTCAAATGTAGCAACACTCTCTCATTCAACAGTTTGCCAGTTGCTTTAACCTCACCGGTTGTCTCCGTGTTGCTTGATCTCTATGATCCTCTGCAAATATCACAATTCATCTATTTTTCTATTCGACCCTTTGCATCACTTGGCAACATCTCACTCTTTGAGGCATCATCAAATCTGTCTTTGGGTCGCAGATTTGTATTCAGACATTCCCGCCAAAAGCAACATTCAAACTTGGCACCTTAGGGTTTCTTCCACTGATCACGAGGCACATCGAATCCAATCAGATCTCATTCGATCTGAGCTCCAAGACAACTATCTGCACATCAATGCCATTAACGTGCCTTACAATACACGTTTGCTAAGTTTAGCAAACATAGACAGTTAGTCGGCGAGACACAAGATCAATCACCATAAATGGTTCTACAGATTGCATCACCAACCTCATTCTGCACCTGGACAGTTTGCATCGATCACCTCTGTTCGACCTTCCTTGAGCAACACACCTCTGCAACACATCCAATGATTTACGAGGTCTACAATCAATATTGACCAACTCTGCAACAACCTCATCGGTGCACACTCCATCTACCGTTGCATGCATGTCCGCCACCTTGACTCCACGTGGCACCTTTGTCGACATCCACCTTAGCTTGGACCTCTGTGTTGGTTCAGATAGGATCACCGACCAAACACTCAACCGGTCCTTCTTTTTTGTTGGTTCACTAACCTTGCCAGTATCTGACACTTTACTGGTTAATCATCATGTTTGCATTTTGCTAATCTGCTGGTGGAACACCTTAACTGGTCGCCAGACATGCCTATCCATAGCATGGACATTCTCATCAGGTAGGAGCACATCACTTATCTTCTTTGCTTCCTTATTGGTTCTCATGCTAACCGATAGCCATTCTGATGACACCATGTCATCAACCTTCAACTGATTCCATCTAAGGCATCTCCATATCGGTTGCACTCTCTCTCTGCAACTGTTCCACTTTGCCCTCTTCATCATCAGACCGAATATTATCTCAGCCGGTTTGTCAAGGTGACAAACCCATCACTTCTTTGCTCTTCTTTTTCTATCCCGATGGCTTATCATGTCTTCTATGTCGGTCCAGTGCATATCCCCGATTTCATGCACTTGAGGCATCCCTTTGATGTTAGAGTAAAGTAATTAATTAACTTTGCTCTCCTCTTAAGATTTCCCTTTATGCACATATTAGTCATTTAATAATTAATATTTAATTATTAAATGCTCACACCTTAGGGTTAGGTTTTCCTTTTGGTGTTGATCTCCTTTATAAGGATTGATCTCTTGTATTATTCATATTCTTGATTCATTTTTCTCTGATAATACATCTTTTCTCTTTGTCAGAGTCAAAACCCTTGTATTTGTTCTCTCTCTTTCTCTGTGACAGGTTTCTTGCATGCAGGTTTCTTTTGGGTTCTGTGGATTTGTATTTCTCAAATCCTACATGGTATCAGAGCTTGATCTGCTGCAGCTTGTTCAGACTTTTGAAAGATTTTGAGATCCAGGTTTTGGTTGCATCAGATCTGTGTTTGTCTTCTGTTTTTTATTTTGGAATAGGGGGTATTTTTTTTCGGTGCACTTTGAGCCCAAACGGACCTCACCGTTGAGCTCGTAGCGCCCAAAAACCCCTATTTCCATATAAAATTCGTCCGATTTGGACACAGTTGCACTAGGAGGCAAATTTTTTTTGGCCCCAAGGCCGTACGGCCCTAGGGCACGGAAACCGAGGCAAAAAAAAAAAATATATATATAAAAAACGCAGGTTTTTTAATCTAAAAACGCGCAGCCCAGCCGGTGCGCTTCCAGGCGGCCCCCCGCCCGGGCACCGTCGCCGCCGGCGGTATCCTCCGCCGCGCCGCCGGTGCAGCACCTGCAGCCCGCGTGTCGTCGCCAGCCCGCGCGCGCGCCGCCGCCAGCCCGCCCGCGCTCAGCCAGCGCGCCGCCCACCGCCAGCCGCGCCGCCCCCGCGCCACCGCCCCCTGCGCCCGCCCCTGGTCGCCCAGAGGACCAGGGGCTTATTTTTTTTTAAGCCCTTGAGGGCTTAAAGGGCCTATTTGGGCTCTTTTGGAGTAGTTTTACTAAATCGGGTATAACTCGGGCATTTTAGCTCGGATTTTCGAATGAAAATAGGCGTTGGAAAGCTGGTTCCGAGCCCGATCTAAAAGATGCAGATCTTTTTTTCTGATTTTTCCGTTTTGTAGTGTTTTTTGCCAGTCGAAGTTAGAACAAGTTTTTTGCACTCCAGGAGCCATATCTTTTGCATACGGACTCCGTTTTTCGAAAGCGAATAGGCGTCGGAAAGGTGGTTCTGTGCTCTTTTCAGATCTACAGTCTATTTCATCAAAAAAATCTTCAGGTGCTCCAAATTTTGTCTCAACCCGTTATTGCTTTCTATCATTTTCTGGCTTTCAGTTTGTACTGGGGATTAGTTTTTTGCATTGTGGGGGGGTGTTTTCTCTTGCTTTCTGTTATTTACATCAGAAAACTAGAATTTACAAACACCAATACAAAAAAATCAAACCCCCTTCTGCATCTTCTGTCTAGTTCTGAAAGACCACTTAATAATAATTAAAAATTCAGAGCAGTTGAGGCACAGTTCACAGGATGGCAGACAGACCTATTGAATCTCTCACACCGCATAATTACCACACTTGGAAGGGTCGCATGATGACTCTTCTCCAGTCAAAAGGGTTATGGTCCTGTTTGGATGAGGTTCAGCCTCAGTTGACACGTCCTTTTGAGATTATGCAGCACAGGAACAATATGGATCAGGCTATGGGATTGATGGCTTTACACATTTCCGACAGTCTCCAGTTTCATCTTGAAGGTTGTATCACTCCTCGAGCCATTTGGACCAAGTTTGAGGGACTTTTTGGTACTGTCAACGAGTTCAGAGCTTTGCAGCTTGAGGCAGAGTTAACTTCCTTGGTACCTGATTCATTTCCTTCTATTGAGGACTTTCTGATGAAGTTCAAACAGCAAAGATCTATCTTGCAGGGTTGTGGTAAGACTAAGACTGATACAGAGTGCATTTTCCTGATTCTCTCCAAGCTTCGGGGTCCATTTCAGATCTTCTCTTCGACCTTCTATTCCACCATGGATGCCTTGGGTGCTCGACATGTCATGCCTTCTTTTGAGGTCTTTTGTGATCGTCTGACTCGTGAGCAAGCTAAGCTTAAGCAGTTGGATTCACTTTCAGGTTCACAGAACCAAGCATTGGTAGCCCAGTCCTCCAAAGGAAAACAGAAGCAGAAACCGAAGCCTAAGAAAGATTCAGAGGCTAGTGAGAATCCCTCCAAGCCACCACCTAAGTCTGATTCAAAACCACAATTCAATTCTAAACAGGGCAAATCTTCAAAGTCTGGTGAGTCTTCCTCCAAGACTAAGAAGAAATCAGGTGATCCTTGCAGTTTTTGTGGCAAGGAAGGACATCCCGTTTCCAGGTGTTGGAAACGTTTAGAGGCTTTGGAGGAAGCCATGCAGCAGCATAATATCAGTGCACCACAGCCTCCTTCACAGCCCACAGGGAAAGGTCATGCTCTTTCTGCACGAGCATTGTCCTCAGCGTCCACTTGGATTCTAGATTCTGGTGCCTCTCACCATATGACACACACACAGGATTTGGTCACCGCTC
Organism: Cryptomeria japonica; assembly: GCF_030272615.1. Taxonomy (NCBI): domain Eukaryota; kingdom Viridiplantae; phylum Streptophyta; class Pinopsida; order Cupressales; family Cupressaceae; genus Cryptomeria; species Cryptomeria japonica. The sequence goes on from NC_081411.1 coordinate 624,132,273, forward strand.
TTGCTCCTACAGGCACTAGACATATTGCAGTTGGTGACTCAGCACAACTTTCCGTTCAGGGTTCTGGTACTGTTTCATTGGATGGTGGTTGTCTTCAGGATGTGCTTTTGGTTCCTGACATTTCGACAAACCTTCTATCCGTTTATCAGATTTGCCACTCTGGCTCTGGTAAGACAGTTGAGTTCTCTCCACATGATGTGGTTATTCGAGATCTTCATGATCCTGACTTGGTTGTGGCTACTGGGAGTGTGGATTTTGCATCTCACTTATATAGTTTTGATGGCTTTGAGAGTTCAGACACTGTTGGTTCCTCTCTTATAGCACATGCAGATTCAGTGAGCAGGCTTTGACATGAGCGTTTTGGTCATGTCAATTACAGATATCTACAGCAGATGAGTACACAGGCACTTGTGATTGGGCTTCCACAGATTTCTTGTACAGATGGTGTATGTCGTGGTTGTGTCCTTGGCAAACATCATCGAGATCCTTTTCCTAAGGGTCGAGCCTCTCGTGCTAGGGCAGCCCTAGAGTTGGTACACAGTGATCTTATGTCCTTTCCGACTCCTCCTTTTTCAGGGGCCCGTTATGTACTCACTTTTATTGATGACTTCTCCAGACGTACATGGGTGTACTTTCTTAAGTACAAGTCTGATGTCTTTGACTCTTTTAGGAAGTTTAAGACATTTGTGGAGAAGCAATCTGGACTTTCTATCAGGAGGATACGCACAGATAATGGGGGGGAGTATGTAAATCAGGCTTTCAGAGATTTTTGCACCGAGCATGGTTTACAGCATCAGTTTACAGTTCCTTATACCCCTCAACAAAATGGTGTTGCTGAGAGAAAGAATAGAACCTTACGGGAGATGGCAAATTGTATGATACAGTCTCGAGCTATGAGTTCTTCATTTTGGGCTGAGGCAGTCAATTGTGCCAATTATATTCAGAACCGGATGCCCCATAAGGCATTACGACATATAACTCCTGAGGAGGCTTGGACCCATGTCAAGCCTGATGTTTCTACATTCTGAGTTTTTGGTAGTGAGGCTTGGGCATTTATTCCTGATGCTCAGCGGATAGCCATGGAGAGGAAGAGCCGACCACTCATATTTGTTGGCTACTGTGAGGATGTTAAGGCATACAGGTTGTTTGATCCTGATTCTAGAGAGGTCTTGTTTCGGCGGGATGTCCAGTTTGATGAGTGCTATCCTCAGATGGATTCTCCATCCCCAGCTTCTCCCTCATTGCCTACTCCTTCCTCTTCATCTCTTGAGGATTACTTATCTCTTGAGGATGATGTAGATCATGATCCACCATCTCCACCACCACCAGTTGCTCCGTCTTTGCCGAAGTGGTCCCGTGATACTGTTGATGCAGCTGGTTCTTTAGCAGGTGATCCTTCAGATACTCGTCGCACTCGTGCTCAGACATCTGGTTCTAGTCTTTTGAGTCATACCCTTTCAGATGATCCTCAAAAGTTTTCAGAGGCGACAGGACACCCAGAGTGGGATAGGGCCATGGATGAGGAGTATTCTTCTTTGATGAAGAATCATACTTGGGATCTTTGTTCTCTTCCTAAGGGAAGAAAGTTGGTTCGGTGCAAGTGGGTGTATCGTACCAAGTATGCTGCAGATGGTTCTATTGATAAGTATAAGGCCCGTCTTGTTGCGAAGGGGTTTTCTCAGGTAGAGGGTATTGACTACTCTGAGACCTTTGCTCCTGTCGCCAAGATGAATTCTATACGCCTGGTACTTTCACTTGCAGCTTCACAGGGATGGACAGTGTTTCAGATGGATGTGAAGAGTGCCTTCTTGCATGGAGACCTACATGAGGAGATCTATATGGAGCAGCCTCAAGGTTTTGTGCAGGACACTTCTTTGGTTTGCAGACTTCGACGTTCATTGTATGGTCTCAAACAAGCCCCCAGGGCTTGGTATGAGAAGATGGACTCCTTCTTGCTTTCCTCGCACTTCACACGCTGTCATTCCGATCACACAGTCTATATTCAGCGTCAGGAGGGTGATCTTTTGATTCTCGTGCTATATGTAGATGATCTCATCATTACAGGTAGCTCATCCTCCATGATTCAGAGTGTTCAGAGAGCTTTGATGGAGCAGTTTGAGATGACCGATCTTGGTCTCTTGCACTTCTTTCTGGGTCTACAGGTTATTCAGTCTTCGGATGGGATTTCCATTTTTCAGGAGAAGTATGCTCTTGATATGCTTCAGCGATTTGGCATGCTTGATTGCAAGTCTGCCCCCACTCCATTTCAGTCAGGTGTTGTTTTGTCTTCCACTTGCTCTACTCCTTCAATAGACCCCACTTTATACAGGCAGTTGGTTGGCAGTCTGTTGTACCTGACACATTCTCGTCCTGATCTTTCCTTTGCGGTTGGCCTTGTCTCTCGGTTCTCCCATGATCCTCATGAGAGCCATTGGCAAGCAGCCAAACGTATTTTGAGATATATTCGGGGCACCACACATTATGGCATTCACTACTCTTCAGGATCCCCTCACATCATTGGCTTCACTGACTCCGATTGGGCTGGTGATGTCAATGATCGGAAGTCTACTTCTGGCTTCGTTTTTTGCCTTGGTTCTGGTCCTATCACATGGTCTTGCAAGAAGCCATCTGCTATTGCATTATCATCTACAGAGGCTGAGTACCGTGCAGCAGTGTTAGTCAGTCAGGAGGTTTTATGGCTTCGGCAATCGATGACAGAGTTTGGGTTTCCTCCAGATTGTCCCACTATTCTTTGGTGTGACAACCAGAGCGCCATTCACATTTCTCGCAACCCAGTGGAGCATCAGCGGACAAAGCATATTGAAATCCACATGCACTTCATCAGACAGTTGATTCAGGATGGTTCTCTCATCTTGGAGTATATTCCTACAGAGGAGCAGGTTGCAGACATCTTCACTAAACCCTTGGCATCTCCGCGCTATCTTCAGTTGCGCTCAATGCTTGGGGTGAAGGAAGTTGTCCTTGGGGGGTCTCAGTGAGGCCTTCCTTCCTTCATGTTTTCTTTTCAGCATGATTCTTTATCTCTTTTTGGAGAGGAGTTTTTTCCCACTGGGTTTTCTCCTTTACTCCGCTTTATAGAGATTTTCTTGTATTCGGGTACCTCATCAGGCCTTGTTGCCGGACCCTCTTTTGCATTGTAGTTCCTTTGCTTTTTTCTACATTGTTTGTAGCTGCATTGTAGCTCATCTTAAGGGGGGGTGTTAGAGTAAAGTAATTAATTAACTTTGCTCTCCTCTTAAGATTTCCCTTTATGCACATATTAGTCATTTAATAATTAATATTTAATTATTAAATGCTCACACCTTAGGGTTAGGTTTTCCTTTTGGTGTTGATCTCCTTTATAAGGATTGATCTCTTGTATTATTCATATTCTTGATTCATTTTTCTCTGATAATACATCTTTTCTCTTTGTCAGAGTCAAAACCCTTGTATTCGTTCTCTCTCTTTCTCTGTGATAGGTTTCTTGCATGCAGGTTTCTTTTGGGTTCTGTGGATTTGTATTTCTCAAATCCTACATTTGATTCACCGGTAGATCCGGTGTGATCCTTCAAACACCTTCCTTTACCTCTTCTTTCTTATCTCACAGGACTAAGATGCATACTTTACATAATAGGAGATAAGCTCCACTTACCAGTGGGAGTGAGTCCTTGTCATCTGCATCCTGTAATGCACTCATGTGGCTTCCGTGTCTGTGAACATATCTTCAAACAAACACGTGATCCATTTTAGCACACTCACTGTTAGTCATCTCTTCACATGGTGACTTCATCTCTATCCAGTGGGAGTCCTATTGTTTTGCATCCACACAACATACCGGTGACCTGTACATCCTTCTCTTCTGGTGTTGATGTGATATAGGTAACATTCCGCCTCTTCATCACAATCAGCAATTCAACATCTTGCCCACTCGCTAATGTCATCATTTACTGGTTGTTATATCATACCGATCTCTTGTCCATATCTTCTACACAAGTTAGACACTAACTTGTGTACTTGTGACTCAACTGTGACTCCAATGGTCATTGTATTGAATGACATTCTCTCCCTTACTGGTGACCTGCAAGACTAGTTGACATCAATGACTGCACATCAACTATACTCCCATACCGGTTGTCCTTTTGTACCGATTGACATCAATGACAACACAATGCCAACACTGGTGTACTTTATGCCATAATGGTTACTGTTGAACACTAAGATTGTTTCTAAGAAAACAACCTTATGGGAAACTTAGTGATGGGGGACTTGCGCACTCTCACTGAGTAACCTTCGGGATTTTAGAAGCCAACTTTTCATTCATTATGGGAGAAAAGGGGAAGAAGGAAACATAAAAGCAAATCTACTTTAAAGTGATACGCTGAATTGGTTTTTTTTTGTCAAACTAAAAGCACAGAGAACTTCACATGTCATTTTGAGGCCCACTCAACAATCTACATGCCCTGAACACGAATCAAGATACATCTAAAGATTCTCCTCAAACATAAAGCAACATACACCACACATCTACTAGATAAAGAGTATGAAACATGATTTAATCAGTATAATCTTAAGCATACATTACTAAAGTTATGCCAGAATTTGAAGATTCACAAAAAACTATCAATGCACACTAAATAAAGTAATCCAAGAGGCCACAAGCACAGTTTTATTATCTTAATACAAGAAACAATAACAAATTTAAGGGTAAAAATCCTGCCTAGAGAACCCTTTCAAAGACAAACATTGCAATTCTTATAGGGCGGGGTCTAACAAACCCGACATTGGAAAACAAGAAAAGCATCACGAAGATGCGCCACTGGCATCTCCATCATTATCCATGAGAACACCAAGGAGCATGCGAGAAAAACTGCCATTGGCATCTAGCGCAACTGGCCCCCAACCTCTTGTTGATTGGATCATAAAATGGTTCGTGACCGTTCCTCAATTGCTTGTGGCTTTTAACAAAACACCCCCACTCTATGGCAAACGTTTTCAAGTGATCTCCCGACTATAAGAACAAAAGACACGTGGCAGTAGGAGGGAGAGACTTGAGCTTCAACAAGACTGCAAAACATAACCCCCCGAGGAGCTGCCACACATTGCATTTACTTATTCAAAATTGCGGGCCTAGTGTTGCAAAGGAAAAGAAAACCATCGCCATGCGTTGGCTGATCATGGCTCCCTGCCGGAGAAAAAGGGGAGGCTTTGAAAATGCGCGCCGTGCCAACACGTGGCAGGCGTGTGCGAGCTGAGAAAAAAACTTATGAGAGCAAGGAAAGGGGCGCCGAGCTAACAAAAATAAAAGATACTCCCTCTAAGAGTAGCGTGGATAAATAAATCCACAATTTCTTGGTGACTTCTGGGATAATCCTGCTTGCGGGATGCCGAAACCCAAAATTTCTGGTTTGCCAACTAGACTTTATGCATCCATTGAGTATAGTCGATCAAGGACATGCTGCAAGGGAGTCCAATCTTCCTCCGAGGGCTGATTCTGAGATTTGAGGATCTGATAGCTTTGATCGAGGCCAATAATCTCATGGAAAAGCAGGTAACCTAGCTCGCTGTGAGTTGACTCGAACCGAGTATGGAGTTGAGCTAGGGGATGCAACAATTCTTCAACTTCCCTGGCCGCAGGTGAAACACTTAAAACCTAGGGAAGTGTTTTCTCTCGTTGTTGTTGTTCAATCAGGTCCATGATTTGCTCAGCCTTCAAAACTGAATTATCAGGGAGGAAAGGGGAAGGTAAGCCGAGCTTTACAAAATGCCCAAAACGCTCCTTTACGTGTAAGGCTGAAGACCGAAGTGTATTCAAACTAGATGCAACCTGCGCCCCTTCTTTGTGATAATTTATAAAAAACATTTGCCCTTCTAGTCAATTGTTTGTGATCCCCGACTTTTGAGACGACCAAATCCTGGTCGGAAGCAATATATAACCAATTAATCAATTTCTAAGCATTAGGGAATTTTGGGTGCGCCAAACTGATTAACCCTGTCAATGGTATTTTTTTCCTTGGCACATAGAGATTGTGTATCCGTCAAGAATTTCAGGGCCAGTTGTAGAGAGGGGCAAAACTGCTTCACTTTTTCCCAGAAAGAAAAGTAGAGCTCTTGAATTAGAGATGTAAAATCGGCAAGGACAATAGAGGGAAGAGCAAAGGGCTTTGACATGAGAGCGATCTCTTCATTCTTTGCTTCAATGGCCTCATTTAACTCTTTAACCTTATGCCCTACAACAGATGCTTGGTGCTTGTTGCCCCCTTTTTAAATTTGGAGTCACCATCCAAATTTCTCCTAAGTGTTCCCTCTCGCTTCATGTTTCAAGCTTCCGATCTCATGCTTTATGAGTTTCTAAAGTCATGTTACGTGTTGTGTCCCTTTCTAAACTTGTTGCGGGGTTAGAAAGTTTCGAAAGTTTCCGATCACCTGATCTTCCATTGTCTTGTGCTTCGGTCTCACTAGCACAGATTGTGAAAAGTTTGTAAGTCCCGACTGTAGGTTCTTAAGCTCATATTTTCCCTGATTGAGTGACTTGTCAAGTTTCACCTAGGTTTTGAGGTGCCACTTTTGTGTCAAGTCTTTGTACGGACTAATGTTGATTGCTTTGTTAGCAGGAATAAGCCGAATTAAAGGACCATTTTGAAAGGCGAAGTAAATGCAACATTTAAGGCATGTCACATCAATCAAGGACACAAACAGAGTGGCAGATGATTTTTGAACCAACCTTCATTTTTGAGTTTTCACAAGGTGCATTATGTAGCTTGTGTCCATGCAGAGTGTGATACAAAATCACTGGGCAGGCGTGTGAGAGACGAAAGTAGAACAATTGAACTTAGAAACTTTTCTACAAGAGCTTGAAGGAAGTGAGAGAGCTCCGTTGCAACAAAGAATTTTTTAGTGTGCCTTGGCTTTCGCAGTTTGTTTTTCGTCTGCTATTACCTGTGCAGATTTAATTGTTGCATGCTCTGAAAGATATAACCCTGAGACACAAGAAATCTGAGCAGAGGGTGGTAGGGTTGTTGCACAGATTAATTTTGAAAAACATCTCCCGCGCTTTGTGCCTTCCTCAGAGAGAAGCCTCTGAAAACATGCCTGTTCTAGCTGGCGAAGAGTATTTCCGAATGCATGGGGACTGGTGTATGAACTGCATTGCTAGGAATTGGTTACATTCCGAAAAGGGTGGTAAGTCTCAATTGCCCGCCAAATTAAAAAAGTATGCACTTTAAGGACGAACAGAAGAAAAAAAATCTGGAGCTGCAATCCCAAGTGCAGTCATTGAAAGATTTCATTTCATCTATCATAAATCTTGCTATTGGGGAGGCTTGAAGTTCGCATGTACAAGGAATTGATCGGGATATTGTGAGAAAGGTCAAAGGTAATTTGGGGTATGCTAAAGATGTCATTGAGTGGATAGATGAAATGTATGGGGTTGGTGTTAGTTACATCACTAAATTCAAAATGTTATATGTGAAAATTTGGAATAAAAGAAAGGAGTTATTAGCCAAGTTGCAGCAGATTAGGAAAGAACATAGAAGCATAATTGTGCTTTCAAAGGTGGGCACAGAGCTCACATCATTGAACCATGCCACATTAAATCAAAAATTAGTAGAACATCCTAAGGAAGTTGACCCTACCTGGCGTGAAGCTTTGGATTGGAAATAGAAGATCTATCGTGATTATATCACTAACATTGATGATGCTTTAAAACACTACCTGAGCGGTCTGCTGAAATTAAAGAATAACCTCAGTGCTCTAGATGTTGACGTCATGGACAACTTTGAGGAAAATGTACGGGAACTCAATGAAATGGGGCCAGTTCAAAGATGATTATCAGAAGAGTGTCAGAGATCCTCAAAACATCTCGTTGGAATCCTTTAAAGGATTGTATCACCTGCAAATGCATACCATTTCCTTTGAGTCTGAGATTGATGAAATGCACAAGAACATAGCCACTATCGATGGGTTAATTTCAAAATGGAGAATAAGACTGCGCATCACAGCAATGCCAGAGGACCCGAACATGGAGCCGGTTATGAACATGTATCGTGGGTATAGACAAAGACTCAAGGCCTAGGAAGCGATACATGATGGACAAGAGGTGGAGATCACCAATGATAATGAACCAGAAGTGGAGTAGGCGGTGGTAGTTTTACAATTTTATTGTTTTATTGCTTTTCTTAATTATTGGTTGAGAGGCCTAAAGACTTATTTTTAAATAGCAGTTGTCTTCAAGAAACCGTTTCTTTAATGTTTTAAATAGTGGGACTTAGTTTCATTTCAGGATGATTTGGGCAAACTTTGTTTTACTCTTAAGAGCAAGAACTTCTTTAAGCATATTTCTGTTTTACTATTTTGAATATAGAAAAAACTGCTGGTGGCTTTCTAATATTCGTAATCTTTGAATTATGATGTCTGGATGCTTTCTGTTCTTTTGAATGGTTCTCAGTGGGTGGATTTATATTTGAGATGGTGAATGGTTTAAATTTTATGTTGCTGCAAGAATATTATCTGTGAATGATATTTTGTGGTAATTTGGTTGATTCAAAATTTGGAAAATCTAAAAATAGTGTTGTATTTTATGCATGCCTTTACAAAGCTTTCTGGTTAAAAGCTCTTTCCTTATTTTCTTTTGGGTGAAAAGCATTTTGGTTAATACTTTATTCATTGAATATTATATGAAGGTAGTTGCCACCTTGTAAATAAGCAGAGAATCAGTCAGTAGATAGTTTGTTTAGACTGGTTCAATTGTGGTTACATTTGTCACCTTTGTGGGTGTGAGAATATAGAGTTAGGTGATAAATCTGTTAACCAACAATTCTCTAAGGCTAGGATTTTTGTACCTTTGTCCTGCACCACCTCTTGCATTTGAACAAGGCTTTTGCGCTCATCCTCCAAAGATTGCCTTAGGTCCTAAAGCTCCTTGTCGGACTGGACCTGCTTGTCATGAAAATCCTATGCCACTTTTTCTCTTTCCTTCCTTTCCTTTGAAAAGAGCGTTTGCACGTTACTTAGCTCCTGCGCATATTTCTCTTTATCCTGAATGACATCTTGCAGGTGGGCTTGAATTTGATTTACATCTGGGAAGCTTGCCTGAAGTTGGCTTGACTCCTGCTCCTGATCGTGGAGCTTCTTGGTCAATTCACTTTTCACGACCTCTTTTGCCTGCAACTGGGCCACTAGATTGTTTAAGACACTCTAGAGTTTTTCTCTTTCTACCTTTTCTTGTTGAACATCAAATTCAAGATGAGTGATTTCTTCATTCCTGGTCCTTTCTTCCTTCTTGAAGCAGTCAACTGTGACCTTGACATGGTTTAATTCCTCCGTGACTTTATCTAAATGTAGAGCACGCTTCGAGAAGTCGGATGATAGTGCCCTCTGTGTCTCCTCCATCATTTCTACTTTGTCCTGCAGACGATCTTTTTGCATATCAATGCCAATGGCATGCATGTAGTAGTCTTTCGATTGCATTTGTCCTGCCAGGTTGATGACGTTAGGCAACATGGCCATGAACAATAGGTTTTGACTCTCTTCATTGTAATGCCTATGTATGCTGGGCTCGATAGGCTTTTGTTGATCCTTCACTTTTCGCTTTTGAGCCCTCTTTGCCCAGGCGAGTTTAGCAGAAGCTGGCCTGTTGCAGAAAGTCTGATGGCGAAGGAATTACCTGCCCCATGAAGGGAGCGTCGGGCGGAAGAGAAAAAGGAATCAAGACTATAGGAGCTCTCAGCTGCATCTGAATTGGCTAGGTGAGGGTGGTAGGAGAGAAAGGGGGAATGCCTGACATACCACTAGCAGAGGGAGATAAAATTGGATTAGCGCTTGACGATGCCAGAGGCGTGGAGCTTGCGAATCCTAATACATTGGCTACAGAAGATGCAGACGCAGATTGAAAAGGGGTCACGACAGATTGGGGAACATTTGATGTTGCGCTCATAGCGATAATACTGTGTGGGTGAGAAACTAGAAAGCTAGCGAATACAAGGGTTGATTGGGATTGCATTATAGCCATAGACGATGCTAGTATAGCCGGGGGATTAGTTGTGGGAGCCAAGAAGGGCTGAGAAATCTAAGATCCAGAAGAGAGAGGAGGGGAGAGAAGAGTACCTGAGCCGAAGATGTTGTCATCATCATTGAACTTTGGGCTACAATAGGTACTTGTGTCTGAGTACTCCCCTGGGGCATCTGCTAGGGTTTGCTTCTTTCTTGGGGAAGAAGAACCAACATGCACTGGATTTTGAGACTAAAAAGTCTCACTTGATCGTTTATGCAATATTTGTGAACGAGGCTTTCTGATAGCCTCGCAAGCAGCCAAAGAGATCACTGCCTGATGAGTTGGCCCGAGCTCAACTTGTTTCCCTTTCTCTATCTGTTGAGATTCTTGTTGAGGAGCTGGCTTTGGAGAATCAGTGCTGCCTAGGGGAGGCTCATAATCATCCTCTATATCTAAATTTTATTTCTGCCATTCTTGTTCAAAAGTATCATCTAAAGGATGATTGCCTAATGTCAGTCAGGGTTGCTGAATCTCTTGTTGGTATGCACAAAAATCTAATTTCTTCTCCTCGTCAATCATCTTCATCCATTCTCCTCTGTAAAATAAGAGGGATCTGTAGAACACAAGATGCCACTGAGAGGGGGGGTGAATCAGTGGTTTCCAAACTTAACCCTTTTAATCCTAAATGTGAGTACAGGTTAACATATCAAAGACGAACAAAACATACCGGTGAGATAGGGGAAGAGATCAAGATGCAAGCACACACAAGGATACATCACATAACACTAGATATACGAGGAAAACCCAATATCGGAAAAACCTCGGTGAGAAACGCTGCTGGAGTCTACTGCTCCAATTCAGCCTCACAATAAACAACTGAATACAAAGTTTAGGGCACCAACCCAAGGAGCACCAACCCCTAACTTTTTATGGGTACCAACCCAAAGGACCACCAACCCTTGCACCGAGCACCAACTTAGTGATTACAATGAATACAAACAATACAATAGTAATATCCTGGTTACAAATGAGTTTTGTAACCTCTCACAATCAAATCACTCTACCGGTTCAACGCTTCTCAACCGGTCTTCCTCTGCTTTGTTCTCTGTCGGTTCTTTGACTCTTTCTCACTCAGCCTTCACCTTGTCTGGTCTCTTCTCACGCTCTCTCAACTCTCCTTTGTTCACTGCAACTACCTTACTGGTTCAGACTCTACCATTTTGATGTGCTCTCAGACTCTGCATTTGGTTACCGGTTACTCTGCTTAGCGGTCAAACCCTGCTATGTGTTATGCCGTTTTTCTACTGACATTTACTCTGCACCGTTTCACTCTTGGCTGCCTTCTACCAGTTCTAACACTATTGGTTCACTTAATTGTTACCCTCTTGGCAACTTACCGATCACTCTAACCTTATTGGTTAAACTCCTTAAACCCTATTACTGGTTATGCCTTTACAACACTCAGTCACAACAATCTTCTGCAGATTACACTTTGACTGATTAATTCTCTGCTGCACTCTCACACTCTGATCTTCAATAACTGACACCTCATCATTTGGAAGCATCAATCAACTGAGGTCTTTGGTTTGCATATCTATACACGGGCTTTCCTGCCAAATCATATTCAATCTTGGCGCGCTAGGGTTCCTTCCACCGATTGTGGACAGTATCAAATCATATCTGATCTGCATGGGGATTGACAACCCGCAAGCAATCAGACATCACTGCCATATATCTCTTCTTCCAATACAGGTTTGCTATACTTAGGAAACTGATCACCGACCCTGCATCTATCAATCACATTAAATGATCTCACTATTTACTACTCCTAATCTGATTTGCACCAGGACATCCTGCATTGATCGTTGCAACACAAACATCATCCTTCTAATATGGATCGAGCCGCATCCTTTTTCTCTCAACTCATGATTTTTGCAGTCGACATTTAATGTCGAACCAATCACCAACTACCTCACCGAATGCATGGTCCATTTGCAACTTCACGTTTGATACCTGGAGTCCATGTGTCATCTTTGTCAGCATCCACCTCAACTTAGTCCATTGTGTCGATTTAGGCTCCGTCACCGACCATGTGCACTACCGGTATACACCTACCGATTCATCTTACCTTACCAGTTATACTAACCGGTTAACCTTCATGCCATTGTTTTCTTTGTTCTTCCGGTTGGATCACATTAGCCCGATCACTGCAACAAGACACATGTCTAGAGTGAGTCACCATACACACTTCATTTGGTGAGAGCCTTTCACCTTTGCTTCTTTGGTCTCTTATTGGTTGAGTACATTTCTATCTGCATACCGATAACATACCTTGCTTGCCTGCATACTAGTTGCATGACAACTCAGACATCAATCATCAACATGGATCTCTATTGATATCAACATTCCTGTAACTCCATGTTTGTAATTGCAAAACCTCACCTTCATCTTCATTAGCCTGGACATCATCTCAACCGGTTTGCCAAAGTGGCAAACTCATCACTCTTTACTCTTCCTTCTCTGTCCTAGTAGCTCATCATGCCTTCACTTTCTGATCCAATGTTCATCTCTATTTTTGTACATTGGAGGCTCCCACATATTCCACTCCGATCCTTCGGTGTATGCCTTCCTTCACCTACTGGTTAACAACTGATGGGAACCCATTAACAATACATTGCTTTCTCTACTTCTGGTATAGCACTGATATAACTTTGCCGACATTGAGTAGATACATATTCAATCAAAGCATATAACCTGGTAGACATTCCCTTTGTCTACCTTACTAACTTGCAGCAGCCCAAACTCTGTCGGTCATATCTTCATCCTGTCTCAACCTTGCTTTCTTATCGGTCACATGCTTTCCGGTTGGCAACCATACACTGCCAACACATCACTCACCGATTGACATTGCTATAATGCCAACTGTGTCCAATGCCTATTCACCAGTCAACATCCCAACAATCCATACCAATCGACATCCCATATTTACCGGTGACAAGCTATACCGGTAATATGCTATACTGGTTGACATCAATGACAACACAATGCCAACAAGATGTTTTTCACACGATCTACTTTTCTAATTGGGGTATAAAACTTTAGCCATGACGACTGTCTTTTGATAAGGATGACATCTAAGTCTACATACATCCAAGGATCTTCTCTTGGCAGGTTAACCCATGCTTCCCAGGACTCGCACAAATCATGCACTATAGGAATTTTTATGTTTAACTAAAAAACCATCCGGATCATAACTCCATTGGTTATCAATAACCACAAGACCCAACTGCACCAACTTTGAAAAGCATGCCTTTAGCCAGAAGTGTTTTCACCAGGACAATGGGCCCTAAAATCTTGTTGTCATGGGTTATGGAGGTTTGATGTCTACGTACACCTATGCTAAGCTCAACTATAACAAGCTGCCTGAAGATTTCTAAGGCCAGCGTTCGCCTAGTGACATAGGTTGGGAGGCGAAAAGGATCATGCATAAAACCATGGACTTTGATGAAGGAGAATTCTTTTCCCAAGAACCAGTCACAACGGGGCTTACATGTTGACATCCAACCGATTTTCTCTATCGAGAAGCGAGCAAAGGAATCAATATCTTGTCCCACTAAATCTTTGCATGGAAGGAGTGAGGAAGAAATTGGAAAAACAATATGCATCATGCGTAGTAGATAGGTGGGAGTCCATGTGGTTACAAGATTTTTCTTCTTTTGATCGTCAAACATCGACAGGTTTATGTAACGACTGAAAAAGTCTACATTCTGATGCATGAACATATGAACTAGAAAAGAGGTGTACCTGAATCTAAACTTTGTCGGAAAGTTAATCAGCTGATTTGTCATTTCTCAGACAAGGACATCAACAAAATCATACCAAAAAGCCTCCCGTTTCTTACGAAGCTTAAAGAGCAATCCCATCTGGAAAGGATAGATATTTAGGTCGTGATCGAGGCCGAAAATATAAGACAACATCTTTCAAGTCCCCTTGTTTCAAATCACTATATGCCAATGGGAATTTTGGGAGCTGGGTGAGTTTTTATCCATTGCACCATTGCAAAAATTTACAACATCTGTCCTTTTTTGCCAATATGACTCCAGTGTCTCCTGGCGGAAAATTTTTGTTTCACCTGTGAGCATGGGAATGCATAACATGTCCTTGATGGCATCCACACTTATCTCTACTTTTAGCGAACTCCCCTGAATAATGGTGGGGTTCGTACTGAAAGCTTTTGCACACGCCTTGATAAACTTAAGGCAATGGGGAATCATTGGGACCATATACTATGGAAGGACGCAATTCCAGAGCTTGACTGCTGTGGAGCCTGAATCATTCTTATTTTTAAGCATCCTCACACAAGTGGCCTCTCGGAGACCCTTCGACTGCTTTTGCAATTTGGGGTCTTTGACCTCTTCAAATCTATCTATAACCAGAGAATGGTTTTTGGTCATAGTTTTCATCTTCGACTTTATTCTTGGATAGGTAGGCTTCAGAGGCATGGGATGGGAAGCATAAGAGAGCTCTCCATACACATGCACCCAAGAATCGGGCATTGAGGAACATCGTGCGTCACTTGGAACCTCCATCTTTGTATTAAATTATTTCTTGTCTTCTGCTTCAAACATATCAATACCTTAGCATGCATAGATATCTCTTGCAAGTTTAAACAAACTCTACATGCAAACCTTAAAATCATTAGTATTCTTCAAGACACTTCATTCCTTGATTTTCGCACTCAACAATGTGTTAATTATGCGTCCTACCTTGTGTATGTGGCACCTAAGATTTTCATGCAAAATTAATTTCGCACGATGCTTGCATAACTGCCATCTCAACTGGGCTGGAAAGCCATTACGCTTTCTGCCATCGTTATTTGAAATATCCAGACGCTTGCCTTGTAAACTGGACATTCTCTCATTTATTTCTAGTAAAACGATCTACAACAACATATTGGCAAAAGGAAAAAGTAAAGATTTGACAAAATAGGGAATAGTGCTACGAAAAGACGCATGACAAATGCTCGTGCCCTGCACACTCTCCAAAAACCCGCACAATCAGATTATGATCTTTAATCAATTCTTTTCACCTGCTGTGAAAATTTATGCCATAGATCAACTTGCGCAAGTTTCTTGAGCTCTTAACACATCCCTTCAACTTGAAGTCATTTCATTGCTATAAATATGACTCAAATGGGTAGCTATTTCCATCTTAGCATTTGGTGTATTTGCAGAGTAGAGGAGCTATGTATACTCCTATTAGACTAGTCAACAGTAGGCCACAAACGACTTTCTTAGGGAACATCTCAGATCGACGCTTACAACGCATGACTGGAAGGAGTAATCCGATCTTAATTGCTGCCATAAAATGGGTGCTAGGAGAATATTTGATTGGTGTTGAAGACAGATACCATATAAACATAGATATCTATTTGCGGTTCGTGGAATCCTTGTTGGACGTTGGTTTAAATGGCGGCTTGCTGCCCACCTTACTAAAGTGCTCTTCCCTGAAATGTACCTGGGGGGATTAGCCAAGGTGGTAGAGGTTGCTGTGCCTTTCGTGGGAATTCCCACAACATCAAACCTTATGCTTTTTGTTGATCAAGGTGAGGTAGTCCCATGGCTCCCATTTGTCTCGGGTTTTAAAACCATGACTGTCCCAACATCGGGATTGAGTTGAACGGGCTTCCGACTTTCTATTACGCCTGGATTTCTTGGTTCCTACTAATGGTGTCACTTGGTGCACTGATTTTCGGGACTACATCTTCCCAAGGATCTTGCCCCAGATGACCCTCCCATTCTCCAAGCAATCATGTTCTTTGATTTGGACTCAAATTATATGGAAGAAGACACCGAAGAAGAAGAAGATGACGAGGAAGACTAAGAACATGCCATTAATGCTTCCATTTTGCTTTTCGTTGCTATGCTAAGAAAGGGCCCAAGAGACATTTTGTATATGTACATGTAAAGAAAACAATACACAATACAATAAAACTTTTGCTTTCGTGTTACTATGGCTCTTTTCTTAGAAATGTGCTTGTTTTCCTCTGTTTTGCTCAAGATTTTCAATTTTCAAACAATTAAAAGGGCTTAAGAACTTCAAAAATGCTAGACAAGGATAAAAATGACCTCTGAGAAACTGGAAACACACTATTTACAATATTTACGTGATTTAAAGCTTGTAGAGCTTAATTGAAAAGTTTAAGATGGATCCAATGAACTGGAATCCCGAGTATTTCACCTTTCATATCCTCTAGAGTAAAGGCATTGCATACTTTGCATTCGAGGATCTGGAAAGAATCCTCCCACAGGATGTTGAACTTCGCGTGATGACCTGATTTAGCAGCTCGTTCATTATATTTTAAAACGAGGCTACCACACTTAAAACCTGGGTCCTAACTCTTTTTGTCGAACCATTTCTCAACTATTTGTTGCATGTTATGGAAGGAATTGAAAGCTTTCTCCCTCTTTTCTTGCAATTTTAAAAGCTCTGCCAATCTTACTTCTATGGGTTCATTACCTTCTAACTCTAGAGATTTCAAAAGTTGCAGAGCAGGGATCTCTAGAGAAATCGTGAAATGAGTTTTCTTACCATACACAATTTCATATGGGGAGTTCTTCAATATCTGTTTAGGGGTCACTCGATCCATCCAGAGTGCACTCCTTAAGTGTTTGCACCATTCTTTTTTATTCTTAGCTCCTATCCTTTTGATGAGTCAAATCATGTTTTTATTTGTTGACTCAGCTAAGCCATTTCCTTGTGGATAATAATTAGAAGATGTTTTTAGGTAAATACCATGGTTGAGGGCAAATTGAGTAACCCAAGAACCTGTGAAAGCTTTGGTAGTATCTGAGATGATGGTTTTTGGTGGACCAAACCTCGAAACCAATTCCTCTAAGAAACATAAGATTTCACCATTGGTTGCATTTCTTAAGGGAACTGCCTCTGCCCACCTTGTGAAGTAGTACATCGCGGTGAGGATCCATTTGTGGCTGGTTGAAGATGCCGGGTTGATCATCCCTATGAAGTTCAATCCCCATTGAGTGAACGGTTCTGTAGACACCTAAAAATGGTCAACGCTTGCGGAGTCATACTTTAACATTTGTGCATTGCCTCATCTTATGTTTTTGCGTCGCATTAACATTTCTCCTATGTCACGCACTTGGTCTTTATCATTTGCGAGCATCGAGTCCTTCTTCTGCACTCTTCATTTGTCTCGCTTTCGAATTAGGTCTTGTCGATAACAATTTTCAGTCATGATTTTGGTCAATCTTGTCAATCTCTTATCAACTTGTCAATCTCGTCAATTTTGCGATCGATTTGTCATCGATCCTTGTCCTCTTCAATCATGTCAATTGGTGCATATCAATTTGGTCTCTTTATCAATATTGGTCAATTTGTCAACCAATTTCAATTGTTTATCAATCAAATCATTTATCAATTCAAAATCATGATCGAATCGATATCAAATCAATCTTACATCAAGACCTAATTGTCGTCCTTGCATTTCTAATTCATCTTCCAAGGTTTTATGATTTATTTATTTAATCTTGTTTGGCATTTTCCCTCTAGGTTAAATAATTTATTTATTTATCCTAAGTCTTCTTGTCACAATTAAATGTTTATTTAATTGGCTAATTAATTCCTCCTATTTTTGTAAATTAATTAATGAATGAGAAATTATTAATTAATTTACCTAATTTGCATCAATTTCCTAATTTCCACCTATTTTCTAATTTGTCAAATTTAATTTCCACCTAATTAACTTGTCTCTAGTTCTCCCTATTTTTGTGCTTCGGTGGAAGCATGAATTTCTCATGCGTCATACTCTTGACATAGCAAGATGTCATAAGATTCTAGTTCTCTAACCATTGCAATGGCAATATGTCATAATTCATGACATAGAAGGTGTCATAACCTTCTTCTTTCCACTCATTTTTCCCATTTTGAAATCAATTGCTTCTAATATCCATTTCATGCTAATTTGATCTTTTTCTCCAATTTCTTTATAAATTGGATGAATTTCTTCAATCAAATGCCCTAATCAGATTATCGAATTTCTAATCAATCACATTTCAAGTACTCTTGATCAATAATCTTGTCTACTTGCTTTCAATTATGTGTGTGCACTTGTAGGTGAGATCCACAACAAAAGCTATTTGGAGAGGAAAGAAGAACGATGGAGCCGCATGAAGGAAGCATTCAGATTTGCATATGGTTTGCATAGTATTTACTTTTGAATGTTTTATCTTTATGTCTATATTGGATGTAATTAGGATAGATCATTACATTTAAGCTTTCGTGATTGAGCTAGATTAGTATTTTGATTTGTTTGTGATGATTCCCTATTTCCTAACGTACATTAATTGGTGAACCCGACGTGAACATGCTTGGATCTAATATTTTTTTGAATGTTTTGTGAACTTGCAGACTTTCTTGCAGAGAAATTGCAGATTTTTCTTCTAAAAAAACAACAGTCATAATCAATTGATCACGTAAAAAATTTCGTGCAGAATTAAAATAAATGATTTCTGGGTATATTAGATCACGTTTTAACCTTTCCAGATCATTTTACGGTTTGTGATTTGGATAAATATTGAGGAAGTTATGACATTTTTAATTATGCTGCTGTAAATGGTCAAAATTTTTAAAAAAACAAAATCATGCAACCTTCATCTAGATTAATTTAGCTTGGAAAATTAATCATGCATTCATGCAAATTTTATCTAGATTAATCTAAGGTGGTAAATTTGATAAATTTCACATAGATTAATCTAAGAGGACAAAGAATCACAACTTTTATGAATTAATTTTGATGGTGATTCATTTCTCTTGATTCTCTAACATTGTTGGTAGCTTTGTGGCGAAACGCTTGACAAAGAATTATTTCACAAA